>NC_058132.1:668655172-668668150 GCF_016433145.1 Gracilinanus agilis | reverse complement strand
TCCTTCCTTCCTTCCTTCCTTCCTTCCTTCCTTCCTTCCTTCCTTCCTTCCTTCCTTCCTTCCTTCCTTCCTTTCTCTCTTTCAAACCCTTACCTTCCATCTTAGACTCAATACTGTGTATTGGTTCTAAGACAGAAGAGCAATAAAGGCTAGGCAATGGGAGTTAAGTAACGTGCCCAGGGTCATGTAGCTAGGAAGTGTGTGAAGCCAGATTTGAACCTAGGATCTCCCATCTCTAGACCTGGCTCTCTATCCACTGAGCCACCCAGCTGCCCCTACCCTTGCTAATTTTGTGCTTTCTGTATCTCAGTGGAAAATGCACATTGTTGATAGGGTCATATATCATAGATTTCTGGTACTCTCAAATGAACATTTAATTGGCCCGATTGGAACTCACGTGGTTTTGAGAAGAAGATGAAGAGAAGAAAGTTAATTTGAAGATGGGCCAGTTTGTCTGCTGACATAGGAAAACCTCAGATTTCATAATCAGACAGAACTTCTTTATATTTTCATTGATGGCCCTTTTCCTATAAATTATTTCAGAGTGGGAGCCAAGAAAAAACCCCCAGTTTTAAAACACAGTCAAGGCCTCCCCTGAGAAGCTCCTAACCATCTATCTATCATCTTTGTTGGGGATCTGAGATCTCATTCATAGAAAATACCATCCAACATTTTTTCTTCTTTCTCTTCTTTCATGTCTCAGTTCATCTCAGCTCATATTTTTCTTTCTTTCCAGGCTCATTTTGGGAAGTTGACTTTTGGATAGTTAGCTGCCAACTTGGTTTCCCATGTGGTGATAAGGGTGAAAACAAAAGGCCTTTCTTAACCCAAAGACAGCCGTACATTAATGGCCGAGTGCCTCATTACACGTTCTTAAGTGTCCTCTGTTTCAGTGTTTGTAGTTGAATTAAGGGGGTATTAGCAGCACATGCTACTGTCAGAATCTTGCACAGGAAGGAGACCCGGAACAAGGAGTCGATTGTCTACCATGCCCATGGGTTGGCAGATAACCCAATGGTAGAAAGAACAGAGGATATTTTTTCCAGACACATCAGTATTTCTCTGTATCAGACGTGCCGTCTACAAACCCCCATAAATATGGATTTCTCTGTGTTTGTTTCAAGCTTGACTCTCAAGTACTGAGCCCTCCTGTCTCCAATTTCCTTCTTATCTTAATATTTTTAAACGAGATCAGTTGAATCAACTAACTACTTCTCTGTAAGTGTGTGATCTTTTTTTTCTTTTTTCTTTTTTGCACAGTCTGTTATCCAAATCAATTTTTGTCTTCACAGCCTGGAGAAACACATGTTGTCACATACAGAAGAGAGAGAATACAAGTGTGATCAGTGTCCCAAGGCTTTTAACTGGAAGTCCAACTTAATTCGCCACCAGATGTCACATGATAGTGGAAAGCACTATGAATGCGAGAATTGTGCCAAGGTACCGTGAATTTGTAGGCTATTTGGCTTCTCCCTAGAATCCTGCTCCTTCTCCATCCATCACTAGCCAGGCTACATCAAAAAGAGCCTGGAGAAGAGAAACTATAAATGTCTCAGGCAAGGAAGACACAGCGAGGGATGCTTAAAGGCATTAGTAGAGCGAAGAAAAATACTGAGTGGGCTGGCTTTTATTTTTGTGAGGGAGGAAGGTAGGTCTTCATAATGAGGTCCAGGATGAGGCGCCACAAATCCTGGGGAGGTTCCTGACTCCGCTGCTGACTTCACAGCATGGGCCTGTTTTATAGAATTTTTAGTATTATACAATATCTGGCTCACTGTGTGTCAGCTCACGTCATGGACACAGACACATGCACACGTACACACACACACTCATACCCTCTATTTATCTGCTGGGAGAATATAAGCTCCTCAAGGGCAAGAAATGCTTTACATCCAAATCTTTGAGGATGTCCTGACTATGCATGAATTACATAAATGTTGTATTCATTGATACAAGGAATTTACACACATAAAATACTCATGTATGTCACCAGGCTCACATGTGTACTGATACACATACACACGTGAATCAATGCATATTATTATATATGCCTGGTATATAATAAATGCTCAATAAATACCTGTTATTTGGCATATAATGCATGCATATATACCAGTGATAACCACAGCTGCCAGTTATATGCCACTTTAAGGTTTATAAAGTGTTACTTAACACATATTATCTCATTTGATCCTTACAATAGCCCTAAAAGGTGGGTGCTACTGTTATTCTTATTTTATAGTTGAGAAAACGGAGTCAAGGAGAGGGTAAAGCACTTGCTCAGGGTCATTCAGCTAGTAATGAGGTAGAATTTGAATTCAGGTCTTTGTGACTTCAAGTCCAGTATTTTCTAGCCTTTTTTCTAAAAAAAAAAAAAAAAAAATTGTATGTGTTTATATATGCATATATTATAAATATAGTATGTACTATATAGAAAATATAGCTATATAATAAGTATAGAAATATGCAGTTATATAATGTATGTATATATCATGTAGTAATTCTATTATATATGTATATATCAGACAATAATTATATGTGTTTCAGACAGTAATTCTGTAATATATGTTTATATCAGATAGTTAAATCTACAATATATGTATCAGACAATATTTATATAATATGTATCAGTATCAGGCAGTAAATCTATAATATATGTATATATCAGACGGTAATTCTATAATATATGTATACATCATCCAGTAATTCTATACGTATATATCCAATAGTTAAATCTATAATATATGTATATGATCTATGTACATATCAGGTAGTAATTCTATAATATATGTATATATCAGTTAAATCTACAATATATGTATCTATCAGACAATATTTATATAATATGTGTATCAGGCAGTGAATCTATAATATATGTACATATCAGATAGTAATTCTATAATTTATGTATACATCATCCAGTAATTCTATATGTACATATTCAGTAGTTAAATCTATAATTTATGTATATGATATATGTATATATCAGGTAGTTAAATCTATATAATATATGCAAATATATCAGACAATAATTATACAATATATGTATATATCAGATAGTAATTCTATAATATATGTATACATCCTCCAGTAATTCTATACGTATCTATCCTATAGTTAAATCTATAATATATGTATATATGTATATATCAGGTAGTTAAATCTATAATATATGTATATATATATCAGACAATAATTATATAATATATGTACATATATAGTAATTCTATAATATATATATATATATCAGATAGTAATTCTATTAAATATATCACCCAAGAATTCTATATGTATATATCAGATAGTTAAATCTATAATATATTTATATATCAGACAGTAATTCTATAATATATGAATATACATAATTATAGAACACATACATGTATTAGACACCATTTATATAGCACGTGCATGCATTAGACACCAATTATATCATATATGCCTATATTAGACATGTAATGAATAGAGCACTAGACTTGGAATTGGGAAGATCTGAGTTCAAATTCTGCCTCATGGTCCTTCTAACTGTGTGACCTTGGGTGACTTATTCAACCTCTGTCTGCCTCAGTTTCCTTGTCTGAAAAATGAGAGTAATGACAGTACATGTCTCCCAGGTACTGTAAGGAGCAAGTGAGATCACATGTGCGAGGCACTTCGGAACCCTGGAATGCCGTATAAATGCTAGCTAACATTCTTACATGTAACTTGTAAAATTTGTGACTTGTGAGGAAGTTAACAAGTTTCGTGATACTGGAAATGACTCTCAGGACATTTCCACGTCGGCATTGATCTGCTCGATCTGCTGACCTCGGAGGCCAGTCCAATAAGCATTTACTGATTAAGCATGTAGTCTGTGTAAGGCTTCGTGCTCCGTGTTAAGGGTGCAGAGACAGAAAGGGAAGCCTTCTGTGCCTTGCAAACTTACCTGTTACTGGGGGAGGGAGGAGTGGTGGGGTGTGGGGCAGGCATAGCATCCAAACAGATAAAGGAAAGCCCTTTATAAGTGGAGAAGGAAAAGATTCCATGGATGCGAGTCTTCGGTTCAGGGATGTCTAGGAAGGGAGTACATTCTGTTCAGGTGGTGAATGGAATTCTGAATAGACTTGAGTTGACCTGCACCTGAGAGTATCTCCAAATTGCAAGGAGGGTTCTGTACAGATAATCCCAGCAGAGGGACTCCATTGTATCAAAAGCAAAATGCAAAACAGTCCTTGAATTACGGAAATGTCTGGGAGCTCCTCAGCACTCATGGAAATATCTGAGGTTGAGGAAGCCGAAGATAACAGCAATTGTTATCCTTCCATTTTTGCCCTTGGGAAAGAAAAGCCCTAAGATTTGACAGGATGTGTCTCTGGAGAGGTGCAGGACCCTGGAGAGTCAGGTTGACCAGGGGATATTGGTAGCCCATTTCTCAGGGGGTCTTCAGAACATTCTAAATTCATGTAAATTCTTGTCTTTGGCATTGTCTTGAGAGAGTGACTTCACATGGAGAGAGAGAGGACCATTCTTTAGTTTTTTTTGTTTTTTGTTTTTTCTTTAACTCTTACCTTCTGTTTTAAAATCAATGCTAAGTATCGGTTCCAAGTCAGAAGAATGGCAGGGGCCAGGTATTTGGGCTTAAGTGACTTACCTAGGGTCATACAGCGAGCAAGTATTTGAACCCTGAACCTCCCGACTCTAGACCTGGCTCTCTTTCCACTGAGCCACCTAGCTGCCCCCCTCCTTTAGTTCTGAAGGTCTGCCTTAATTCCTAGGGAAAGAATGTAGCTCCCAGGCAATACAGAGAGCTCGAGGGGAACTTTCGAGGTCCTTTTAGTCTAAGACTTTCTAGTTGGAGGTCTTGGTTTTTAAAATTATTTTGCTAATTGAATTTCATATAATTGCTTTCCTTTGAATCTAATGTGTTTCACTTAATGCATTTTAAAAACATGATTCTGAGGTCTGTAGGTTTCCCTGGGCACTTGCCCAAACTCAAAAAATGCCTGTCCTAATCCATCCTCGTAGAAATGACTAAACTGAGTCCTGAAGAGTTTAAGTGACTTATTCAAAGTCCCACAGGAAGGATCAGGGTCAGACCAGGTTTCTTTGGGTTGTGCTGGGCTGCTTCCCACAAGGAGGTCCCTGCTGGTAATGACGGTGCTGTGAGAGCCCCTTTTTTAGATGGCTTTGAGGCTGGTGCCCTCCTGTGTAATGTGGCAGCGCTGGACAAAGAGAATCGCACCCCCATTTGCGTTGGACCTGGGGGAGGCAGAGGCTCGTGTTCATCCCCAGCCCCTCTTAAAAGAACCAAAGGGGTTGTTAGGGGCCCGATCTAGAAATCCCACTGCTTTTCGGCGCTCGGTGGGGATGGGGGTGGGCGCGACATCCAAAAAGCCAAGCCGGAATGCCCTCTGCTGTGTCATTTCAGGTCCCCTTGACTCTGCTTGACTTAAATTTCTTGATTAATCAGTACTCATTTCCTAGCAGGTTTTCACGGACCCTAGCAACCTTCAGAGGCACATTCGCTCCCAGCATGTCGGAGCCCGGGCCCACGCGTGCCCGGAGTGTGGCAAAACGTTTGCCACGTCATCTGGCCTCAAACAACACAAGCATATCCACAGCAGTGTGAAGCCCTTCATCTGTAAGTCCTTCATCCCCCTCGTTCACCCCTTCCTGGGTCTGTCCCTTCTCACAAGGTCACTGTAGAGCGGGATACGGTGGGGTGAGAGGATGGGTCCTTGTGGGAGCCCCCCGTGCCCGTCTGGGCATTTCCGAGTGTGTGGAGGTGAAGGTAATAGTTCTTTACTCACGCAGATTTGTTTGCCGTGTTCCCCCGCAGCCCCCCGGGGACCCTTCTTTCCGATGAAATCAGTAGCACGAGGGAGCGTGTAGACAACTGGGGAAGAATAGAAGTGTTTCTGTAATAAAAAAAGGCAAGCCTCCGAGGGGTTCGGGTTGGAGCCAGCCAGCCAAATGGAGCTCAGATTGTAAATCTTCCTCCTTTTGGAAAACAATAAATATAAAATCTTGTGAACCGAGAGGAGATGATGCGGCGAACAGGCATCTATCTTATTTTCCTTTTTTAAAAGGATTCCTTAAATCTAACAAGCCGGTTACTTCTGCCCATTTAAAAATTTAGAATCAGTTTCCCAGGGTTCCTCAAAAATAGAGACACGTTCATTGTGATGGATAGATCGTGCCACTTATCCCTCCAGAAAGAGGCTGCTTTAGTGAACTCGGCCATGATACTTTGTTAGGAAAGGATTCATGGGAGCCACGTCGGCGTCTTCGCGCAGAGCTTCCTTTAAATCTCTTTCTCCGATGCCCTTCTTTCAGTTTGAAGGTTATAGGACCGTAGACAGAGCTGGGAAGGATGCTAGAGGCTCTCTAACTCTACCCTCTCATGATACAGAAGAAGAAACTGAGGCCCAGGGTCCCAGGGGGTAACAAGCTTCAGAGGCAGAATTTGGACCCACACTTGTTCTCTCTCTCTCTACTGGGCACCTCTTGAGCTCTCTTTCCAGGAATGTCAGAGCTCTTCCTTTCTGCTTATTTCTTGCCAACCCACAAACTTTTCAAATACTTACTTTGTATTACTTTGAAAACAAAAGCTTGTTTGGTAAAAACCAAAGTAAAATAACGCCTGCCCTCAAAGAGGTTACATTCTATTGGGGAAACGCAGCGTGTCAGCATCCCCCATCCCCAAGGTCCTTAGCCTGCATGGCTTTGAGATGCCATCAGCCAATTTATAAACATTTACTAAGTATCTACTACCTGGTAAGCACTGAAGGAACGAGAAACGCGGTCCTTTTCTGTGCAATTTAGCAGCAGCTTTGCCCGATTCCGTGGCCAGAAGGTAAGTCTGACTTGCTCGTTGAGTTGGGGTGGTCAGACTGAGGCCGTTTTCTAACCCAGATGCCCACGGCTGCTTTCGAAATCGATTTATTACATAGAATCACCCTTTAGGTGACTCTCTGGCAAGCAGATTCATTCTGTCCAAGCTGCAGCTTTTAATTTTTATTATGTGGCACTTTGTAGCGGATGCTTTCAGCTCCATTTAACAGGGGTTTGTTAAATGCCTGCTCTGTGCCATGCCGTGTGTCAAGGGCTAGAGATACAAAGACAAAAACGCAACAGCTTCTGCCCCCAGAGATCCTACATTCCACTGCAGAGGAAACAATGAAGAGAGGATTGAAAGGAAGAGGGGAAAAAAAATAAAAAGATTCCAGGGACTCCCTTCCAGAGGGCATTAGATAGATGGAGGGGACTGTGGGGTCCAGTTCAAGAGGGGAAAAAATAAAAAGATTCCAGGGACTCCCTTCCAGAGGGCATTAGATAGATGGAGGGGACTGCGGAGTCCATTCAGTTCAAATCCTTTATTTTAAAGATAAAAGAAACTTTCAGTGACTTGTCTGGAGTCAGAGGTAGGATTTGAATATAGGTCTCCCTGCTCTAGAACCAGTAAATATTTTTTCTATACCATACACTCCTTTTGTCATTGAAGCTGCCCTCCTCCTTCTTCTAAGAGGTGAGAGAGATCTTCTTTCTCTTTCTCAATCGTCCAACAGTCTTGTTTGGTTCTGAATTTCTCTGGTATTGGGAGAGAGGGGAAGATGAGGAAGTCGTAGATAAACAAAAGGGTGCTCAGTCTCCTGTGGGAGACTCTCAGAAGGCAGGGGAAGTAGATCGTACAATGGGAGTTTGAGACGTCTCTAAGAAGAAAATTATTCTTGACTCCAGGGTGTAATGGCCTAAGAATACATATGGGTATTTGTATTGGCATAGGTCATTCATTTCTACTTTACTTTCTAGTCAAAGAAAAGGTATATATAATCCATTTCAATGAATTATCAATTATCCAATTGCCAAGAAAAGTCAGAACATAGAGATTCCCATCACGTAAGATTCCCGGAGCTGGGTTTCCAGTTATCCTGGGATCAAGTATTCCACTTGAGAGTGCTGGAGTCCTTTTCTAATAAAATCAAATAAACTGTTTCCCATTAATGCATTCTCAGTAATCACCAGAAAATTTACCCAGCAACTGTAGTCCCCAAGTACAAAGTATGACAGGGCCCCAAGAATAATTACAAATAATAGCCGTGTAATTTCAGAACAAAAGAACGGAGAAATCAGGAGTTGGGGCTGGGGGGCTGGAGATTGGAGGAGGGTCACCTAAAGTTGATATCTGTTTCTCAACAAACGGCCACACACCACGCCTGAGCCCACTGGTCTGTTTATGGCAACTGTCTCTTATTACAGTGTTCCGCCCAAGCTTGAGTGAAAACTCACCAACACGAAGGTAATTACTTGCTGACTACCCCAAATGCTCCAGCCTCCCTAAATAGAAACCACATGCCATAATAGGCGGGATCTATTCAAAATAGGACTTAATTTGTTTAATAAGTAGGAAATATGCAACTTTAGCTGCAATCTAATGCCTCGTTGCCCAGAAGATTACAGAGCCCAGAGCCCTTGGGCATCAGTGAGGCTCATGGTACCAGGAGGCACGGAGGCTGGTGACAGGCAAGGTCTCCCGAGTGATGAAAACCTCCACGGGAGGAGCGCGGTGCCTTCTCCAGTTCCCGGGATGTGAGGGACAGGCGTAGCCCAATAAGGGGCAAGGAGAAAAGTCAGATGCACCTGATAGAACTCCAAGATGTGGAAGCGATTACTTTTTCTAGTCTCTCCAGCCATGAAATTTTAAGGAAAAACATTGTGGGGAAGGGAAGCCGCATTGAAAACAAGAGTTCATTTGGTAAAATGGTGAACTTGAAAAAAAATTCCTGACTGGGAGGTCTACCCACCGGTGGGCTTCTCTTTTTAATGCCTGGGGGGACCAGGTGTGTGGCTCTTTAAATGGATTTTCATAGTCCCAAAGACAAAATCTTTCTTGCCCCACGGCCAGCCTCGTAGCTGTGGAGTGATGATTGTGATAATGAAAACTCAAGTTTATATATTATGCTACAAGGCTTACAGAGTGCTTTCCTTACAGCCACTGTGTACCATAGTACAGATGGTTTGCAGAAGAGGAGATTCAGAGGAGCTAAGCGACTTGGCCATGGTCATAGAGGGAGGGAAGAAGTGGGTCTGAGCCAGGGCATCAGGAGGGCCCTCACAGGTCATCTCGTCCAACCCCCTGGTTTTACAGATGCAGAAACCAAGCCTGGGAGAGAGGATGCAATTTGCAGGACACCCAGAAAATAAACAACAGAGGCAGGATTAGAAACCAGAACCTCAGACACCAAATGCAAGGATTTTTTTCTTTTTTTTTTGTAGCATGTCTCAATCTAAATGAAAGAAATTCTAGGTTTTTTTTTTTTTAAATGATGATTTCATCAGTGAGGGGAATCCTTGCTGCAGAAACTCCCTCCACTAAGGAAACCAGCAACCTCTCTGAAATTTATATTGAGAGGTACTTAAGTTTCTTCCCCAGCATCACACAGCTAATATGGGTCAGGTCTTTGTCCTGGATGCCAAACGTGTTAATGGTGATGTTAAAGAATGGATTTGCCAAATTTCAGTCATCTCGGGTGTAAGGTTCTAATAGTGTGCATCAAATCTCATCAAGTATTTCAAATACTTAACTTCGAATCTCAGCAATATTTGTTATTGGAATAATTTGGGATGACTTACTGATGTCATTCATTTTTATGGAATTATAGGATAATTATAATAGATTATGCATAAAATATAATAATGCATTTATTGTTATACCATATTATATAAAATATAATAATGAATTTATTATTATACTATATTATAAAAATATAATAACACTTAATTATTATATCACATAAAATATAATAATACATTTATTGTTATACTATATTACATAAAATATAATAATGAATTTATTATTATACTATATCATATAAAATACAATAATGTGTTTATTGTTATACTATATTATATAAAATATAATAATGAATTTATCATACTATATTATATAAAATATAATAATGCTTTTATTATATGATATAAATATAACAATGCTTTTATTATTATATTACATAAGTATAGTAATGCTTTTGTTATATTATACAAACTATAGTAATGTATTTATTATTATAATATATAAAATATATTTATTATAACATTATATAATATATTATTATTAGAATATATTATGTGTAACATAATATATAATAGCAATCACAAAGCAATAATGACAATAATAATAACTAGCCTTTATAGAGGGCTTTCAGTTTGCAAAATGCTCTGCAGATGTTCTGTCATCTGATTTCCTCACTGAGCCTATGAGATAGGTGCTATTATCACCCTCATGGAAGATTTAGAGTAGGAAAAACCCAAAGAGATCATTGAGTCCATCCTACTCATTTCACAGATAAAAAAATGGAGACCCAAAGAGGTTAGATGATTCTTCCAGGATTACACAGCAATTAAGTATCTGGATTTGACCCCGTGTCTTCCTGACTCCAAGTCCCCAGAGTGCTCTTGACTACACGAAATTGTCTCTTTTAAGTGCCATCACATCTGAGCATACCCAGAAAGCACCTGGAATGGTCTGATTATTTTTTTCCACCCTAATGATACATTTATTTATACTTGGTAAGACA
Source organism: Gracilinanus agilis (assembly GCF_016433145.1). Taxonomy (NCBI): domain Eukaryota; kingdom Metazoa; phylum Chordata; class Mammalia; order Didelphimorphia; family Didelphidae; genus Gracilinanus; species Gracilinanus agilis. The sequence continues at coordinate 668,657,594 of NC_058132.1, read as the reverse complement.
TTTAAAGTAGAACAAGAGCCATTTTGTACTTTTTTCTTACTCGAAGTGTGTGTAGTTCTTTGATTTCAGAGTGAGTTTTATTTGAGAGCAGTTTATTATTTTTAAAATAAATTATTATTACACAAAAAAAAAATTGCCCCGATGCTTGAGTTTTAAAAACCGCTTTGGTTTCCATGAGTCATTAGTGAAATCTGGCTATCCCCAAAAAGGATTCAAGGATGAATTTGGACTGTGTTGGTTTATTTTTTTCCCCTCTCAGAGTGAATCTGCTGTAGCAATGAATGACAAATTAGGTTTTTCTGTGGGTGAGGAAGTGTCGGAATAGAAATGCCACCCTCAGGACCCCATCCTATACTCCTATGGCCTCCCTAACTAGCACCCGTGGACGTCTCGTTGAAGCTCGTGGTATTCTGATCCTTTCAAGGGATTCATCCTTGGGAGTCGGGGGCTGAGGGGGACGGAGCCCGGAGCCCACCGAGACTTTCCCCGTGGTGGGAGCCCAGCACGCTGGTTCTCGCCCCACGGATCCTCAGACAGACGCTCAGCCTTTTCTTGGCTCGCAGGCTGAAGAAGTCAAGCGCTGAGATAAATGGCTGCGATATGACAGCAAACGGTCATGTTTCCCAAGGACAGGGGTTTCCAAGAGCAGGAAGGTTAACACAAGCCCTGGTGTGAGGGGAAGTCAGAGGACGTGATCACAGTTCATGGGAACCAGCGATGCAGGATGGGGTACATTCAACTGAGCTTCCTTTGCAGACTTAAAATAGAGCCATTGTAAATTATGTCAGTCTTTCTCAAATCATGAAAATGATTGTTAAAAATGTCTCCGAATACACAATGTGCATTGTTGTGTGGCTTTGATGTGTGAATGATGAGAGCTGATGATATAATACACATGAAATGAGACTAGCACAGTCACAGGCTTTCCCCCCAAGGGGATAGAAAAATAAAGGTGGATTCGATGACACGGAGATCGGGGAGGGGGACGATTTCATTTTGTTTGGGAGTCCAAAAAAACACAAGATTATTTTTTTTTCCTTTTTAAATGACTATATTTTATGTTGCCTATCTCTTCTGCTTTTGACAATTTCCTTGTTATTATCTTCCTGGAATCACACCGGTGAATCATTGCATGACACATTTGGAACTTTCCCCGGGAATCTCAAGCCCTTGAGTATCTGCCAAGGGATCTTTTCTCTCTGTGTCTCTATTTTTTAATTTTAATTTTAATTTTTTCTTTTTTTCTTTTTCTTTTTCTTTTTTTTTTTGGTATGTGCTGTCCTAAAGACACTTGTCAGGGTGGTTGCCTTGCTTTGAGCCCCTTTGGAAAGGGGGGTTTCTTTGGTTTGGTGCCCGCCCGGCTTCCATCTCCCTCCCCCGCAGGAGACATCCTTTTCTGACTTCCTGAGACATTTTGGGAGGGGGGGAAAAAGAATCGTGATGATTTGCTAACCTCCGACCGCTTTGCCTGCCATCCTACTTGCCTGAGATTGTTTTCTGTTGTTTGTACACAGGTGAGGTCTGCCATAAATCCTATACCCAGTTTTCAAATCTTTGTCGTCATAAGCGCATGCATGCTGATTGCAGAACCCAAATCAAGTGCAAAGACTGTGGACAAATGTTCAGCACTACGTCTTCCTTAAATAAGCACAGGAGGTTTTGTGAGGGCAAGAACCATTTTGCGGCAGGTGGATTTTTTGGCCAAGGCATTTCACTTCCTGGGACCCCAGCTATGGATAAAACGTCCATGGTTAATATGAACCATGGCAATCCTGGCCTTGCTGACTATTTTGGTGCCAATAGGCATTCTGCCGGTCTTACTTTTCCAACAGCTCCTGGATTTTCTTTTAGCTTTCCGGGTTTGTTTCCTTCTGGCTTGTACCACAGGCCACCCTTGATACCTGCTAGCTCTCCTGTTAAAGGACTTCCAAGTACTGAAAGAAACAAAAGCCAAAGTCCCCTCATGGCACATCCTCAGATACTGCCAGCCACCCAGGATATTTTGAAGGCACTAAATAAGCACCCAGCTGTAGGGGAAAATAAGCCAGTGGAACTCCAGCCTGAGAGGTCCTCTGAAGAGAGGCCCCTTGAAAAAATCAGTGACCAGTCAGAGAGTAGTGACCTTGATGATGTCAGTACCCCAAGTGGCAGTGACCTGGAAACCACCTCTGGCTCTGATCTCGAAAGTGACCTTGAAAGTGATAAAGAGAAATTTAAAGAAAATGGTAAAATGTTCAAAGACAAAGTAAGCCCTCTGCAGAGTTTGGCTGCCATAAATAATAAGAAAGAATACAGCAATCATTCCATTTTCTCACCATCTTTAGAGGAGCAAACTGCGGTGTCGGGAGCGGTGAATGATTCTATAAAAGCTATTGCGTCTATTGCTGAAAAATACTTTGGTTCCACAGGACTGGTGGGTCTG
>NC_058132.1:668600340-668655126 GCF_016433145.1 Gracilinanus agilis | reverse complement strand
TAATGCTTTTGTTATATTATACAAACTATAGTAATGTATTTATTATTATAATATATAAAATATATTTATTATAACATTATATAATATATTATTATTAGAATATATTATGTGTAACATAATATATAATAGCAATCACAAAGCAATAATGACAATAATAATAACTAGCCTTTATAGAGGGCTTTCAGTTTGCAAAATGCTCTGCAGATGTTCTGTCATCTGATTTCCTCACTGAGCCTATGAGATAGGTGCTATTATCACCCTCATGGAAGATTTAGAGTAGGAAAAACCCAAAGAGATCATTGAGTCCATCCTACTCATTTCACAGATAAAAAAATGGAGACCCAAAGAGGTTAGATGATTCTTCCAGGATTACACAGCAATTAAGTATCTGGATTTGACCCCGTGTCTTCCTGACTCCAAGTCCCCAGAGTGCTCTTGACTACACGAAATTGTCTCTTTTAAGTGCCATCACATCTGAGCATACCCAGAAAGCACCTGGAATGGTCTGATTATTTTTTTCCACCCTAATGATACATTTATTTATACTTGGTAAGACATTTAAAGTAGAACAAGAGCCATTTTGTACTTTTTTCTTACTCGAAGTGTGTGTAGTTCTTTGATTTCAGAGTGAGTTTTATTTGAGAGCAGTTTATTATTTTTAAAATAAATTATTATTACACAAAAAAAAAATTGCCCCGATGCTTGAGTTTTAAAAACCGCTTTGGTTTCCATGAGTCATTAGTGAAATCTGGCTATCCCCAAAAAGGATTCAAGGATGAATTTGGACTGTGTTGGTTTATTTTTTTCCCCTCTCAGAGTGAATCTGCTGTAGCAATGAATGACAAATTAGGTTTTTCTGTGGGTGAGGAAGTGTCGGAATAGAAATGCCACCCTCAGGACCCCATCCTATACTCCTATGGCCTCCCTAACTAGCACCCGTGGACGTCTCGTTGAAGCTCGTGGTATTCTGATCCTTTCAAGGGATTCATCCTTGGGAGTCGGGGGCTGAGGGGGACGGAGCCCGGAGCCCACCGAGACTTTCCCCGTGGTGGGAGCCCAGCACGCTGGTTCTCGCCCCACGGATCCTCAGACAGACGCTCAGCCTTTTCTTGGCTCGCAGGCTGAAGAAGTCAAGCGCTGAGATAAATGGCTGCGATATGACAGCAAACGGTCATGTTTCCCAAGGACAGGGGTTTCCAAGAGCAGGAAGGTTAACACAAGCCCTGGTGTGAGGGGAAGTCAGAGGACGTGATCACAGTTCATGGGAACCAGCGATGCAGGATGGGGTACATTCAACTGAGCTTCCTTTGCAGACTTAAAATAGAGCCATTGTAAATTATGTCAGTCTTTCTCAAATCATGAAAATGATTGTTAAAAATGTCTCCGAATACACAATGTGCATTGTTGTGTGGCTTTGATGTGTGAATGATGAGAGCTGATGATATAATACACATGAAATGAGACTAGCACAGTCACAGGCTTTCCCCCCAAGGGGATAGAAAAATAAAGGTGGATTCGATGACACGGAGATCGGGGAGGGGGACGATTTCATTTTGTTTGGGAGTCCAAAAAAACACAAGATTATTTTTTTTTCCTTTTTAAATGACTATATTTTATGTTGCCTATCTCTTCTGCTTTTGACAATTTCCTTGTTATTATCTTCCTGGAATCACACCGGTGAATCATTGCATGACACATTTGGAACTTTCCCCGGGAATCTCAAGCCCTTGAGTATCTGCCAAGGGATCTTTTCTCTCTGTGTCTCTATTTTTTAATTTTAATTTTAATTTTTTCTTTTTTTCTTTTTCTTTTTCTTTTTTTTTTTGGTATGTGCTGTCCTAAAGACACTTGTCAGGGTGGTTGCCTTGCTTTGAGCCCCTTTGGAAAGGGGGGTTTCTTTGGTTTGGTGCCCGCCCGGCTTCCATCTCCCTCCCCCGCAGGAGACATCCTTTTCTGACTTCCTGAGACATTTTGGGAGGGGGGGAAAAAGAATCGTGATGATTTGCTAACCTCCGACCGCTTTGCCTGCCATCCTACTTGCCTGAGATTGTTTTCTGTTGTTTGTACACAGGTGAGGTCTGCCATAAATCCTATACCCAGTTTTCAAATCTTTGTCGTCATAAGCGCATGCATGCTGATTGCAGAACCCAAATCAAGTGCAAAGACTGTGGACAAATGTTCAGCACTACGTCTTCCTTAAATAAGCACAGGAGGTTTTGTGAGGGCAAGAACCATTTTGCGGCAGGTGGATTTTTTGGCCAAGGCATTTCACTTCCTGGGACCCCAGCTATGGATAAAACGTCCATGGTTAATATGAACCATGGCAATCCTGGCCTTGCTGACTATTTTGGTGCCAATAGGCATTCTGCCGGTCTTACTTTTCCAACAGCTCCTGGATTTTCTTTTAGCTTTCCGGGTTTGTTTCCTTCTGGCTTGTACCACAGGCCACCCTTGATACCTGCTAGCTCTCCTGTTAAAGGACTTCCAAGTACTGAAAGAAACAAAAGCCAAAGTCCCCTCATGGCACATCCTCAGATACTGCCAGCCACCCAGGATATTTTGAAGGCACTAAATAAGCACCCAGCTGTAGGGGAAAATAAGCCAGTGGAACTCCAGCCTGAGAGGTCCTCTGAAGAGAGGCCCCTTGAAAAAATCAGTGACCAGTCAGAGAGTAGTGACCTTGATGATGTCAGTACCCCAAGTGGCAGTGACCTGGAAACCACCTCTGGCTCTGATCTCGAAAGTGACCTTGAAAGTGATAAAGAGAAATTTAAAGAAAATGGTAAAATGTTCAAAGACAAAGTAAGCCCTCTGCAGAGTTTGGCTGCCATAAATAATAAGAAAGAATACAGCAATCATTCCATTTTCTCACCATCTTTAGAGGAGCAAACTGCGGTGTCGGGAGCGGTGAATGATTCTATAAAAGCTATTGCGTCTATTGCTGAAAAATACTTTGGTTCCACAGGACTGGTGGGTCTGCAAGACAAAAAAGTTGGCGCTTTACCTTACCCTTCCATGTTTCCCCTCCCATTTTTTCCAGCATTCTCTCAGTCAATGTACCCATTTCCTGATAGAGACTTGAGACCGTTACCTTTGAAAATGGAGCCCCAATCACCCAGCGATGGGAAGAAAATCCAGAAGGGTAGCCCCGAGTCTCCCTTTGACCTCACCACTAAAAGGAAGGAGGAGAAATCTGTTACTCCGGCCACCTCCAAACCAGCAACGACGCCTCTCACAAGCCAAGATCAGCCCCTGGACCTGAGCATGGGCAGTCGGAGCCGAGCCAGTGGGACAAAGTCAACCGAGCCTCGGAAGAACCATGTTTTTGGCGAAAAGAAGGGAGGCGGCCTTGACCAAAGGAAGGCTTCAGATGCCTCTTTGCAGCATGCCAGACCAACTCCTTTCTTTATGGACCCCATTTACAGGTAACGGGCTGGTTAGAATGTTCCCTTAACCTGTTAAACCTCAGTCATGCTAGAGAAAAAAAAGTTTTCTGCCTGCCAAGAAGTCTCTGTGTGTTTGTTCTCATCCTCCCCCCCACCCCTCTCTCTCTCTCTCTCTCTTCTCTCTCTTTTTTCTCTTCTCTTTTTCTCTCTTTTCTCTCTCTTCTCTCTTCCCTTTCTGTTTTCTCTCTCCTCTCTTTCTTCTCTCTCTTCTCTCTTCTCTCTCTTCTCTTTCTATTTTCTCTCTCTCTCCTCTCTCTCTCTCCTCTCTTCCTCATCTCTTTCTTCTCTCTCTTCTCTCTCTTTTCTCTCTCTTCTCTTTCTCTTTTCTCTCTCTCCTTTCTCTCTCCTCTCTCTTCCTCATCTCTTTCTTCTCTCTTCTTTCTCTCTCTTCCCTCTCTTCTCTTTCTCTTCTCTCTCTTCCTCATCTCTTTCTTCTCTCTTCTTTCTCTCTTTTCTCTCTCTTTTCTTCCTCTTCTCTCTCTCTCTTCTCTCTCTCCTCTCTTTCTGTCTTTCTCTCTCTCTTTNCTCTTTCTCTTTTCTCTCTCTCCTTTCTCTCTCCTCTCTCTTCCTCATCTCTTTCTTCTCTCTTCTTTCTCTCTTTTCTCTCTCTTTTCTTCCTCTTCTCTCTCTCTCTTCTCTCTCTCCTCTCTTTCTGTCTTTCTCTCTCTCTTTCTGACACTCTGTGTCTCTCTTTTCCTCTCTCTGTCTTTGTCTCTCTCTCCTTCTGTGTCTCCCTCCCTTTTTCTCTGTCTCACTCTTTCTTTCTGTCTCTCTTTCTCTGTCTCCCTGGAACCCAACATGTGGTGCCATCAAAATACTGTTAAGTTGATACAATCCATCACCGAGATATGGCAAGACATGAATACTCAGAATTTGAAATACCTTCCATGTTTTTTTTCTTTGACAGTAAATCTAGTTTTTTGAGCACTCACTTTATTGAGAGGAATTTATAGAAAAATTCTGTTTAAAATACCTTGTCAGGTGACTGAAGGTTGTGGACCCTGAAGGATTAACCCAGATATGTGGGAGTGCTTCAATGGGTCAAGTTATTTGAAATAAGGTGATGTGGATGTCAGTGCCAACCTGAACTTTATTAGTTGGCCTTCACATCACTAATGAGTGCTAGTCATACTCTATGTCTAAATAAATCTTCTAGGAGTGCTGCAGAAATGAAATGTTAGCCATAAAAATCTTTTGTATATAATGTGGATAGTGCATTTAAGAAAAAATACCAGGTCCATTTATTATGGTTAAAATGATGGAGACAAACATCCATTATCTAAATTCTTCATCTGCATCTCCAAACATTGTATTTTTAATAAAGGTTTCTGGCTAATAAATCAAATCTTACATGTAAGAATTTTTTTTTCCAAGCCTGCTAGTAGCCTACAGTTTTTCTATTCAGAGTAGAATATGTCTTAGGCCTCACATTTCTTTTATGTTGCATGAATTTTTTATGCTCTCAAGAATTATTGGAATTTACAAAGAATGTTTTTCTAGGCTCTCTTTAGACAAAGCATTTATGTATGTGAGTTAATTCCTGTTTATCAAGAGAAGGTTTTATGTTCTTCACATCAGAAATACAAATCCTGGCAGAGGACAGAGGGGCCCTTTTCTATGAAAGGTTAAAATTTCTCTTCCCTACCCTCAATCCAATAACATTGGAAATGATATACACATACACATTATATACACACATTTCACAGTATAATATATATTCGGTTTTAATCGAGTAGAAAGCTTTTCTATAATCTGTGCTTTTGTTTGATTCTAACTGACAAATTACCAATATTATTTATAAAATGTCAGGAGTGGATAATCCCTAGTAAAGAGCAAGCTAGCCCGTTTAAAATTCATCTAAGAGGATCAGAAAACACAACCGAAAAAAGTTTTGACAACTTTTCGGTTCTTTTCAAATTACCCTCACTTAAATCCTCCAAAGCCCTATGGTTAGGAGGAAAGCTCATAGATTGTTTGCCCTTTCCGTTGTGTTTCTTGGTCAGCGTGGTTTCTAGTTTGACTCTCAGGAGGAAGCCTTGGAAGGCTCAGCTTCTTACTCTTCTGTTCTTTTAACGCCATAATCCTTCCACTCCTCCATAAGCATTGGCTGTTCCCCAGATCCATGAATACCTTCCACCTCCAATAGAGCAGCCCACCTTCCCTCTTCAACCACACACGTATCCACTGCTTCTTTAGCAGATTCTCCAGCCATCGTTTGTCCTCACATATCCCAGACTTGGCTCAGTCATGGTATCGATCCGATGTCCTGGGCTACTGATTGAATTCCCCAATCATGTATTAAGATGCTTTTAGGTTCAGAGCCCTCTACTGTGTGCCAGTTATACCCAGTACTACCTCTCCTCTCCCCTCCCCAAATCTCCACTCAAGGAGATTGCTTTCTATTCTAGAGAAAATAAAAAAAAAAATGTTTTACATCCTTGTACGTGAGTTTTGAAATGGAAAAGAAAAAAGGGGGAGAGATTAGTTTATGTTTTTTTTTTTTAAACCCTTGTACTTCGGTGTATTGTCTCATAGGTGGAAGATTGGTAAGGGTGGGCAATGGGGGTCAAGTGACTTGCCCAGGGTCACACAGCTGGGAAGTGGCTGAGGCCGGGTTTGAACCTAGGACCTCCTGTCTCTAGGCCTGGCTCTCACTCCACTGAGCTACCCAGCTGCCCCGGGAGAGATTAGTTTAATTCAGTCCAGTGCCACGTGCAGTTTTCTCCATTGAGAAAGCATGAAAAATAAAAGATATTATCATTGGATAATGAATATTTGGATATTATTAATGGATAATGATTAGAGCAGAAGAAGAGGCAACCAAGTCGTTTTCAGATATCCTTTGCCAGTTTGACTTCGGCTTCTGATCCCCATCTCTTCCCTCTGGTTTCTTTGCTGAGTGGTCAGTGTAGAAGTGTAGAAAGCAGAAAGAAGCCAATGACTACCTTGGTGAGTGTGTGATGGACAGGAGGAGGATGCCATGCCTTGTGGTACGGGTAAGGAACTGCCCTCCTCCTCAGCCTGGCTCATTGTACTCGTCTGTACTATTTCACAGCATTTCCCATATAAATTCTCACTGGGGAAGTACTTCTTCAGTGACAAATATATCCGGCTTAGTGATTCACTGGGCTTTCCCATTCTACGGTTGCCATATTGGTTTCTGTTGGATTTTTCCATTACTAGTGGGATCTTCTCCCTTTGGATCTATACCGACTTGACTTCCTAATCAGAGACATGTGCACACGTGGAAAGCCCAGCAGCAGATCTCTTTGGCTTTTTTATTAGTGTATTTCCCAGAAACCTCTCCCTTGGTTTATTGTAAGCCGTTTTAAATGTCAGGTGCTTAAGTATTGATTGATATACGAGACTGATTCATCATGAGCAAATGTAATTTTAACCTTTCAGGGTAGAGAAAAGAAAGCTCACGGACCCACTTGAAGCTCTAAAAGAGAAATACTTGAGACCTTCCCCAGGATTCTTATTTCATCCACAAGTAAGTATTTTTGGATTTGAGATGTAGAACATGTAAACTAACTTGCTGATCTTGAAAAGCAGATGCAATGCAATGAAAGAAATCTTGAGAACATGAGGATTTCCTATGACGCTCTTGCGGAAGAACACAGGAAATTCGAACAGAATTCAAACTGAATCTCTTTAATGAAGAAAAAAAAGTAAATATTCATGTAAAAAATAAGGCCTTGATGTTACTCTATAGTCTATTCTTGGCAACCTATAGAGCTACTGTCTTATTTGGATTGAACATAGTTCAAGGTGCAAAGGGATAGGGTTGGGTTAGGATCCTGGGGTTATATTTTAAGCTTTACTGATACAAAGGAAAAGATCATCATCTCCTCATAGCTTGTCCTGGACTACTGAGGGTATTTTTATTTTTTCTTTTGCTGCTGGAGAAAACAGGAAATCGTTCTACCTAGCCCACTGTTTCCATAGAGCGGGGCTTCTTAAACTGGGAGATTTCAGGCAGTCCAATGAATTTGGATGGGAAGGAAAATTATTTTCATCTTAGTACAATTGGTTTTCTTTGCAATTCTAAGTATTTTATTTTAAAAATACTTTAAAGTATTTATTTTTAAAGTAAAAATACTTAACAATTTAAAAATATTTATTTAAAAACATTTAAAAATTAATTAAAATGTTTTATTTAAAATTTTTTATTTTAAAAAAATTTGAGAAGGAATCCATTGGATTTCACCAGACTTCCTCAAGGGTCCATATTTTAAAAAAAAAAAAAAAAAAAAAAGGTAAGAATCCCAGACAGATGATTTTGGCATTTATCTGGTCTTTGAACAGAACACGCTCATTTCCTTAGCCTCCAACAACAGGTAAACAACCCGATTTACTGATTGAAAATAAGACCATGCTTCTAGTTCCTCACTGCCTAGCAAGGGAAGACATCATGGATGACTTATTAGTTTATCTCTAGTTTTTTTAATTGTTTCAACAAGTGTTTTCCCCAAGTTTTTATTTCGATTCATCAAACATTTCCCAAGTTCTTGTTCTTTGCAAGAAGCAAAAAGGAAACAATTCTGCCATCCTTCTACTGTGGGGACACAACAAAAAGCTAATAAGTAAACTCGTATATGCATAACATAATACAAAGTGGTTTTGTATTATTTCAAAAAGTAGAATACTAAAAGGCTTGGGAGTGGGAGTGAAGAGAAAAGGTCTTATGGAGAAGGTGGCTGTGCTTTGAAGGAAGTTAAGTATTGTTTTATTTTATAGCTGAGGAAATAGAAAGAATAGTGAAACTACAAGAATTCTATATTCTTTGCTTTTGTATTTTAAAATCGAAGATGACTTTTCTTGTCCTCAGATAATAAGCAGAATCTCTAGGGCATTTCTTAGAAATGGAGTAAATCAATTAGTCAATTTAATTAACTAATACTTGATGACACAATAATTTATAACTGATAATAATCCAATTGGTTAATATTTAAAAGTGGCATATCCAACTTAAAGCTATTGCTTCCCTTCCAAATTTAATAGATGTCATAAATGCTCTTGGGAAGCTATAGCAAGGACACCTATATAGGTATGCACCCAAGAAATGATTCTGCTCTCTTGTTCACCTCTTTGTCACTTTTTTATAACCATGATCCTACTTCCTTAATCCTACTTAAAGGAGAGCCGAGGTATGAGCTGGTTAGAGATAAGGAGCTCTGCAGAAATTCCTATCCCATTGGGATTCTGCATCTGATTTACAAATATTTTCATCCGATAGCAGCCCTTTGAACAACTGACTCATACATTTTACAATGACTCTGTTTCTTTTCTGTTTTAGCAATAATTTTAAGCAGGAGCATCAGGCAACAATATGCTGCATTAGAGATTTACTTCATGGAAAAGAAATTTCAGGGGAAATGCTCTTCCTCTCTTAGAATAGCATACATATTCGCCAGTTTGTCAACATCTTACCTTTCAGCTGTTTCAAATTACACATCTTTATCACCTCCCAAAGTAGATCCCCCAAAAGTGGGTTTGTTCATTTCTTTTCTGACAGTTTTTGCACTCAATGGTTCTAGAACTTAATGAAAAAAATCCAGTGACCAGATTTTTGGTGATTCATATTGATCACAGTTGGTTCCATTGACATGGAAAAATACCATGTCAATGACAGGCAACATGGCGGCTGCAACCCCAGATCCTAGTCTAAGCTGTGTGTGTGTAAGAAGAACAAATTCACTTAATGCCTTTAGAGCTCCATTTCTTGGTCTATAAAATGAGGGACTTGGATTCCCTGATCACTACCATGTCTTTTAACTCAAACATTTTATGTATTCTTTCTAATCCAGTGAAATGTAGTAAATCACCAAAACTAGAGTGTATGGATAGAACACTGGATTTGGAATCAGGGGCTCTGGGTTGGAATTCCATCTCTTATTTATTTCCCCTCTGACTTTAGACAAGTCACTTACCGATGGGACTTCAGTTTTAAACCCATTTTCACTCCCCTTTATAAGTGATGGGCTTTGGATGGATAGAAGACATTTGAGGTTCTTTCTAACTCTAAAATTACACAGTATTGTCCTAGATTTTTATTTTACTTGTTAGGTTTCATTTATACAGCATATTTCCTCCTCTAAAATATATTCCTAAGTTTTCTTAAAATATTAAGAAAAATTCTCAAGTCTTTTCTTCCTCTGGTCTCACATGCTTTTGAGGTTCAGAAGAGAGATAAGCCCTTCTTCTCTCATATACAATGCACCATACTCAAAGACTTTGGACTATTTAGCCTTAGAGAAGGGAGAAAATGAGGAGCCATCCTCAACTTCAGTGAGATGTTTACATAGGTCCATGGGGTGCCTCCTTCCCTCTCAGCTCCTCTTAACTCTTTCCCTCTTTGAGAATGGTAAAGCAGGACTGGACTTATGGGGGGGATAGAAAGGGGACCTAATATTTCTTCATAGTCACCTACTCATCTTGCATAGGAAGGAATGCAAATATAGAGGGAGAAACTAGATAGAAGTTGTAAAATGCCATTCACTCATTTTTTTTCCCCAAAATTTAAGTGTTTAGGGGGCATCTGGGTAGCTTAGTGGATTGAGAGTCAGGCCAAGAGACGGGAGGTCCTAGGTTCAAATCCGGCCTCAGACACTTCCCAGCTGTGTGACCCTGGGCAAGTCACTTGACCCCCATTGCCCACCCTTACCACTCTTCCACCAAGGAGCCAATACACAGAAGTGAAGGGTTTAAAAAAAATTTAAGTGTTTACTAAACAGTATATCCATTAGGTGCCAGGGTTTTAAAAAAAAGTGAAATAAGACATAATACTGGGTCCCTGTCCCTAATGAGTTTATATACTAATAAAGGACAAAAAGATGGGAACACTGGTCAAGGTCATATGTCTTAAATGTACAAACACCAGAGGAAAATAAGGACTATTTGTTCACTTTTCTAGACCAAAGTCTACAGATTGTCTTTAAGGAGATAGTCACTGTGGTATTGAGGTAGACCCAGCAGACCCATTTATCACATAACTTTCCTTTCCTAGAGGAGAACGAACACACCTTGGTTGGGTGGCAAGAACCTGGATTTCAGTCTCTGCTCTATACTTATCTGACCTCCAGCCAATAATTAACCTACAGCGCAATTTTCTTATCTATAAACAAAGAAACTAATAAAGAAATAACTGCTGTAGTTACTTGGGTGTGAGAATTAATGTCTGGATTTGTGATTATTATTGTTGAAGAGCTATGAATTCCTCAGTATATAGTGAACTCCAGTAGCACCTTCTCAGCAATTTATAATCTTAGAAAAATTTTTGAGGCAATGAGAGGTGAAATTACCTGTCTAGGAACATTAAGTTGAGGTGAGACTTGAACCTTCAGGCCCCCAAATATGGCTTCTCATTCTGCCATACACCTTCAATTTCAGAATTGTTTTTAGGATCAAAAAGGAAACTATATAAAAATAAATGCCTTAGATCCGTGATTCTCAAAGTTTTCAGTCTCAGGAAGAAAAGAAGGAAGGAAACAACATTTTTTAAGCACCTACTATGTGCCAGGCACTGTGATTTAAGTATTTTTTTAAGGACATTTTTCTGTTTTTTATTTTTTTTCAATGAATGAAAAAATCCACCTCTTCTTCCTTCCCTTCTCCCTTTGAAAAAGTAGGAAAAACAAAACTTGTGATTTAAGTATTTTTAAAAGATTTCTCATTTGATCCTTTCAACAATCCTGGGAAGTAGATGCTGTTATTAGTATATTCCCTTCTAACAGATGAGAAAACTGAGACAGAGATTAAATACTTTGCTTTGGATAATTATTTAGGACTGGATTTGAACTCAAGTCATCCCTACTCAAGATCCAATCCTCTGTCCACTGTGCCACTTATACTTTATACTCTCAAAAATGACTGAAGACCTTAAAGACCTTTTGTTTATGTAAGTTATAGCTATTGACATCTACCATGTTAAAAAAAATGAACTGATCACTTTTAAACAATTATTTATTAGTTCAATTATTAATTTAAAATCATCAAAATAAGCCTGCTTCAAATGAACATGACATATTTTAAATTTAAAAAAGTAACAATTTTCAGAAAACGAGGGGAGTGGCATCATTTTCTATTTTTGCAAATCTAAGGTTTGACTTAATAGGTGACAGGTGGATTCTCATATCAGCTTCTGCATTCATTCTGTTGCAGTCTGAAGCATATGAGAAAATCTGGCTTAGTTATGTAGTTGGAAAATGGAGGAATTTTTTAATAGACAAATAATACCTTAATATTACTATGAAAATAATTTTGATATATCGAGGGCCTCCTGAAAGGGTCTTTAGGATGGGGGAGAAGCTGCCCTTGTAGTCAGAAGGAATGATTGTTCTGAAGGAAAAATATAGACTTTGGAAATTAAAAGATGTTTCTTGCCAATAAATCCAGGGCATATGAATGTTACGGGTACACGGACCAGATAACAGAGAAATATGGGATGCAGTAATGACTAGAACCTGAGCCAGTAGTTTAATTCTTACCGAGTGTTTGCTTAGCTGTAGAGCCATTAAAGGATCATTGACATTTCTGCCTTTGATCTGTAAACCTGCAGGTTTATTACCAGTCATGATGGACAATATCAAAGTAACAGGCTTTTATCGAGGGACTCCTATGTGCTGGGCACTGTGCTGAGGGCTGGGATATAAAGGAAAAGCAATGGGGAAATAGAGATGTCGTATGGAAAAAACCAAAAACGGAGCAATCAGTGATAATATGGGATGTTCAGATTTGTGGGTTTCATTTATCAGCGTGTTGATTTCTCTAATCTTTGAGATCAAGTGGATCGACAATTTTATAGCCTAGGACAACTCCAATTTAGATTTACAATGGGAGCCATTCTTCTCCTTTTGTCTTTTAAGGACATTTCATTGATTATTCCATGTTTTCCTGAGCTTGGAGTATTTCCAGGCATTTTGTTTTCCCTGGATCTAGTTTTCACTAAGCCTGACACAAAAAAATAAAATAATAAAAAAGATGCCACCCCTTCTATTGCTGTCCTTTGCCCACTCATCTCCCTTAGCACCGGTGCTTCATGATTCCCGGCTGCCATCGCTGTGCATGGTGAGGGAAGGGTAATATTTAACTTTATTTTCTGGATGATCCTTTACGATTCAGACTTGTAACTCTAGACATCTCTAGGCTTGTGGTCTGATGAGGCAGGTTTCAAAGGTCCCAAGTTTATAATAATTCTCTCCTTGGAAGGATAGTCATAAACGATGGATGATTATGCTTCTAGGAAGAGAGATACAACTCTCTAAAAATGGGCTGGGCGGTTGGAATCCTGGCCCCAATTTGGGAAAGGTTCTTCTCTCCTAGAGCTGCCTGGACCCTCATGCTAGGAACCGAGGGGCTCGAGGAAATATAAAGGACAGGTACAAGTATGGGGACTTGGGAGAAATAAGATCATATCATTCAGGTGTAGTTTTTAAAAGAATACAAATGAAATCCTTGGAAATGGGAGCCAGCTGCATCCAGCTAAAGTCAAGCAAGGAAAGGTGTACCCCTTCCTGGCCACCCGAGTGAGCACCTGTGATCCATGAAACCCCCCACATCTTCTCTCATCTTGGCTTCTTGTTTCTTTAGTTTTTACCTCTTTAGTCCAAGAGCTTTGGGTTTTAGGATGGGGAATTTCAGATGTCATTTCTTTTCTCACCGTCCCACTGCTGTGCCAAGTCTGGGGGAAGCCCAGCCTGTTTTTTCTCTATTCATCTGTGACTGAACAATCTAGCCTCCAGTCCTGATCTTGGCTTAGCTCTTCTCTTCCCAAACTGGGTTAGATCCTTATCTGCAGATCATCTGTAATTCTCCAGCCTTTCATTCTGTTTTCCCCTTGGAAAATTTGCCTTTTAGAATCTGAGATTTTTTCTCCTTGGCCTTTTAAGACTCCATATTTTCCACTGCAAGGAGACTGTCACGGCTATGTTGTTGTTCAGTCGTTTCAGTTGTGTCTGACTCTTTGTGACCCCATTTGGGGTTTTCTCAGCAAGGATACTGGAGAGGTTGGCTGTTTCCTTCTCCAGCTCATTTTACAGATGAGAAAACTGAGACAGACAGGGTTAAGTGACTTGCCCAGGATCACATAGCTAGTAAGTGTATGAGGCTAGATTTTAACTCAGATCTTCCTGTACCACCTAGCTGCTCTAGCACTTGTACAGCCCTTGGCAAGTCACTTCATCCTTTGCTTCACACCTATAATGTGTCTCCACTAGGCTCTGGAGATCAATAACAAAAATTAACTCATTCCTGCCACAAGATTCCATTAAGCCGTGCTCACCTGGCATCTTTCTCAGACTCTCCCTAACTATAGTCCTCCTAGTTCTGCCACCTGGAAAAACATTTAATTCCTTGAAATTTTGGGGAGGGTGTCTGATCAGAGCCCAACTCAGCCTTTTCAAATCTTTTTTTTTTTTTTTTAATGAGAGATTCTGGTTGTTTAAAAGCTACACCTGAGGGAGACACATGCTGTTCATGAATTATAACCTTCATGTCATGCCTCACCATTTTTCATCATTTTGCTAAAAAAGGATGCAAAATAGTGGACGTTGTTTCTTGTAGCTTAATTTGCAAGTGAAAATCTGATGCCTGGCCAATTAGTTGAGCCCTGAGTGGGCAAATCACTGTGCAATTAATCAGTGCTAATAAGATCACCCCCCAAATTCTGAAGGACTCCCTTTGCTTTGTCATTTTCCCAGAGTAGGGGGTGGCACTCATTTTTACTCCATCTCTGAAATGTGGCTTAGAAGCCTCGAGGGTAGCTATAGACGATGAGAGCGGCAACATTTTTAGATTCTCTGATTCTTGCCACAGTTATCTTTAAGGTGCCATTTCATGATAAACATCAAATACCTAGTTAAGTGTTAATTGCTCAGATCAATTGCAATGAGGGTTCCAACATAAAAGTAATTTTTTGTTTTTGTTTCAATTTTGCTCCCAGTTCCAACTGCCTGATCAGAGAACTTGGGTAAGTTTCCTACTTATATTTTTGATTAAAACAATGCACCGCTGTACCATAAATTAAGAACAAACAAAGTAACTTGCATTCTAAATCACGGTACCCTGACAAGCACCATATGTACTTTTCTGCGCAACGATGTAGCTACTGTGAACAGTTTAAAAAAAAAAAACAAACCAAAACTCGACCGACGTAGGTTTTCCCAAGCTAAAATCCCTGGATTTTGTTATTGAATGTTTAATGAATTGTGATTAAAAATGATTCCATAGTGTGAGCTAATTTAAGTCATTCCAGGCTGACATGGAAAGTCTCCCAGTCTCCTAAGACCGTTTTATTCAGACTAATTTCATCCAACAAGCATTTATTAAACATTTACTGTATATGAGGCACTATGTGAGTCTGGGTGCTGGAGATAGAGTAGCAGAAGGAAAACAGTTTCTAACCTCTGGGAGGATACTATACTCTGTACTGGGAGGATCATACTATAGATGCCAAGAGTAGAGGGATACAGCTTGGGCACTGGGTGAGTAAAGACAGAGCAGGAACAGTTTTATTTGCAGGGATGTTAAGGAGGGAGCATTAACGATGGGGGGCTGAGGGAGCAAGGAAGACCTGTTGGGGTTGGTGCTATGAAATATATTAGGGATAGATGTAATATTAGCCTTACACTGAGGATTAAACAAATGAGTCCCTCAAGCACAGGAGATCCCACTGTTAATCAAGGAATCTTCCTGGGAGCCGAGGTTCTGGGCTGTTGACAAAGGTGAGCTCTGGGTTCTGTAGGAGTAGAGTCTAAATGGTGCTTTTGCTAGTCTAGAAGTAGGAGACTCAGTTTACAAACCGATATTAGCATTTATGGTCAAAGTCATCCTAGGGTGAAAAATGGGCTTCTGGCTTTTTGGAAAATGAAACAAAGGTTGTTTTAAATACCCACCTAATAGCCATATAGTATTTTGTGTTCTCTGCTCTAGAGTCACCTAGATAATAAGTGATTATTTCCGGAGATGCCCTACCCTTAATTAATGAACTTGTGGGATAGGCATATTTTGCTAGAACTCGAATCGCGTTAATTGCCTGCCCCCAAAGATATCTCGAAGAAATGAAAACACGAGACGTTAAGTCTTCTACAAATATTCCAACCTGCCACCCTCCTCCTCAAAGTTCTCATTTTAATTCAGGAGGAAGCAAAAGACCGCCATGATAGAGAGATCAGTCATCTTGTTAAAATACCAGAAGAGTAATAATGAACTTCATTCCAAGGGAGCCTAGTTCTTCTGATTTATGTTGGTTTCTCTTATCCAGATTTTTTTTTCTTTTTGGTGATTTAAAATTGTAAGAGTGTTTTGGACATCTATAATTCAAAGACTAAGATGGGATTTTCTAATTTAAATTGAATTAAATTTAAATTCTAATTTTAAAAAATGTTACATCAGGTCTGCTGTTGGTCTGTTCTCACCTTTGATGCCAGCAAATGCCCATTGCTCACTCTCAGAGTACCAGTTTTCCAACTCTCCCTATCTTTTTCCTCTAAGACTTTGGCATTTTTTAATTTAAAGGGTCAGCAGGTGCTAGTGTAATTTTTTATTTAATGGGGCACTGAATGACCAGAAAGCCTTAACGACCCAAAGAAAAAAATAGAGAATAGTGACATTTGAACAACATGACAGATAGTAGGGGAGATACTTTTGGGCAGAGGGCTTCCTGGGTGCCCTTCTAGTTCTATGGGTTAAAGCTACCTCTCAAATTTAAACAGCTAGTTGCGATTTCATTTTTCCTATGCTTCCTTTGATTGTTAACATTGCCACTGAACTTATTTAGAAATGATTTCAGATCATTCGGCCCCACTAATGTGAGAATCACTGGATGTATATTATTAAACACGAATTGCTAGACATAATGGATAATTTGTTTTACTCACTTTTCTATGTTCGTAAAAGCCAAACAATTTCATAATTATGATTGTTGAGGGTAATTCCACAAAGGAGGTCAATCTTTGTTCCTGTCTTTTAAATAAAAGCTTAGATTTCATGGTCATGATGTTGAGATTTGTCAAGATATGAAGCACATAAAAATAGAAAACTTAGATGGACAAACTTTTCCCATAAGTTATTTCGGAGAGTTGGTTGTTTTAAGATAACACCCGAAGTCATCCAATTTGTGAAAGCCAAGGTCATGTAATTCATGGCACCGTTGGGGCTATCGTTTATATGTAATCAGCTTATCACAGTCATCATTTTAAAGGGAAAGTACTCTATTTATGTCACCAATTTTCAGCTGCTGTATAATAAATTTTATGATAAATGTTCTGGGCCCTGTTGATATCTTGCCTGCCGAAATGTTTATAAAAGTGCTCGTTTTATCAGACTAATGTCTGCATTTGGGGGCAGGAGCTGGGGAATTGTGACTACATAGGAGTTTGCGTCAATATAAGGTTAATAGCCTCTTAGGGGCCAAGAAGGGGAGTGAAACAACTTCCTTTTCCAGAGTCTAGTTGCTGATAGCATCAACAACTGTTATAGACGTGTAAATAAAAAAATATTCCATGTAAAGTCATTTACTGATCAGAGATTAGAAGACTTTAATGGATGACAAAGCAGTGACATTTCTGAATATATATATAGTGTGACTTGTGCCCCAACTTTTCTCCTCTTCCTCTTCCTTTTCTGCCTCCATTTCCATCTTGTCTTCCTTCTCTCTGGCATCTTTCTCCATCTCCTCTTTTCTCCTTCTTCTTTCTCCTTTTTTCCCTCCTTTTCTTATTTATTCTTTTCCTTTCCTTTCTCCTCATCATATTGTCATGTAAGTTACAGAAAACTATCCATATCCCTGGCTGTAGTTCAGGGCCATTCCTCCAAGATGCCGGATCTCATTTTGTGTTAGCTTTTAAACGACAGAATAAAACTTGGTGGAATGTATGTCCCCAAACTCCCTAGTACCTATGTAGATCATCCCCCTTCCCCTCAGGGAACAGATAGCCTTATCTTTGGTTCCATGTCGAGAAGGGTCTGGATGCCAGGAGAGGCTGGGTGTCTAGGGTTAGAGTCACCTTGGGGTGCCCCTTCTGTTCCCCCAGCAAACCTTGGCACCCGACTTCCTTTGGGGGAATGCCAGCTTTTGGGCAAGCGAGGCAAACTAGTAACATGGTAAACATGAATAAAGATGAAGGGCAGGATTCAATGATAACTTTTATGTGTCTCCATCAAGTACCTGGCAATGAGTAGAGGGAATCTAGAGTGAGAGAGAGAGAGAGAGAGAGAGAGAGAGAGAGAGAGAGAGAGAGAGTGTGTGTGTGTGTGTGTGTGTGTGTGTGTGTGTGTGTGTAAGTAGTCAGCTGCCCTTTACTCTTTCCACAGCTCCATCTTTCCTATCTCATCCCCTTCATCTCATTTTTCTTTTTGCACCAGCAAACTTAGAAGAAGAAAAAGGGGTTTAGGGAGAGGGGAAGGAAAGAATAATTTTCCTTCCATTCTTTCCCCTATTATCCCCATTACTCAGCAGCCAGCCCCAGAATATTTCTTCTTCTTACGGTGAGAGGATTTTTAGAACAGGAAAGGTTGGAGGCATATAGAGTCACATTCTTAAATAGTCACTCTTAAAGCAAGAAACCTTTTCCAAAACAGCCGATTGCCTTCAGTAACTTGGAATGCTTTTCCTTTGTGGGACTAGGAGAGCAGAACTAAGGACAGTTAAGAGGCACCACGAGGCAGTTTTAAATGTAAAATGGAAGGTATTTCCCAGAGATGGATGACTGTTGGATTCCGTGTCTTTGGGGGTGGCACTTGGGGTAGGTAGTTGGTCCGAAAATGATTGAGCATCACAAGATAATGAAACTCAGGGGACCTCCTTCTACTCCATATTTATCTTGTATGGGCCTAGCTTTTTACATGCTGTCTCCCCCACCGGAATGGGAGCTTTCTGGAGGCAGGAACTGATCATTTACTCAAATATTAAGTATACGTGCCTGAAACGCTTTATGGCCATTACCAGTGAAAAGACCCACAAGATTGCCACCAGCCTTGTTCTTGTTCGTTCTTGCTGACCAGCTGGAAGGCCAAACACCATTTTCCTTCATTTATTCCCCAGGAGTAGGCTATCACCCTGGATTTTTACAAGGAAGAATTAAAAAAGACTCAGTACCGTAAAAACCCCATCAAGTCTTTCTACAGATGGATTTTGAATAAACAAACTCCAAGGTCGTCTAGAAAAAGGCTGAGGCTGGGCACGGGAGGCTGCGAATGCCAGCTCTCTGTCGAGCCAGAATCGCCCCCTCTCCGAGGGCCATCATCATCGCATCTCTCTGCCCTGTGATCAGCACACGTCAGAATCTTTCATATTGACAAATGTGCTGTCCACTCGCATCTGTGCAGAATGTTTTAGCAGCTGAGTGATTATGAATCAAACCCCTGAGCTCAGAGCCCCGACTGCCTCGCCATGCTTTCACATTTGCCGTCTGACAAGTAAATGTATCTTGACTTCCCTCTGAGATTTTTTTTTCTTTGCACAGTGTTTGATGAAAGACATTTGGCGAATTGGCAGTGGTACCCTGTACGTTGCAATTTGTAGCTCGCATTAAGAGTCTGAGCATGAAATGGGAGGGCAGGCCGGGCCAGGGGCTAAAGGGGGGGTGGGGAGAAACACTACCATCACCCAGAGCTAACTAGAACATGAATAGT
This sequence comes from Gracilinanus agilis, assembly GCF_016433145.1. Classification (NCBI taxonomy): domain Eukaryota; kingdom Metazoa; phylum Chordata; class Mammalia; order Didelphimorphia; family Didelphidae; genus Gracilinanus; species Gracilinanus agilis. Next base: position 668,636,047 of record NC_058132.1, on the reverse strand, counting down.
CATTTGGACCATCAAGCCTAGGATATTTGCTTGGTAAGGAGAGAATTGAATTCGGCTCACCCTGCCGTAGCCCCTGTCTGGTTTCAGAAACAAATGGCATCCTGTGTCGCCTTGTGTCTATAGAGCCTACGTTTCATTCATTTCCCACTTAAATATGAAATATGTTTTTTTCCTTTCTCCCTCGGGCTCCAAGGAGTCGGTGCCTGTCTCTCCCTATAGCACCTATCAGCTGTGATGTGGCCAATTGTGGCATTCCTTTGTCGGGAGTCACTTTGGCACCCCATCTTGTGCCTTCCCCTGGGGTCCCCCTTTTCCCCCCACCACCCTTACTTCCCTCCTTTGCTGGTCTCTGTTCTGTCCTTGGGTGGTCCTTGTAGAATTTTCTTTAAGAACTACAGAGAATGAGAATGTGGAAAATGCAGAAACGAGTGATTCAGTGCCATGCTTTGAGAGTTGGCTTCCTCCCTACCCCAATCTGAGTTCTAAGCCTCTTCTTAAATGAAGCCAACACTTAGGATGACTTTGGCAGGAGCAGATGAGAGGAGAGGATCCTGCCAACTGAGGATGCCCACAAGAATGTTAGCTTTTAAAAATGGCGGCCAAAGCATCCCTTGAGAGGGTACCAAAATAAGGGCAGTGGAGCACAGTAGATAGAACACCAGCTAGGACTTAGAAGGTCAGTCAATAAGCATTATTAAGGACTTAATATGTGACAGGCACTGTATAAATATACAAAGCCTCCAAATACTTGCCCTTTATGAGGTCGGGGTCACTCCACATGCAAACAACTATCTACAATTCAAATATGTACAGTGTAAATGGAATATAATCACAAAAGGAAACATTTAAGCAAGATCTGGGTTCAACATCTGCCTCTGACACCTTTTTGTGTGACCTTGGACATGTCATTCTTGGGGTTCTAGGCAAATTTTAGAGAGATCTGCCTTGGTTTGGGGTGGGGAGTCCTCATGAAGTCACATATCTGGACCTACACACCCAACAGAGACTAATAAATCCAGAGACACAAAGGTTTCTGTAATCTCACCTAGAATAATAATTCCTAGCCCTATCATTCCAAATTACTTTTTACCCAACTACTTTGTATGTGTGTATATATATGTATGTAAATACACATGCATGCATATATATGTCTAGATGCCAGTATAAACTTTATATTTATTTTTGTCTGGGGCAACTAGGTGGCAAAGTAGATAGAGTGCCAGGCCTAGAGTCAGGAAGGCCTGGGTTCAAATCTGGCCTCTGTCACTTACTAATTGAGTGACTCTGGACAAGTCACTTTTGCCCTGTATGCCTCAGTTGCAACACCTGTAAAATGAGCTGAAGAAGGAAAAGGCAAACCACTCCATGATCTTTGCCAAAAAGAGTCAGCACAACTGAATAACAAGAACACTTTTATTTTTGTCTATATTTTTATATGTACTTGTCTTTCTCGTTAGAATGGAAGCTCATTGTGAGCAGGGTTTGTTTTGTTCTTTGTACTCTGGAGAGCCTCTTGTTAAACATTTACCGGTACACCCCTGGCATCTTAGATTCTGCCTAAAGATGTTCTTCACCTTGCCTTCCCCTTTTAATGCTAGGGTGGCTTCTCAGGAACAGTAACTGAGCTGATGGGGTTCTCCTTGGGCAGGAGATGGGAACAGAGCAGGGCAGAAGAGAGATGAAAGGACTATAAAAGATGGCCCAAACTGTAGAAATATCTGTTCTCAGTCCTGCTTGGGACTTAGCACCCTCCTGAAAGTTTGTTACACAAGTCAAATGGGGCGATAATACTTGGGATCCCTCTATCACTCTGTCCCCCTTAAACTGATCCAGATGATTCATTATGGTCATCGTCGTGCTTATCATCGTTACTTTTAGCCGTAGAAAAGGTGCCTGACCACTGATCAAATTGCATTTTTAAATTCTCAGATGTCCGCCATTGAAAATATGGCTGAAAAGCTCGAGAGTTTTAGTGCTCTGAAACCAGAAGGCAACGAACTCATCCAATCGGTTCCCTCCATGTTCAACTTCAGAGCCCCTCCGAATGCTCTGCCTGAGAACCTGCTTCGGAAAGGCAAGGAACGGTATACTTGCAGGTAACTGCCAATTAATTATGACGGGCTTTCCCAAGATCCTTCCCCTTTGTTTACTTTGGAAATGATTCTTGATGGAATTACTGATTATATGATATTATATAGATTCATGATTACAGATTGAATAATCAGTAGAGATCTCGGGAGGTCTGTAGTCTCTCAAAGTCCTCTTTATTTAATGAGACATGAAAATGGGGTTCTAGATTATGTGAGGGATGCACAAACCAGGCCACTCAAAGTTTGGAAGAATGAGGCTGAAAATATTCTACATTCTCTCTGCTTCTTCTGTTTCCCCTTCCCTTGGATATTGGTGAATTTTCTCTCCTAGTTCATTATTTTTGTTACAAACCTCAGTCCCCCTGTTCTCAGGCATCCAGAAACGAGCAGTCGTGACAAGCAGGAGCAAAGCCAGCCGTGCGCCATGTTGGTGAAGGAATCGTATGGCCTGGGCTGGTAGAGGATCCTAGCAATCTGCAGCCTGTTTTTGTTCTAATTAACTTTATCATTTCTGACTGGCCCCCGGAGAGCTGTGCTATCTGATGCAGGCATATCCATTTATCTGTTCTTTTGGAAAACATGTCACCTTCTCTCAAGGAAAGCTTTTATAGGAGCATACCTTGATGGATGAGGTCCTCCAGTCTTGTCTGATCTGATACAGCTCAACGTACGGCGCATTGTCACTTTGGCTGACTTGGAAAATGAGTTGAAACGTTTGAAATCGGTTTACATCAGACCGAAATCACAAACTACTCATCATTTCCCCCTCCCATCCCATCCAAGTTCAATCTTGTGAACGGGAGAGACGTGGAGTTCATAAAAATGGAGTTTGGGGGTCATCCCAACAAAAGCCCATTTTCCTTAATTGCTTACTTGTGCCCACGTTCCACCCCACCCAGCAATGGGGCCATCGTGTGGAGAACTGTTGATTGCCCAAGGCGGTTTGTTTTTTTCTTTTCAAATTTTAAATGCTGAAGACATGCAGGATTAATTACATTAGGATTAGGCATCTGGTTTGTTGTGCAGGTCAAATGGGGTGAAAAAAAAGACTACAGTGATGACGTTCTCATACAAATATTTTTTAATAACAGATATTGTGGCAAGATTTTCCCGAGATCAGCAAACCTAACACGTCACTTGAGGACTCATACTGGAGAGCAGCCATACAGGTTGGATGATACATTTTGCTTCATTTTTCTTTTAATCCTCACAATAATGGATGTGTGTGTATTGATGGTATGTTTCAAAGGGACCATTTGAGAGATGTGTGAAATTTGACTGGGAATGGGGTCCACAGGGAGGTGCCCAGCTAGGCAAATCACTGAAATTCTAACTGCCCTGGGTTACTCCATTGGTAAAAAGTGGAGAAAATGATATCTACCTCCCAGAGTTGCTGGAGGGTCAAATGAGATAATATATGATTAACAAGATGAGAGAGAGAGAGCAAGAGCGAGAGCGAGAGCGAGAGCGAGAGCGAGAGCGAGAGCGAGAGCGAGAGAGAGAGAGAGAGAGAGAGAGAGAGACAGACAGACAGACAAACAGGCAGACAGACAGACAGACAAAGACAGAAAGATGATAGAGACAGAGAGACAGAGAGAGAGAAAGAGAGAGGAAGAGTGACACAGAGACACAGAGAGAGAGAGACAGAGGGAGAGAAAGAGAGAGGAAGAGAGAGAGACACAGAGACACACAGAGAGAGACAGAGAGAGAGAAAGAGAGGAAGAGAGAGAGAGAGAAAGAGAGGAAGAGAGAGAGAGAGACAGAGAGATACAGAGAGAGAGAGACAGAGAGAAAGAGGGAGGAAGAGAGAGAGACACACAGAGACAGAGAGAGAGAGACAGAGAGGAAGAGAGAGAGAAATGAGAGTGATAATGTAAGAGAAAGAAAAGAGAATAAGAAAAGACAGAGAGAGAGAGAGAGAGAGAGAGAGAGAGAGAGAGAGAGAGAGAGAATGTGTGTGAGGAAAACAATCTGAAATAACAGGATTAAAGATCTCAAGCTGGAAGGACCTCAGAGGTCATGTAATCTAATCCTTTTATTTTGCATATGAGGAAACTGAGGCCCACACAGGTTGAATGACTTGCCAGAAGTGATGAGGATAGAAATCACCAGGGAAGGGATATGAACCTCACTCTTCTACTATGTCAGGCTACATTCTGAATAAAAGTGAAGGAGAGGAAGGACTTATACAAACACACACACACATCCCCACCCCTACACACATATGCTTTAGAGCTCTGCGGTCATCACCTCTGAAATTCTAAATTAAGGATCTCTTGGGTAAAAATGAATTTATTATCTTAAGAAATAAAAGAAGAGGAAAAAATGTACTTTCTGCCTCCTCATAATGAGAAAGGAGAGTTAGAAAGAAAGGGGGGGGGGAAACCCTTTTTCTTTTTCTTTTTTCTTTCTCACACTTCCATGATAAGGGAAACAGAACAGGATTTTGTATCTGATTCATTCCTTACTCGAGAGATACTTTGAAGTAAATGATGGTTTCCCAGCCTAAGCACTGATAAAGCTCTGATCGACAAAATAGATCATTGCTATTGGGGAACAACGATCTTGTTCAGTGTCAAAAACAAAATAGAAGGACTGAAAAAGAGGGAAGGGGGCTCACATCAAAAGCTCTTGGTCATGAGCCAGAAAAGGAATTTGGAGTAGCTCTAGCACAGCTTAGTAATGCTTAAGGAGCAATCCAGTGAAGGCTTCAGGGCCCCCAAATCACTCTGGAGTATGAAAATTGATGCTTCTGGTACACAAGTGATAGACTCCACTTCTCACGTTGGCACAGTATTAAAGACTTGAATTGTTTATTGCTGGGTTGGGGAAGATAAATGAAATTTCCTTCGGGATTGCCAATCAAGAAAGCTAATTCCTCAAGAAAAGATTTAATCAGACTATGATTTTGAACAGAGAAAAAATGGCCTTACCTTATTTGAATATTAGAGGGAATTTATTTCTTGTTATTTTTTTCTCCTCACAAAGTGTTTAATTGTGTTATATTGGCAGGACATAAAGTAACAGAATTGTGATTTACTTTTTAAATTCCTTAACTTGGCAAGGAGTACTTTGAAAATATTAGAGTTAATTTGCCTAACTCATTTCAGGCAATAAATATTGTTTTTTTTTTCATAAAAGTGATTTAAAAACATAACAGCAGTTGAGTAGGAGGACTGGAATTGCCGTGGTATCATAGTGTGACTTTAAGCTCACCTATCTTGCTTCTCTAAAATGCAGCAGATAGAAAAAGAACCTTTTTCCATCAATCAATCCACCAGCATTTAAAAATGCCTACCATGTGTCAGGTACTGTTCCAGGTGTGGAGGACACAAAGACAAGAATGAAATAGCCCCAGCCCTCAGGGATCTTGCATTCTCTTATGAAGAGACATGTATAATAATGAATATTTATCAGACAGATGTAGAATAAATACTAAATAGATACGAAAGAACAAATTAAATAATCTGAACTCCCAAGAAATTCACCTTTTGTTGGGGTCCAAATTCAGAAGGGACAGGTTCTTGACAAAGTGAAGGTTTTTCTCATGATGGGGGAGCAGCCTTTCACTTTGGGACCTGATTGATAAATAAAAAGTAACCACTAGCAACTGGAAATGGTAGGATGGATGACCAGAGCCACAGTCCTTAGATTAGACTGCCAGAGATCCCTTTAGTCACTTTTAAAGTCACTTGAGGAGCTGGGTGGTGTGGATCAGCTTCCTGTCGAAGGTAGTACTCGAGCTAACTTGTAAAGGAAAGGAGATGCCATGGAAAATGGAATTGTTGGAATGAAGGCAAAGGAGAGATTATCAGGCAAGCTTCTACGTGCGTACAGACCTTTTCTTTGAGGTCTCCAGCGGCTCTCATGGAGCTTATACTGTGTTCTCTGGATTAAAAGAAACACCCTTTGTTTTGACTGAAAATGTCTTGGACCTGTTTTGTTCGTTTCAGATGCAAATACTGCGATCGATCATTCAGCATATCTTCCAACTTACAGCGGCATGTGCGCAACATCCACAATAAGGAGAAACCTTTCAAATGTCACTTATGTGACCGGTGTTTTGGCCAACAGACCAACTTAGACAGACACTTGAAGAAACATGAGAATGGGAACATGTCTGGTAGGTGACCCATTTTCTCAATAGGCTGGAAAACAAACCCTTTGGCTTATATTTTAAGAGATGTGGTGTTAGAGGCTAAGTGAACTGGAAATCTTATGGCTGTGTTCCCAGCGAATTCCAGTTGGGCTTCTCGTTTTATTTCGTATCACGTCATGAATTAGTCCAACCATCTGAGGTACTTCCATTGGGTTGATGAATCTGGAGCCTTATTGTATCCCTCTCTGTAGGCGGTCAGAATCCGAGAGAGTCTGTGCAGCAGGCACTGTACCAGATTCTGGGGATACAATGAAACAAATAAAATGATTGGAACCCCCAAGAATTTAACCTTTTGTTGTGGAGCAAACTCAGAAGGGACAGGTCCTGGGCAAAGCAGAGGTGATGGGGGAGCAGCCTTTCACCTTGGGAGCTGATCAATGTATGAAAAACAAGACTTGGGTTGTAGTAGGATGGGTGACCAGATGGACATCCATGGGCAATGTCTTCTGGATCTCCCCAGGGCTTCAGAGCAGGTCAGGGGACAATCTAGATTAGAGTTTATTGTTAAACTATTCAATAAAGCATGTCTCTGTCCGGGCAGTTGTCTTTTCTGGCAAACACCTCACAGAATTCTCATCTATCCTTTCCAGGATGGGGTTCAGAGATATTTTGCCACTGTATGAAGTATAGATGTAGATTTTTGATATGGGCCTGAGGTTCTCTTTTAGGGTTATTTTAAAGAATGCATGAATGAGATTGGGTCAGATATACCTGAATGTATATCATATATATGTATGTAAACACATACACATATGTAAATAAAATATGTAGAAGTGTATATATGTATTTGTAGTTGTTTGTGACTGGGAAACAGAATTCATTCTTTGAAAAGACACCGAAATGTTCTTAGATGTTGGTACTCAAAATGAATGTCTAGAACTGTTCTTTTAGGTCATAAGTTACTTGTGACTCAGGATGGTTCTGAAACTTCACCGAGTTACAGAACTGTTTGAATCCCAGCTGTGCCATGTCTTCATGTGACTTCAGAAAGTTTGTTAAAATTTTCCTGGAGCCTCAGTTTCCTTATCTGTAAAATGAACTGGAGGAGGGAAATAGTAAACCACTATGGTATCTGCCAAGAAAACCTCAAACGGGGTCGTGAAGAGTCAGACACGCTTCAACAGAGACAACAAGGCGTTTACATTTTACTGTCACAAAGATCCCCTTCCTTCCCCACTAAACCCATCATGAAATTCTTCAAGAATTCATGGAGGATACCTGAATGATGGTTGTAGTGACCATCAGGAGTCAGAGTCCTTCCAACGCTGCCTAGAGACAGTTCAACAGAATTTTGGGGAGAACCTATTTGTTTATGTTGGGTAGAACCCCGACTCTGATTTCGGCCCTTCTAATAGCCAAATGGCACTAACTGAATCCAGAAAGTCTGGGTTCAGGTACAACTATTCCGATTGAATTGCATCTTTTATCCAAAAGGACTCTTCCTCCCCTTAGGTACTGCGACATCATCGCCTCATTCTGAACTGGAAAGCACAGGTGCCATCTTGGATGACAAAGAGGATTCTTACTTCACAGAAATTCGAAATTTCATTGGAAACAGCAACCATAGTCACCAGTCGCCAAGGAATGCTGAGGAGAGGTAAAGCATGACTGCTATGGCTTCAGGGTGGGAGGAATTTTTTTTCCATGAAAAATAATTTTTTAAAAAGTTGTGAACCCGGCCATGAGTGTGAATGAAATGTAATGTAATTTGTTAAATTTAATCCATCTAGAACTTTTATTAAGCATTTATTTGGTTCTAGGGACTGTGCAAAGAGGGGGAAATATAGAGACAAAAATAAACTATCCTTTCTTCAAAGAGCTTATGTCCTGTGGGATGGGGGGTGGGACCAACATGTACATAGATAATTATGTTATCATTGGGGCATTAAGGAGTCAGAAACCTTTTTTGAATAGGAAGTGATATCTATATCTATCTATCTGTCTATCTCTCCATCTCTCCATCCATCTATCTCTCTATCTCTCTATCTCTCCATCTCTCTATCTCTCCATCCATCTCTCTATCTCTTCATCTATCTCATCTATCTCTTTATCTATCTATCTATCTATCTATCTATCTATCTATCTATCTATCTCTCCATCTCTCCATCCATATATCTCTTCATCTCTCCATCCATCTCTCCATCTCTCCATCTATCTCTCTGTCTATCCATCTCTCTATCTCTCTATTCATCTTTCCATCTTTCCATCTATCTATCATCAAACTATGATTTAAGAATAATAATTTGATGAGTATGTGGACTGTGGCACTAATTGGGGAGAGATGAAGACAAGGAGACCAGTTAGGAGAACATTACAATAGTCCAAGTGAAAGGTGAGGAGGCCCTCAACCAGGGTGGTGGACATGAATTTAATGGCTCTCTAATAGACATGAAACGATGGAGAGAACTCATCCCACCTCAAAAATAAACAGAAAATTAATTGCCAGTCAGGAATTATTTGGCTAATTCAAGAGGACCAGTGTAAAAGGCTCCATTATTACTGACTGAGTGATTGCTATGCTTGTGGCTGTCTGGTAAACAGGGCTGTCCTTTGAAATCCCTACCCTGAAGTGGTTTAGCCTTGGCAACTGCGAACATTAAGTGTAAATTGCTGGATGTAGTTTATTTAGTTAGATCTTGTGTTCTTGTATTAACCCTCTTATTTTGATCTTTATTATTGTTATTGCTACCATCATCATTCGTTTATTGGTTACTGTGCTAGGCATCATGGACAGAAAGAACCCAGTCCTCAAAATGAACTGGGTATTAGAGACTAAAATAAAGTCATAACAGAGATAATTTATTAATAATGACAATAGTAAATGTTTTTAAGTGCTTATATGCCAGGCACTGTGCTAAGTGCTTTACAATTCTTATCTCAGTTGGTCCTCACAATAGCCCTGGGAGATGGATGCTATTATGATCTACATTTTACAGATGAGGAAACTGAGGCAAAAATAGTTAGAGTGACTCACTCAGGGTCACACAGCTAATGTCTGAAGCCAGATTTCAACTTGGTTCTCCCCGACTCCAGGTCTAGCACTCTCTCCACTTTTGCCACCTAGCTGCCTCCTCCTTCCTCTTACCTGTTGGCAGAGCTAAGGAAGGAAACGTCTTCCCGTTCTTTACCCATCAGAGTAGATTTGGGGTAAATGCATTTGAATACAGAGAATTTCCCAAAGTCATCTAAAAAGCCTAGAGCCACTTCTGATTATTCAGCTAGGATAAAAATGTGGCCAACCAAGAAGAAAGGAAATCAGAAACCTAGCGTGTTTCAGATTGAAAAGCATGTCAAATTTGGTGCATGCATGAACCTTCAAGGGCACGAGGAAATTTGATGGAAGCTCCAACTTGTCAGTGTCTACAATTGAAAGCATCTTTCAGCCTGCTTTCTTTCGTCCAAAGCCATCATCAGGCGCTGGTGACTGATGGCAGCCTCGCAGAGTGATTCCTATTTTAATTACACAGTCCCAGTGATACCGAAGTGGAATGTAAGGGGGAGGAAATGCCGTTTGAAGCAGGCAAGGTCAAGTCCCATTTTAAGTTCTTAATTGGTGATCAGTGTGTATGTGCAAACATCTGGCCCCAGCATACCCGAAACAGGATGTAAGTAGAGAGTATGATGACTCATCCAGGGTTTCCTTTCTTAATTTGGCACATCAGATTGTTTTGGATGAATATTGTATCCTCTGGGAATGGCCGGCTTTGAAAGCATAATGAACAACGGTCTTATTGAGTGGCACAGTATCTCTGGAGCAGGGAGCCCAGCAAACCTGGGTTCAAATCTGCCTCTGAGGCTCGGGCAAGTCTCTTCCTCTGTCTGGACTTCAGGTTCCTGCCTCTAAAATAGGGCCACTGGACGAGGTGCCTTCGAGGATCCCTTTGACTCTAGTGACAATCTTGTGACCGATCCTACTTTGCTTTCCTTCAGTGTTCCCTGCAAACGACAAGATTAGGGTCAGCTACTTACTTGGCATCTCTGAAGAAAGATTGTATTTTCTATCATTCTAGGGCAGGTTCACATCGTTCTTTGATTTTAAAAAAGGGAAATATATTTGTTATGTAATTAGTTTGATAAAGATTTGACTTAGCGGTTTCTTCTTCATCTCTTCCTGTTTCCTTAGAATTTTCTGGTCCTTTGTTTCTTCTTTTCCTGAGATTGTGAGGCTGAGCTGTACTGATTTTTATTACATAGGAAAAAAAAAACCCAGGGTGGATTGGACAGATCTGATCGTTATGATATAAAAAAGAACAATCGTAAACTTTATTCATCTACTTACTCATTTTGGAGTTTTTTTAAATTTAATTTTGTTTCTTAATCGATACATTAATTAGGTGGCTTGGTGGAGTGGACGGGACTTTAGAATGGTGATCAGTGGACTTGGTTTCTAGTTTTGGTTCTGCTGCAATTACTTTGGCCTTGGGGAGTTCACAGAAACCCATCAAAGGAGGGAGATAAACTGGTTAATGACTGTTAGCTTCTGGAGAACTAGGACTATTTCCTTTTAGACTTTATGTCCCTGATGCTTATCCTGGTGCCTGGACTATAGGAAGTGCTTAATAAATGTTGGTTGATTGATTGACTGATGGATTTAACATCTAATTCCATCATTCTATAAATAGCATAACAATTGGATTCCAGAGTACCAGGTTGGAAGTTTGGTTGGAGGAAATGGAAGATTTTAGCCTTGGGAAGAGAATACAACATGAAACATGTTATCAGTTGACCAGTATCTGGAGAACTATCATTTGGGAAAGAGATTAGGCTTATTCTACTTGGCCCCAATTTGAAATGATTTTTCTAATTCAGATTCTAGATTGTCTTATTATAGAAGTGAGGACATCACGTTATGGTTTTTACTTTGATCTCTTTATTTTTAAAGTGATCATGTCTCCTTACAGTGTCTAAGGAATATAAGAAAGAAGATTTCTCCATAATTGTATTGACTATATAAAGCAGGTTTTTTCAAGATTTTGATAATAAAACTTTGCTTGGAGTTTCCTAATGCCAGCCAATTTATTAATTCATTTACTTGTTTATTGATTGATTTCATTTTCATTCTCTTCAAGGATGAATGGAAGCCACTTTCAGGATGATAAGATCCTGGTGGCTGGACAGAATTCAGACTTGCTGGATGATGAAGAGGGAGATGATGAGGCGTTGTTGGATGAAGAAGATGAAGAAAGTGACATGACAGGGAAACAAGGAAAGGAACCAGTTTCAAGCAATCTGCATGAAGGAAACCCTGAAGATGACTATGAAGAAACCAGTGCTCTGGAAATGAACTGTAAGACGTCCCCAAGCAGGTCAGTCAGAACCTTGTTGTCCAGTTAAACCATCATGGAATATAGAAGTCATTATGATTTCTACTTTCTTATTTTTTATGGAAGCGATATATTGCTTTGATTTGTGAGTGATGTATTTGAAATAATCAGTAATAATGAAAGCTAATAAAATTGCATTGTGTGAGTAGATAAGGTCTCTAAGCATATAAATACATTTATATTTATGGAACTGTGATAAATTTGTGTTAGGCACTACTAAAGAAAATGGCATGAGGATGGTAGTTGATGGCAATTTTCTAAGACTAAGCTTATAGTGACCAAAACAAAAGTGGAGATTTAGGAATTATCCAGTTAATTTAACCATTGTAGATATTGTGAATCCTGTCCTTAGTGATCTGACTTATTTTTTACATTGTTTGATCAAGTAATTTGCAGATCTTTCCTTTATTCAATAGATGAATAAGCTGTCTTTACAGGATCTATTATGGCTATCTAATACTCCAGTGGACCCTTGATCCTAGCCATTGTCAGAGCAGGTTGCTACCCATCTAAAACATCTCATTCTTTATGACTCATCTTTTCTGTGTCCACTCATAACTCCATGGAGGGTCCACCTAGTGCACTGAAGGCCTTCCTGTAGGTCTTTATTTATTTTTTACCACCATATGGCCCCGGGGCTGCCCTGGGACCATCTATCTGCTATCCCTCACTCTCACTTCATGGCCACCCCACCTCCTTTCCTAATCACCCATTCCTTGGATACACCTTTTACGTTGTTTCTTTTCCCACTTCTTGGGTGCAAATTCTCCTTAGGAATATTCTATGCCTCACTCATGCCCATCATATATCTTTCCATTGCTTACTGGGGTCGTCTGCAATTGTGATTCCTTGGAGTTCATTGTGGTGCCCCCGATTGGTAGCCATCAAGAATCACAGGCAGAATTTTGCATGAGTGTCAAGAACACATCAACAATCATATCATAGTCGCTTCCCCCGTGAGTGATTAAAAATGGAAACGTTCTGGGAAAAAAATTACATTTGGAGTTTTTCCCCCCATTTTTACTTAGATAAAATAAGGCAGCCTGGGTTCTGTATTTGTTCCATAAAAGCCAGGCTGGGCTAGGAAATGAGCCTCTCCTGCCTTATTTACTTAGCATGTCATTGAAGTTTGTCTTCGTCCCACATCCATCCTTCTTCACCAAGGCTATTAACTGATGTTAGAGGAAGGTGTTTTTTTCAAATGGTATGTTTGTAACCAGCTTCAAAGGACCTGAAGACGGAGAAACCGTGCCTCCTGCTGAAACCTAGGGATCTAAGGTCTTGCCAATTATAGAAGCTCATATGAAAAGAGATGTGATTGATTGACAAACTTGAGAAAAAAAAACAACCCACTAAGCTTCCCCATTGGTTCATTTTAGGTATAAAGAGGAGGAGTATAAAAGTGGACTTTCTGCTTTAGATCATATAAGATACTTCACAGATAGCCTCAAAATGAGGAAAATGGACGAGACTCAATATAATGAAGCTGAGCTGTCTTGTAGTGCTTCCCACCTGCCAGAGGACCTTAAACAGCCGCTATACAGAAAGTCCAAGTCACAGGTGAATATTTCCCCAGGTTTTGACTTCAGAGAAAAGTGTTGGCAATGTGTGTGCATGGGAAAAAAAAACCAAAAAACAAAAACTCCCCCAAATGTTACTTTTCTTCCATGGCTCCAGAGGCCAAGAAGCTCATGGATGCTCCCCACCCCCACCCCCCAAATGATCATGTCTCCTCCAAAGTCACTGCCTTGTAATGATGGAATCTGGGGTAGATAGTTACCAGGAGAAAAGCCAGAGGCTTTGCTGGTCCCTCTTTCCTTGTTCTCAGCAGCCAAGGGGCAAGACACCTTTCAGGAGGGATTCCTTAACTAACAATCTCCCTCCTCCAAATTTATGATGTCCTTTGAATTTTACACTGAATACCTTTTGGATTTCATAGCAAATTCCTTCCATCTTGAGGCTAGAATGCCATGTTTTGCTTGCTTCACTGATTGCCTTGAAAGGACTCTCCAGGTGTTTTGACTTTGCATAATGTCTCTCTAAGTGAATTGATAAGGAGATCCTGGAAGGCAGGGGTTCTCTGCTCTGGTTAATGTGTGTCCTTCCTCATGCTCAGTAAAATGCTTTACAGCTGGCTCTTCTCTGGTACAGCGAGGCATCTAGGCGGCACAGTGCTAGATTTGGAGTCAGAAAGATGGGAATTCAGATTTGGCCCCAGATAATTCCTGGCTATGTGACCTTGGGCAAGTCACCCAATCTCTTAGCCTTAGGTTTCTTATCTGTAAAATAGGGATAATAATATGGCCTGCCTCCCAGAATTATTTTAAGGGTTAAATAAGATACGTAAAGTGCTTTTCAGTCTTAAAGCACTATAGAAATGCTAGCTACATCGTCATCATCATCATTATTATTATTATTACTTAATGCTTATTATTATTAATACTTATTACATTATTTATTACTTAATTAATTAATTAACTAACTAATTAATACATTATTATTAATACTTAAATGTCTGAGTAGTGGACCTGGAGAGAGGAGAGATGGGGGCAAGAAGGGGAGGTAACTGTTATCATTCTAAATGATTGATACTCAGCTACACATTTTTGGTCCCCCCAGCACTCATCAAATCCTTTGGTATTTAGAGCTGATGGGAGACTCTAATTATTTCTCTGATGAGACTCAGTTTCCATTTTTACACAACAGTAAAGATTCTACCCAAATGCAACAATTATACAATTAATCCAATCGACAGGGAAAATGGGGATATTGTGATATCATAATAATGATAATAATGTTAAGTAGGGTGAGGTACAGGTCATCTCTGGTAAATGAGGAAACAGACACCCAGAGAAAATGAATTGTCCAAAGCCAAACAAATCATTGTTAATCAAGCTAGGAGTTGACTCAGGTCTTCTGAATCCAAACGAACAATTGTTTCTACTGTTCTATGGTGCCCTGAAGAGAAGAGACCAGGGACGGGGCAGGCCATTGGCTTTCTTCTTCTCCAATCTCTCACGCCTTCCCCTTCAATTCTTTCTATATATTTGGAGCCATTCATGGTTTCAGTTTTCTCTGGCCCCATTTTCCCCGACTTCACTAGTTGTCTTGTAGCAAGAAGCATGTCTGAGGGTCATTGCAAACCCAATGGGTGCTAGAAAGTTCAGTAGGCTTAGAAAGAGGTACAGGATGAGTCTTGGGATTGCTGTTTCCAGTCTTTCCTTTCTCTAAGCCATCTTCCATCCAGCTGCCAAAGAAAGTTTCCTAAGGTACAGATAGGACAGTGTTGCTCCCCTGCTCAAGATGATTCACTGGCTCTCTTTTGTCTTGAAAAATAAAGTACACATCCCTCAGCTTAGAATTTAGAGACCGTTACAGTCTGGCTCCACCTACCTTTTTCCAATTTATGCCACATTAATTCCTTTCATTTATTCTATAATCTAACAAATTGACCTGGTAACTGTTCCCCACACTTAGCATTCCATTTCTTTCTGCTGCTCTTTCTTCTCCCTCATGCCTGGCGTACAGTTTTCTTCTCCACCTGCCTCTTGGAATCCTTAGCTTCCTTCAAGGCTATTTCCTATGGGAAGACTCTGAACCCGAGAATTATTAATGTTCTCACCTTCTCCAAAATATAAATTGACCAATATCCCATGATAGAATGTAAGCCCCTTGAAGGCAAATATTATTTGATCTTTGTCTTTGTATCCCTATTGTGTTTGTGTTTGATCTATAGCAGATGGTAAGAAAATGTCTGTTAAATTGGATATTTTCTTGAGGACCCTTCGATGTGGCCGCCCATTCCTTAGTGTGACCACAGAAAAGGCTAGGCATCCTCCAAAGAAGTAAGGATTTCCTCTGTTGTCTATTCTCTTGAGGGACCGCCTTCTACCACTCACAAGTCTGCTTCCATTAATATTATGACTTTTGAAGCTGTGTCTCCCAAGGAAAAGAGTTATATGTTTTTTTAGTCTCTATCAAAACGCAGAACATTTTTTGTTTCAAGAAAGTCTGAGTGACTCAGGGCTAATTTCAGAATCCGCCCCGGAGGATCCCAGAATTTAAGGCTGGAATGAACCTTAGTGGCCATCCAGTCCCTCTTCCTAATTGAGAGCTGGGGATGTTGAGCCCCAGGGGGGTGATCTATAACAGCAAGTCACATAAACTTTAAGGGGCAAAGCCAAGAACTTTCCAATTTGAGATCTCTAACAATGCAATTTCTGCCCCTCCGTGTTTGAAGATGACATAACTAAGTACTCAATACTTTCATTTTTCTATTGTTTTCTGAAATTCTGAAGACAGTAACGAACCTACATTATTCTTTTGAATTAGCGTGTAAGTAGGCAGTTATGGAGGCAACCCTGCCTGGCTCTTTGCAAGCGATGTGTAGCTTACAAAAGAGAAGTATCAGTGGCCCATGCTTAGTCCTGACATAAAGCAAAGAGATGGAATTAGGTTTGGAGACTGGACCAGCCACACTTAAATTAGCATGAAACATATATATATAGTCTTCTATGTAAAAATGAAGGGAAAGGGGGACTGTCCATTTGTCCATTTGCTATTTGGAACCCTGGAATTAGACAAATATATAGATCTGGGGCCAGTGAAGTTAATTATTGATGTATTTAAAGAAACAAAATCTATAACTTGCACATCCACATCCACATAGAGATGTATACTTTCTGTAAAGTATAAACTTTTGAATATACACATATTTGGAAAACTGACCGAACATTCATTAATAATTGATTTTCCCTCTTAAACTCTTGGATGAATTAATATTTTTTAAAAAATAACTAGTAACTAATTCAGGTTTATTTTTGTCCATATTTGTTAGAGAGGCTGGATCCATAAGTCCCTTAATTTTACCAGAAAGGAACTAAAATAGGGAGGGATTAAATAATTTGCCTTAGGTCACCCAGTTAAGTGATACTGGAACTAGAATTAGAACCCTTGTTTCTAGACTTTTGGTCCAGTCCTCTCTCCATCTAAATTGTCTTTAATAATACAAGAACGTTTTAAAGATTATTTTTGTTATTTTTCTAAACCCTGAATTAATCTTTTCTTTGAAGAGGTCCCAACTACTAATTTCCACATGTTCAGGCCCTTCACAAATTGACCCATTTCGGCACAAGAGCCTTCAGCCGTGCTATTTCATAACTTCATCCTTATGAGTCTCCAAGTGGAGCTTGGCAAGAGCTCAAGGATGCTTCTAATTTCCCCCAAATCCTAAAGATATGTATACATATCTAGATCGGTCGGGTAAGGTTGAGATTGAAAATAGCATCCCTGTGGCTTTTGAGGTGTTGCTAGGGCGATTCACCCACAGAAGAGTCACCCTGGATACATTTGGGTTGGGGGTAGCATGGATGAGTCCCGTCCTT
Organism: Gracilinanus agilis; assembly: GCF_016433145.1. Lineage (NCBI taxonomy): Eukaryota > Metazoa > Chordata > Mammalia > Didelphimorphia > Didelphidae > Gracilinanus > Gracilinanus agilis. The sequence goes on along the minus strand of NC_058132.1, from coordinate 668,619,090 downwards.
GGCTGCCATGACTTCGTTTTGGTGACAGCAAGACTCGTAGCCCAGCTACATGTCTTAACACGACTCAGAGTAATAAAAATGCTGCCTAACAACAAAAACATTTTCCTCTTGTTTACCAAGGATGGTGGAATGTCTTTGGCAGGACTCTCAGTGATTCCACATCAAGCCTAGCATGACAAGCCAATTCAGTGATGAGACCAACATTGGCAAATCAGCAGTGAAAAGTTCACTCGCAAGTCAAGGCTTAAATATTGCGTTGGGATATTTTCTTTGGCATCAAGCTGGGATGCACTGAAGTGTTATTCAGGACTTGGCATGGCGATAGGGAAGAGATCTCATTTCCTCCCTGAGAACCCCTGTCTGCTTTTTGCCAGGCAGGTACTAGCTCATAAGTTGGTCAGAAAGTTCTGGCTTTTTGGCTTTAAAATCTTTTTTTTTTTTAATTTTACGTCTACTTTCAAATTTTTGAGTTTCCTCACTTAGGAAGTCATAAAATGTGATGGAACAGAGCTTGACCTAGGAGTCTGGAGCCCCGCCTGTTCCTGGTTGGCTTGTATGACCCTCAGCAAGGCATTCAACCACTGTGTGCCTCAGTTTCCTTCTTCTGTAAAAGGAAATTAGTTCCACTGGCTAATCTCTAAGGTCCCTCCAAATTCTAACACTCTGTGGGTCTATGCTCAATGGCCTTTGGATTCAGTGACAAGAGGATGGATCCATGATTGTCTTATTAATATTTTTGGAGATTTTTTTTTCAGATAAAGCTCATCTCGACTCTCGTTTTTCCTCACAGGCCTATGCTATGATGTTGTCCCTCTCGGACAAGGACTCCCTCCACTCTCCATCTCATGGTTCTCCCAACATGTGGCACAGTATGGCAAGGGCTGCTGCAGAATCCAGTGCCATCCAATCCCTCAGCCACGTATGACCCGGTGACGTCCGACCAGAATTGGGACCAAGTCCAGTCCAGTAGCACGGCTCCTCCGTAGGGGACTATTTAAAAGACTGCTGAGCAGAATGCCTTATAAATCTGCTGGGTCACCCCTTTAAAGTCTGGTGACCTTAAACTGAATAATTTTAAAAAAAAAAGAAAGAAAATGAAAAAAAGAAACTATTTATTCTCAATATTTTGTTTTGCACAGCAAAGGCAGCTGCTGACTTCTGGAGGGTCAATGCAACTCAAAGAATGAAAACCTTGGTGGGCCAGAGGCATCTTCCAGTTCACCCCACGCTGGGGCAGGCGGGTGGGGGTGGGATGAGGGAGGGAGTTTGAAACGGTGGCATTGATACACATAGGAGCACTCCTTTAGAAATCAAGAAACTGATTCTTTTGTACCAGCTCATTCGACACGTGATTGGGAACAGTTGCTTTTATCTACATTATTTTTTTTCCCTCTTTGTTAAAGCTTTATGTAATTTAACCCTTCAAAGACTGAATTAGTCCTATGAAATGCACACTCGATTATTGTAGAAACTGACAACAGGGAGTACTTTGGGTTCTTTTTCCCACCTTAACTTTTGCCTTCTTAACTACATTGTTTAGGGGAAAAAAAATACATAAAGGGTATGTGTATATTGTAAACTATGGATGTTCAATGCTCACAGAGGTTCCGTCCGTGAAATAACCTATTCATCACCCCAGTACCGCTGTACCACTAATAAAATGTTTGCCAAATCATTGTAATAACATTTTAATTTTAGACAATCATGTCACTGTTTTTTAATGTTTAATTTCTTTTTTTTGTGTTGTATGTATCATGTATTTATTTCTTGGCAAACTGTTGTTTGTTGATTAAAATAGCACTGTTCCAATTCTGCCACTATTTTATGATGTCCGAGGCACACCCCCATTCTGCCTTTCAAGGAGCCAGGCAAATTCACCTGTGTGCACGGGAGTGCCAAGCAGTGTTTTTCTTAACATTCCTTTTTTTTTTTTTTCTCTCTCTCTCTCTCTTTGTTCATTTCAATTTTTTTTCCTTTTAATGAACTAAATAACGAATAGATGCAACTTAGTTTTTGTAAAACCGTAAACTGATTCAATTGTATAAACAGTTATGATTTCTTCATGAAAGCATGATTCTTCTGATTAAAACTGTATCCAATATTTTATGCTGGTTGTCTGCAAGCTTGTGTGATGTTATGTTCATGTTAATCCTATTTGTAAGATGAAGTGTTTCAGACCTATGTTAAAAGAAGGAAAGAAAGAATGGACTGTATTCAGTTATTTTGCCCTTCAGCAAGGGCTCAGATTTGTTTTCTTTCTGTTTGTAATCTCATTTTGAAATAATCGGCAAGTTGAGGTACTTTTCTTCAAATGCTTTGTACAATGTAACTGTTATGCATTTCAGTACATTACTATGGGAGGAGCAACTAAAAAAAAATAAAGGATTACAAAAACGAAGAGTCGTTTTCCACTCTCATCGTTCTTCCTTCTCCCTCCCACCACTACCTGCCATGACTCACAGGTTGAGTGTCATCTTTTGAGATTTTAAATGGTGGCCATTTTTTAAAAAGTTCTCATGAAGAGAGGGATTTTTAAAAAGTTCCTTTTTGACCTCATGCTTCAATAATCTAAGCAGTTCTCTACCAAAAGGGGATGAGGGAATGAATGCTGGACAGTTCCTAGTCATCCTGAAAAGGCAAAGTTGAATCAATCATGCACTCATGGCCTTGTAGCATTCCTTTAAGATTTATTTATTTTTCTTTTGTATTTCTAAAGTATTGAGCTTCTTTAATATTTAAAATGGGAGTAGCATAATTCAGTATGAAGTGCAGCCCTTGGGCTTACATCCCTCCTTTGTCTTTTAAGAGCTGTATGATCACAGACAAGTCTCAATTCTAAGCTTCTCTTCTCTAATATGAAAAACAAGCATTTTGGGGTGATGTTAAGATTCCTTCATGGTCTATAGTTACTGGATACTGGACATTGATTCTGCTCATTAAAATAATTCTGTAAACATGTCCACCTCAACTAATTTAATTGCACAAAATATCATTCAGTCACTCTCACAATCTCAATAAGCATTTATTAAGTACCTAACTGGGGCAGCTAAGTGGCTCAGGAAATGGAGCACTGGACCTGGAGAGAGGAAGACCTGAGTTCAAATCTGGATGTGTGACCCTGGACAAGTAACAACCTCAGTTTTCCTTAATCCATTGGAGAAGGAAATGGCAAACCAGTATATTTCCCCCAAAAAAACCCATGGATGGATTGGTATGCTCGACTCCATAGAGTCATGAAGAGTGACACACAACTAAACAGCAATAAGAAAGACCATGAATTCCTCAAGATTCTTGGTTCATCAATTCCTTTTCATTCACTTGCCCTCTTGAATGGTTCTTGCTAACTTGTCTTCTAATTGTTTTTTATTCCTTTGCATTATTTTGTAATGGTCTTTTCATATTTTTTGTGTTCCTCATATTCACTGATTTCAATTGTATTCCATTACATAAACTCGTGCAATTGTTTAAACATTTCCCTGTTGGAATGACTGAACAAGTTTTGGCGTTTGATTGTGATGGAATACTATTATGCTATAAGAAATAATGAGTAAGTTGATTTCAGAAAAAACCTGTAAAGATTTACATTAACTGATTCAAAAGGAAGTAAGGAGAACTAGGAGAACATTATATACAGTAACAACAATATCAATATTGTTCAATGATCAACTATGAATGACTTATGGGAAAACACTTGTGGGTAACTTAAATATTACTGGGTTTAGAGAAAGGGGAGAAGGAGGACTGACTGGACAGGGATAACAGACCGGAACTAACAAACTGGGGAAACACAAACCCCACCAAAGTACAAGGAATGGGAGGTTATGGATTGGCAGTTGATACCAACTGCCACCACAGACCCACCTAAACCTGGGAGTCTATGAAACTAACAAGTGGGTAGACTGGGACCAAAGAATTATAAAATACAGGTTTAATACAGATTATAGGGTTAGAGATGATGAAAGAGGTCACACTTAGCCTAAAACACTAAGGATCAAATTCAGGGTTAAAAGCTGAAGATCTGTGAAATCCCTACACTACACTAAACAAGCAGCTAAGACACAAGGGACAAATGGGATCTCACATAGATGGTCAATAGGTCTTGATCAGTAGTAGTCCAAGTAATACTCCAAGAGCACAGGAACCAGCCAAATAACTCTTCAGAGGAAAATCAGGGGGATTGACTTTGCTTGTCCACCAAGTAAGTCAGAAATCTCAACCTCTACTTGATCCTGCTAGTCGTAAGGTCCCAGGTGTAGTTTAGAGATACCCAAATCCACAGGTCTCTCTGGTCAGTGGTTTCCCAACTCCTTCCAAACCCCAACTCCCTTTTAGAGAGAGTCCACTGTGTTCCAGGTTGGAATCTCAGTTCCTGCTTCCAAAATGCTTTAAAACTTATTTCCCTCTTACACTTAGCTATTCTTAGCAGTGCCACCAGTGGAGACAATTCCAAAGAACTCATGCTGAAAAATGCTATCCATCTTCAGAGAAAGACTAAAGGACTCCAAATGCATATTAAAGCATACTTTTAAAAAACATTTTTTTCCTTTTCCAACATGACTTATATAGAAATATGTTTTGCATGATTACACATGTATAAGCTTTATCAAATTGCTTATCATTTCAGTGAGGTGGAAGAAAGGTAGTAGGAGAGAGAATTTAGAACTCAAATCTTAAAAAAAAAGTTAAAATAGTTTTTACATGGAGTTGGGAAAGATAGAATATTTTTAAAAAGTATTCTAGTTTTGTTGGGCACTTAGGTTATGCTCAGCTGATTTTATAGCCAGAATAATGTTCTTTGAGTTAAAAGCTAAAATATTTTTGACAACATTTTCATGATATATTCTTCAAGCAAATAATTATTTATTTTTATAAATTTTATCACACATTACCCAATTATAATCCTCCAAATAGTCTCTGAATTTGCTCCTCTACCATCAATTAACAAGTACACCAACCTTTCCATGGCCTCACCACCATCAAGTGTCTTCCTTAGAAGGATTTATTTTTTCCAATCTGTTGAGTGTTATTTTGAGTTTTCTTTTGCACTTCTCTGATTGGTTGCAGATGGATAATTTTTGAAGGTTATTAATGGTTTGTGTTTCTATCTCAATATCTTAAAGTCCCATTGAGGATAGAGGGGGTTGCTCCAGGTTTTGAACTCTCCTTGCATAGTGTATGTCAAAAGCAGATTATTCTTAACAAAAATAAATGATTATGACCTTGGTAAATTAGGATATTGTCTAAAGAGAGAGAGAGCAAGCTAAATGGATCTAGATTAACTCCTCCTCCTCCTCCTGTAGGTCACACACACATACACACAATATTTGCAGACCTTTACTAACAGAAATCAAGAGTGACTTGCAGTTCAAGTAGTGTTTTAAATAGAGAGACTTGCTTAGTGGTGATACTAATAATAACCAACGTAAACATTCTATTCTGTATCTGATTCCCAGTAATAGGAAAAAAACTCATACCTAGATTGAAAATATCAACCCCTTTAAAAGATTATTATAGAGAAGAGGAAATTTAGCCATGGTCTGATACATGTCCTGGATTTTTGGGAAAACAGGTATCAAATGGCTTAAAGAAAAGAAAGATAGGATCCTATAGGCCAGGGTTTTTGGTCTGGGATTCATTTTGGATTTCATGAAGTCCATGGATTTGGATGAAGAAAAATGAAAAATTTATTTTCTCTTCAAACTGAAATTTTAGCATTTTCTTCAAGGAGTTTCCAGGCTTCATTAGACTGTCAAAAGGGTCTATGATACAAAGTCACTCCCTGTCATAGAATAAAAACACTATAGAGAAAGTCAGTCCAGCAATGGGGGATGAGCAAGAAGAAATTGGGAAAACATAAAAGGAATGATTCCAATGAGGAGGAAAAATGAGTTTTGTTTGAAGAGACTGATATGGATGTATAGGAAACCCACCAATCAACAGATTTTTTAAAAAAGGTGCACAGAAGATGCAAGTGAGGCCAGGTGACAGGATGAATATGTGTGGGAGGACATGATGTCTGTCTTCATGTATTTGAAAGGATGTCATCTGGCAAATGAATTAGACTTGTTATTTAGAAGGGAGAGATTAGAGTCAGAAGGTCTAGTTGAGAGATTGTGATCATAGGGGCAATAAAGGACTGGACTGTGGTAGTTCTATGGGAAATGGAGATAATTACCTGGAGAGGGGATAATCTCACAGAACCTGAATCTTGGAATAAACTTTCAATATGTAAGAAGGGAGAGGGAGGTGTGCCTTCAGAAGAGTTTACAGTTAGGCATGTTTTCTTGGAAAGGAAGACCAATTTTTCAGCCTTAGAAATATTTAATTTTAAATCTTGAAAGACTGCTTTCCTTCTAAGACCAGACCCAGCTTATGCTCTGTATATCTTGTTTCAATATACTGTAGTTTCATGTTGTTTCCCTCCCTAGACTGTGAGTTCCTTGAGAGCAAAGATTTTTGTTTTTTCTTCTCTTTCTTTGTAACTTCAAGGCTTATCATAGTGTTGGGCCAATAGGTATTTAATAAATTCTAGTTGGCTGACTGACTGACATGGAGATCTTCAGCTGGCAGTTGGGAATGCTAGTAGACATTTATTAAGTCTATATGCCAGATATTATGCTAACTACTGGGGATTTTAAAAAGGCAAAATATGGTCCCTACCCTCAAAGAGCTCACAGCCTAATGATGGAGAAAACATAAAAACAAGTATGTACAAACAAGAGACACACATACATATATAGGTATATATATACATACATGTATTCACATACATACATATATAATAAATTATTAAGAGAGAGAAGGTACCAGAAGAAAGAGGAATTGGGAGGAGTTTCTGTACAAGATGGGTTTTTAAATGGAACTTAAAGGAAAACAGATAGGTTAGTCAGCAGAAATAAGAAGGGGAACATTCCAGGTATGGGGGACAAGCCAGAGAAAATGTTCAGAACTCAGAGATGATGTGTCTTATTCATTGGACTTAGAGTTATTGGATCAATGAATAGGTGTTGGGAAGTAAGATGTAAGAAGATTGGGAAGGTAGTGGGGGGAAAGGTTATGAAAGGCTTTACATGCCAAACAGAGCATTTTATATTTGATCCTGGAAGCAATAGGGAGTCACTGGAGTTTATTGAGTAGGGGGTGACATGATCAGACCTCTGCTTTAGGAGAATCACTGTAGTGGCTGAGGGGAGGATAATCTGGAGTAGGGAGAGACTTGAGGCAGGCAGATCCACGAGCAGCTAATGCAAAATTCCAAGTGTGAGGTGATGAGGGCTTGCACCAGGTTGGGGGCAGTATTATAGGAGAGAAGGGGGACCGATTTAAGAGATGTGGCTCAGGATGTCTTCTAGGTTATGAACCCTAGGGGACTTGGAGGATGGTGTTTTGGAAATACTGAGCTTGAGATACCTTTTGTACATCCATTTCGAGATATTCGAAAGGCAGTTGCAAATGCAAGATTGGAGGTCAGCAGAGAAATAAGGGTAGGTGAAGTAAATCTGAGTCTCAACAGTAAAAATAAGTAAATCCATGGGAACTGATGAGATCACCAAGTGAACTAATAAAAAGATAAGAAGGTCTAGGGCAGAAGTCTGAGGGACACCTAGGGTTAGATCGACAGGAGGATTCAGCAAGGGAGATAGAGAAAAAACAATCAGACAGATAAAAGAGAAACCAGGAGAGACATATGTCCAGAAAACCTAGAAAGAGGAAAGAATCAAGGAGGAGAGACTGATCACCAGTGTCAAAGACTGCAGAGAAGTGAAGGAGAATGAGAATTAAGAAAAAGGCATGCGTTTGTTTATTAAGAAATCAAATTGTAAATTTGGAGAGAGTCGTTTCAGTGGAATAATGAGGTTAGAAGTCATTTTGTAAGCAATAAAGAGAGAAGAAAGAATGTGGAGGCATCAATGTAGACAGCCTTTTCAAGGAGTTTGGTTACAAAGGGCAGAAGAGATATAGGAAGATAAATAATGGGGTTGGAAGGATCAAGTGATGGTTTTTTAAAGACCAGGGAGACATAGGCATAGAGAGAAATAGAAAATAAGTTAAAGATTGAGATTGACAGAGGGAGCAATCTTTTTTTTTTTTATTTTAAACCCTTAACTTCTGTGAATTGACTTATAGGTGGAAGAGTGGTAAGGGTAGGCAATGGGGGTCAAGTGACTTGCCCAGGGTCACACAGTTGGGAAGTGGCTGAGGCCGGATTTGAACCTAGGACCTCCCGTCTCTAGGCCTGGCTCTCAATCCACTGAGCTACCCAGCTGCCCCCGGGAGCAATCTTTTGAAGGAGATCTCTTGGATAAGTAGAGGGGTTAGCCTTGTAAGGACGGACACTTCATCATGTAAGACAAGTGCAAAGGAGGTGGCAGAAGGTGTATGAGTGACAGTGATGAGGGAGGTATGGTAGTATTGCAGGGAGGACCCAGTTGAGATTATGTGGAATAAATTTGTAGAGGACCCAATCAGAATGGTTTTGTGATTTTTCTACACATTTATTCAACAATATATGTTGACACAAGATGGGAGTGATCCTAGACTGGGGTTTGGCAGGGCATAGATGGTAAAATGATAAGGGATTGTGTACTAAAGAGAAGAGAGGACAATGCAAAGTTAAATTAGTTCATGAAGGATTCAGGATAAGGGAAAGAGGAGAGAGTACGTAGTGTAGGAAATATAGTCTGGGTTAATACTGAGAGATCAAGGGACCGAGTTTGTGGTATGGACAGAGAGTAAGGTTGGGTAAAGAAAGGCACAGGGAGATGCAAAAAGTCAATTATGAATGGAAAAGGGAATTCCAGAATTCTTGAACAAGGAAGTGGTAAATTTGTGAATGGTGCAAAGATAAAAATTATGACCATCTTTGTATGTGACTGTGGTGGGGTGGAAGAGTATAGGAGTGAGGAAATGAGGAGCTAAATGATTAGAGTGTTTGAAAGATAGTCAATACATATGTTGAAGTTCACTAGCAGGAAGGTAGGAGTTGAGGAAAGAAGAGGAGTGACCTGTTGGTCTGTAGACTACAATTACGGGGATTCTGATTGGGTGGGAGAGATGAAAAGCATGGACTTCAAGGAGGAAGAGGTGAAGCTTGAACTCCTAGACAAGATCAGGGTGGATGATACAAATCTGGACATCAACCAGAGAATGATGATAGAAGTGGATATTGTCAAGGCGAGAATGTAGAAAGAGAAGACAAAAGGGTGTAATAGAACTTTAGGAGTCACCCATATAAAGGGGGCAGGAAAAGGAGACAAGCAGAACCTTTGAAGAAGAAAGAGAGCAATTAGAGTATATTGTAGTGGCTGGCAAAAGAGGACAGAATATCTGGAAGTGATTATGAGTGTCAAAGACTATACGGAGGTCAAGGAAGCTGTGGACAAGAAAAGGAGACCATTCAATTCTGCAAGAGGTTCCTATAAGCCATAAAGAGGGAAGTTTCCTTATTCACAAAAACAAATGTAGAACTGTAATGGTAGAACAAAAATGAAGAGGGCTAGACTTTGTGACCCTAGAAAGAGATTCAGCGTTGATTCAAAAGAGGAGGTGGATATGAGGCAAAATGGAAAGATGACTATTGCTAGAATCAGAGGTCCTGGATTCAGATCTTGCCTCTTACCTTGGTCAGGCAAATCACTCAACTTCTTCTGGCCTCAGTTTTCTCCTATGTAAAATGAGGGCTGTGGAAAAGATAGGCTATGAGGTCTTTGCCAGCCCTGGATGATTACAACATGCATTACAATGGAAAGATCAGTGACACTTAAGACAGAGTTTGACTCTTGGCTGTTGGATCTTCCTTTTGAATTCTGATGAGTTACTTTACTTCCCTCTTTTACAGATATAGAAAAAAGTATTCCTTTAGCTTTAAATCCTATCTTATTTCAGGAGCAAGATAAAACAACTAAGTTTCCTACTCTACCCCTAATACTTGTCAAGTACAAGTATTAAAGGCCATTTTGAACATTAGTGCACTTAAAAAAAACTATTATAGATTCCAATATAACATTACTTGCATTTAACCTTGATAAACAAAACAATGAAACACTTTACAAAGTTCCTAAGACTTTAGCTTTGACCTGGAAAGATCAGCTCTCACTGGAGAGGGAATTTGTTGATTTAGCTTATCTGAAGTTGGAGTTAACAATCCCATTGGCTTGGAATGGCTTCTAAATGTCTCTTGGCTAGGCCAGAACCTTAGTCATTCATTTACACACAGGCGGTCTTCACATTTGGGCTTTGATAAAGCAGGTGTCCTTCCTCTGCCTTTATGGCACCTGGAGCTACCTGGTGCAAAATTATTCAAATCAGAGGAATGAGATCCCATCTAAATTGTTGTAGAGTGGCATCATAAGGGATTGGCTTTTATTGGTAGCTTGCAGGAAATGACAATGGCAATCAAATTTACAAGCCTGAGAAGCTTAGAAATTAAATATTGCTTCACTCAGATGTTGGTCATGGGGAAAACCCACCAGAACAGACATCTTGGGTCCCCAACCACCAAAACGTGAGTTTGAAGGGATCTCTGACATCCTACCCAGGGTAAGAAGTTTAGTTGAAGAAAGTGACTCAGCTAGAGGGTCCCTTTCTATCAGAAGCCTTGTCTGGTCTCCTCAGCCTCTGTCTGTCTGTCTGTCTGTCTGTCAGTCTGTCTGTCTGTCTGTCGGTCTCTGTCTGTCTGTCTGTCTCTGTCTGTCTGTCTGTCTGTCTGTCTGTCTGTCTGTCTGTCTGTCTCTCTCTCTGTCTCTTTCCTGATATCTCTATACCTATACGTTGGTTTATCCATGACAGTGTCATCTCCTTGTTGGCTGGGGCTATTTTTGCTCTAGATTTGCTTAACCTATTACACAGCATAGTGACTCTTATGAAGTACTTGAGAAATGGTTGTGAATTGATTGGTTAGCCCAATAGGATAGCTTTCTTCAAATATTCTACCATTTAATCCAATTCACATCTCTGCATTAGACTGTGATCTCCATGAGAGCAAGGACAAGGATTCATTCATCTTTTTGTCTTTTCTTTTAATCTGCAATTCTTAGCATAGTGTCTGACATACAGAAGGTGTTTCATAAATGCCAGTTGACTAATTCTACAACATATCCAATAACTAGTCATCCAGCTTCTGAAGATCTTCAGGAAGGGGTCATCTTAATACCTACTTTGCCAATTCATTCCATATTGGGATATCTCTGTTAATAATTTTTCCTGGGGGCAGCTGGGTAGCTCAGTGGATTGAAAGCCAGGCCTAGAGACGGGAGGTCCTAGGTTCAAATCTGACCTCAGACACTTGCCAACTGTGTGACCCTGGGCAAGTCACTTGACCCCCATTGCCTACCCTTACCACTCTTCTGCTTTGGAACCAATACACAGTACTGACTCCAAGACAGAAGGTAAGGGTTTTAAAAATAATAATAATTTTTCCTTTGAATAATCCTAAAGCTTCCCCTTTGCAACTTCCACCTATTACTCTCAGTCAGAGGCCAAACTAAGGGAATTTGATCCCTTGCCCATTAAATAACCTTTAAAAAATTTGAAGTCTTTTTCTAGGCATTTGAAGGGCTGCTGTTTTGAATGGCAATTGGCCTTATTCTGCTGGATGGAAGGAGTATCTAGAAGAGCTAAGAAAAAGTGAAATGGGCTGCCTGAATTGCCTATCAATGGAGGTCTTTGAGCAAGGACTAGACCAGTGATTCCCAAAGTGGGTGCTACCGCCCCCTGGTGGGTGCTGCAGCAATCCAGGGTAGTGGTGATGGCCATGGGTGCATTTATCTTTCCTATTAATTGCTATTAAAATTAAAAAAAAATTAATTTCCAGGGGGCTAAGTAATATTTTTTCTGGAAAGGGGGTGGTAGGCCAAAAAAGTTTGGGAACCACTGGACTAGAATCCTTGTCAAGGACATTTGGAGGGTAGGTTCCCTCCCAGTTGAGAGGAATTATGATCTCATCCAAGAGAAGAGTTTCAGGGACAATTAAGGTCAAATCAATAAATAGTTACTCAGCATCTACTATGCACCAAGAGAAAGATAGCCTGCAAAAATGGATAAAGATTTGTCCTCTGAGTCCAAAAATCCTGAATTTCAGTCCAAACTAACTGTGTGACCCTGAACAAAGTCACTTAATATCTCTTTGCCCCAAAGAGCTCCCTACATGTATATATTTCAGAGAAGATACCATTCTATCTTGATAGACTTCTATGTATCAGTGAAATCACAGGTCCAGTAAAGAAATAAAAACTGGATTCTTTTACCTCAAAGTCTTTAAATTGGTTGATTATATTTCTCTTAATTTTTGGTTATTCAATCATCTTTAATCTCTCAATATGCAAATTCTTAAGTCCATTCTCTGCACTGAGATCTGTGGGGAGATACTAAGAAGTGTGATAGGTCCTTGTCTTCTTGACCTTGTGATTTTGGTGGAGAATCATGTCAGATACAATGGAAAAGTTAAACACCAATAAAAGATGTAAATGACAGTTCAATAAAACAATATAAAAGGTGTCATAAGGTAATAGTGGCCCAATGCCCAAGGAGTGTGTTGGAGGAAGTTGGAAGGAAAGAGCTTTCACCTTCAGGGCAGGGGTATGGAAGGGTCAAGGAAAACACAACCATGAAAGTATTATTGATTTTAAGGAGAGCGAATGATCCCATTTACCTGGAATGGAGAAGGAGTAAGGTAGATTGTGGTCTGATTGTAGTGAGTCACTTACTTCATGGATAGACTCTTTTACATTTTATGGAGAGTACTTTTCTATGTAACTATACTTTTTTTTTTCTCATGTTCATTTTCAAACATACCCCTGCCCTCCCCTTTGCTTAGTTTCTCCTTCCCCTTCACAATAAACCATCCCTTGGAAGAAAGATTTAAAAAAAGAAAAGAATAAACCCAAGAACTCATCAAGTTCTCTCAAGGGCATATTAGGGTCTTTATCTACCAAATTAGATGACATCTAGGGGTCCTTCCAACTTTAAATTAGAAAGTAAGCATATCTGAGAGTCTGTGCACCATTCCACAGTAGCCTCCTACTCCAATGAGAAGAGGGAAGAACATTTAAAAAGATCATCTCAAGACCAAGCTTGGTCATTATATTGTATGACATTCAATTTCATTTTTATCAGTTAGTTCATGTACACTGTTATATAATTTTTTATTTACTTTTATTCTTTTTACTAATTCTTTTTTAGTACTTTACTAATTCTTCATAATTAAATCTGAACCAATTCCAAACAACCTTGTTTTTTCTGAATTCTTCATAATAATTTTTTCTTAGTACATAACAATATTTCCTTATATTTATTTCATTTTCCACAATTTATTCATTCCTCAGTCAATTGGTAGCTACTTTGTTTCCATCTTTGCAGCTTTAAAAAGTGTTGCTCTAATAGTTTGATGTATTTGACTTTGTGACTTGGACATCTTTGGAAAAATATGTCTAGCAATGAAATTTATGGTTTAAGGAATATAGAAATTTTAGTCACTTTTCTATATTCCTTAAACCATAAATTTTTCAGAATGGATGCACCAATGCATAGTTCCACCAACAATGTATTAGTATGCCTGTCTTTGTTCTTCAAAAAATGTCTTCAATATTGACAATCTTTATCTTTTGTCCTGTTTGCCTTTTTCCTGGATGTGAGAAAAACTTCAGAGGTATTTTGATTGGAATTTCTCTGATTTAGGCAGTAGGGCCATATTTGTTTCATAAAATTATTGATATAGTGCTTTTTTGATAAAAAAATTATCTATTTACTTAAAAAATACAATTTAGTCACACATATCTCATTTTTCCCCCATGTCACAGAAGGCATTACCTGACAAAAAAAGATAAGCATATATAAATTATGTCTTTTGTGTATCAGTTCTTTTTTTGGAAGTGGGTAGACATCCACAATTCATCTTCAAATATTAATTTTGTAGCTATAAATAATGTTCTCTTGTTTCTACCAATTTTACTTTTCATGATGTTGTGTAAATCTTTCTAATTTTTTTTATTAACTTGCTCATTTTTTTTTTATGGTGTAGTAGTATTGCATCAAAGTAACATACCACATTTTCTTTAGCCATTCCACAACTGATGGACATGCTCTCAATTTCAAGTTCTTTTTTCACCACAAAGAGAGTTACTACAAATATTTTGGAACAGATAGGTTCTTTTGCTTTCCCCCTAATCTCCTTGGGAATCAGCAATAATAGTACTGCTGGATCTAAGGATATTCACAGTTTTATACTCTCTGGGCATAATTTCAAATTGCTCTCCAAGATGGTTAGATCAGTTCACAGTTCCACGAACAATATATCAGTGTTCTCATTTTTCTACATCCTCTTCAAAACCTGTTATTTTGTCTTTTTGTCATTTTAGCCAATGTAAGGATTATGATATGATATTTAGAATAATTTTGATTTTTAATTCTCTAATCAGTGTCAGAGCATTTTCATATGCCTTATATATGTCTTTGATTTTTTTAAATCCAGGAACTGTTTTTCATCCCCAAACACTCATATCTTTTGACCATTTATCAATTGGGGGTGATTGGGTTTTTATTCTTATCATTTGGGAAAAATTTCTCTATACATTTTAGATATTAAACCTCTAACTAAGAAACTTGAAAACATTTCCTCCCAATTTTTGATTTCCTTATAATTTTGGCTACATTTGTTTTATTTATAGAAAACCGTTTTAAAAATTTTAATGTAATCATAATTATCCATTTTGCAATTCATAGTGCTCTCTAGCTCTTATTTGCTTATCAATTTCTCACTCATCCATAAATCTAATAGGTGATGTTTCCTGTTCTAATTTGCTTATGACTTTTTTTCATGTCTAGGTCATATATCCTATGATATATCTTATCTTAATGAATACTAAAAGATATTGGTCTATATCTAGTTTCTGTCAATCTACTTTCCAGTTGTCCCAGCAATTTTTATCAATTAGTGAGTTATCAATTAGTAACATCTCCCAAACTTGGATCTGTTCTTTCATCAAATACAAGGTTACTATATTACTGTTTGTGGTATGTCTGTTGTGTTTCACTGATTTACCTTTCTATTTCTTAGTCAAGACCAGATAGTTTTGATAATTACTACTTTATAATACAGTTTAAAATCTGGTACTGTTAGACCACCTTCCTTTACATTTTCTCCCACCAATTCCTGTGTAATTCTTGATTTTTTGTTCTTATAAATTAATTATATTATTTTTTCTAGCCCAATAAAACAATTTTTCTGGTTATTTTAATTGGGATGGCATTGAATAAGTAAATTAGGTAGGATTGTCATTTTATTTAATTGACTCTGCTCACCAGTGAACAATGAGTATTTCTCCAGTTATTAAATTTGACTTGGTATAAAAAGTGTTTTTAAATTATGTTCATGTAGTTCCTGGATTTGTTTTGGCAGATCTATTTCTAGGTATTTTATTCTGTCTATAGTTATTTTAGATGGGGTATCTCTTTCTATCTTTTCTTGCAGGCTTTTGTTAGTAATATATAAAAATACTGATGACTGATGTGGTTTTTTTATATCTCTTACTTTGCTAAATTTATTCAGTTGCAACTAATTTTTTAGCTGAATCTTTAGGATTTTCTATGTATACCATCATGTCATCTGCAAAAGAGATGTTTTTTATTACCTCTTTGCCCATTCTGATTCCTTCAATTTCTTTTTCTTCTCATTGTTATTGCTAGCATTTCTAATACTAAATTAAATAGTATACATGATAATGGGCATCTTTTTTTTTTTTTTACTCCTGATCTTATTGGGAAGGCTTCTAGCTTCTCACCATTATAAATACCAGTGGTATTAGGGAGATTCTTCATCTAATTTTAACAAAAAATCTACATATACCTATGTTTTTCAGTGTTTTTTTAAAAAGAGGAATGTATTGTATTTTGTCAAAGACTTTTCTGCATCTATTTATAGTTATATGATTTTGTTACTTTTGTTATTAATATAATCAATTGTGTTGATAGTTTTCCTTATATTAAACTATCTCTGCATTCCTTGTTATAAATCATGATTGGTCAAATTGTATAATACATTGATTACAATATATAATCTTTGTGATATATTATTGTAGTGTCCTAGCAAATATTTTATTTATTATTTTTGAATCTATACTCATAAATAAAATTGGTTTATAATTTTTTTCTTATTTTGTTCATCCTAGTTTGGTTATTAGCTCCATCTTTATTTTATAAAAGGAGTTTGATAAGACTTCTTTATCTATTATTTCAAATAATTTATTTAATATTGGAATTAGTTGATCTTTAAGTGTTTGGTAGAATTCACTTGTAAATCAATCTGCTCCTTATGTTTTCTTTGAAAGGAAAAGTTCATTTATGGCCTGTACAATTTCGTTATCTAAAATAGATTTATTTAGATATTCTATGCCCCCCTTTATTTCTCAATTATTGAGAATAGTTAATGTAGTATACAAAGTAATGGTTCCTTAAATATTTAATAAAATTATCTTGTAATTCCATTTGAGCCAGAGCTTTTTTTATCTCCCTTTTATGGCACATTCAATGTTTCTGAAATTGGGTTGTTTAAAATGTTTCTTCATTATTCTCTTAATTTTAATACAAATATTTTTGTACATAATTTTAAGTTTTTTTTTAAATTTTTGCTTTTGCTAATATATATCACAATCTACAAAATCTTTTAATTTACCATTTAATTTACTTTTATAATTTTTAAGATTTCATTTCATATATATCTGTATCTTTTGCTTGTGTTTTCTGGGTAACTCTCCATTTTGGGGCTACTTTCCCAATTCCTACTGAATTTGGCAGTCTAGGTCTCCAGAGAACAGCTGACTACTGCTGATCTCAGGTCTTTGGAGTAACTTTCAAGGGATTTCTAGAACTATTATTCAAGTCCCCACAATATGCTTCCAATTAATAATGTTAGTCAAATAAATAACATATAAAAAACTGTATATTAAGCAGTTATGGTAAGAAGAGTTGATGTGAAATATTTCTCCTAAAATCTGGGGGGCACATTCTCTCACAAATACACACGTAAGATCCTTGGGAGCATGAGGCAAAAGCATCGAGAACATATATGGAAAGGGATCTGAGCTTCTGTCCTGGGAATGCTTATTTCCCTTTGTGTGATCTTCATGAAATCCAAGGTAAAAAGAGCTTTCTACTGCTCTATGAGGGTCAGATACTCTCCTCAGGCAAGATTCATATGCTTCTTTGTTGCTGGTAATCAAGCTTCTTGGGAATTGCTGCCATTTGGGACTGACTGTCTTTTTCTTTCTTTTTTTTCCAAAGTTAATTAATTAATTAATTAAGAATATTTTTCCATGGTTACATGATTCATGTTCTTTCCCTCTCCTCTTGTAGCCAACGAGTAATTCCACTGGGGTTTACATGTATCATTGATCAAGACCCATTTCAATATTATTAATGTTTGCAATAGAGTGATCGTTTAGAGTCTACATCCCCAGTCATATCCCCATTGAACCATATGATCAAAGAAATGTCTTTCTTTTGTGTTTCTGCTCCCACAGTTCTTTTTCTGGATGTAGATAGTTTTCTTTCTCATAAGTCCCTCAGAATTGTCCTGGATTGTTACATTGCTGCTATTAGAGAAGTCTATTATATTCAATTGTGCCACAGTGTATCTGTCTCTGTGTATAGTTTGTCTTCTGGTTCTGCTCCTTTCGCTAGGCATGGAGGTTTTTCCAGTTCACATGGAATTCCTCCAGTTTATTATTTCTTTGAGCACAATAGTATTCCATCACTAGCAGATACCACAATTTGTTCAGCCATTCCCTAATCGAAGGGCATCCCCTCATTTTCCAATTTTTTGCCACCACAAATAGTGTGTCTTTTTCCATTGTGATTTCTGAGGTTGAAAGAAAGAAAGGAATATCTAGGCACATTCCAAAGATTGGTCTCATAGATCAGTTTACCCAGGCTACATTTGTGTTAATTCATGTGTTCATTTTATAATACTCTGTAAAAGATGTTTTAATCTCTCTCTACTTTTAAAAATGTACCTATAATTGCTCTGTGCCCTAGTACATAGTGTCTGATTTTGTAAAAATGTCAGGAATGTAGAGAAATGAATAGTCTTAATGTTCCCATTCAGAATATGACTATGAAAACCTTCTTATTCTCCCTTTTGTTTATTTATTTATTTTTGTTAAATATATCCATTTTGAGAGAGGAACATTAGTTTACACAATGATTATTTTACTAGTTTATATATTTTTATAATTCAGGTAAGTTTTATTTTATGCGTGTAGACACATGCCATTTGGCACATACATTTAATACTATCTTTTTATTGCGTTAAGTGTCTTTAAATATTATATCATTTTCCTATCTTCCTTGACATTTTGAATTTCTTTTAGCATTTTCTGATCTCATGATTACAACTTCTGCCTTTATAAAAAATTATCTCATGCATAAATTTTATTTCAGCCTCAAATTTTCATTCACTATATTCTTCGTTTTTTCAGAGTATTTGCATATGCAAATGAATTTTGTTATCTAATCTCTTCTGCATTCTCTCTTTAAAAAGAAGTTTGTTTTGTCCATTCACATTAAGTGTTATTATTGGAAGATATATTTTACTCCATTTATTTCCTTTGTATTAAATATTATCCCTCTTCTTTTTTAAGTCAATTCTCATCTCACATGGTTAACCTTCTTATACTAACTATTCTTCCCATGGGACCTTCTTTGCCCTCACTACCATTTATTTGTTCTTTGGAATTTTTTCAAATGTTACTTTTTCTC
>NC_058132.1:668531341-668599977 GCF_016433145.1 Gracilinanus agilis | reverse complement strand
TTCCTCCTTCCTTCCTTCCTTCCTTCCTTCCTTCCTTCCTTCCTTCCTTCCTTCCTTCCTTCCTTCCTTCCTTCCTTCCTTCCTTCCTTCCTTCCTCTCCTCCCCTGCCCTCTTACATTTATATAGTGACTTAAAGTTTGCAAAGTGCTTTTCAAATGCCTTATTTTATCTTTACAGAAACCTTGGGAATTAGTTGTAGCCAAAATGAACCAAACCATTTTTCTGAGTGTGGTAGTTATCTGTGAAGTCCCAGAAGCTTTGTGACTCAAAGTAGCTTTGTCCTTTGTCTTGCCTAGGTTCTAGTATTCTGGCCTCACCTATCTCTATTACTTTAACAAGCAGTTTGTATCTGACCATATGCTGGAGCAACTCCAGACAGACAAAGTCCTGTTTACTGCCCTATTTAACAACCAGCTATGCTAAATGACAAGTCCTACTCTTTGCCCCTACCGTTTCCTGTTACAATGGAATAGCCATTAATCTGTGTTTGAAACACAGAGGCCACTAATACCAAACAGTTCTGAGATCATTTTCATGCCAATAAGACACCTCAAGAAACAGCTGTGGGCTAAAGCACAGGGGAAAATGTCCTTCTAACTGGAAGAGCCTCTATTCCTGGACAAGAAAGAGGATCAGGATCAAAGCTCTGCCTTCATTACGCTGGAAGGCTTGACAGTTTGAGGAAATGCCTGAACTTCACTCAGAAACCTTCTGACGCTCCTATTAGAAGATCTGCAAATGTAAGAAAATACTTCCAAATAACTCAGTCCTGTTCTAAAAACCTTCCAATGCTTCCCTGCACCTCACTCTCACTCCTTATTCTTTAAAAACAAAACAAAACAAAACAAAACATACATAGAAACAAACAGACAAAAAGAAATCATGGCACAAGAATTGGGGAATATAGACACATCCAGGTGGCTCACTGGGTCCAGAGGGTTCTGAGGTCCAGGCTGTAAGGGAAATGAATAGAAAGAAGTTACTGTTAATGTTTACAATTATCACTCTGGCCACTGCTGTTAACCTCTCTTGCCTAATCTTGACCTGATGGTTGACTTATTTAAGGCCAATAAAATGAAGTAATCGAGTTTTGGAATTTCTTAGACACTGAGTAGTTTGCTTACTTATCCTCATCTCATCAAAGAGTCACCATGAAGCCAAGCAGTCTTTCTATGTGTACCCCACAAAATAGTGTTGCTGCTGCTGCCTCTAGGGAGGAAGACATGGCAAGATAAAGGATGGGATCTACTATGATGACTCCATGCCCTCAACATCACGTGGTTTTGAGAAGGCTCTCACTGGTAAATTGACCATATTCCTGGTCTTATCCTAGCCCCATCGCCCACCTTCCCCAAATTCAGGATTTTGCCTTAGGTAAAAAAAAACTAACCAATCACATCTAAAAAGACAAAGAGAAATCTTTAAGAGTCTCAGGGACAAATCCCTACATTTTCTGTCATAATGTTGAATTGACTCTTTCTGATTGGTGAAATAGAAATATTTCTGAATGGAAATGGAAATGAAACAATATACCCTTAGTGAGGACTCCAGCCATGCCTCAAGGGCTTGATGCAAACACGAGCTAGTTGCCTAACAAGTGAGATCCATCTAGAGGTCAGAGGAAGAGCAGCTACTACCTACTGGGCAGTCCAGGAGAAGACTTCCTCAAGGTAGCAGCAGCTGCAGCAAGTGCAAGGTGTAAGAAATAAAATTAATATAAAAAACCCTTTTTACCCCTTACAAAAATGAGGTGATGTTATGGGCTTGGGAAAATGAAATATAGATCTTCATCATCTAAGGTTTCATCCTAGGGATACTCATCTTGTAGCAGTTGCCAGTTCAGATCCTGATTTATTTACTTTTCAGAGGAATACCTCAAGAAATATCTGGATTCCAGCTCTCCTCCACAAGCCTGAAGATTGACACTAGCTTTTCATCTACATTATGGTGGAAGAACAGCTTAATGCTTGTAAAAATTTCACTGACCTCTTTCCTGAAGAGTTTGGGTGGTATAAGTATCCTATTCTTCCTTTCCTCTATAATACAGCCTCTGCCAGATTCCAGGATTTCTCTAATTTGATCTGAACATAAAATAGTTGGGTCATGATGTTATTGTTCAGTCATTTTTTGATTGTATAAGACTCTTTGTTACCCCATCTGTTTTTTTGGGGGGGGGGCAAAGATGCTTCATTTTTTTTTACAGAGGAGGAAGCAACGGAGGAAAATAGGATGAAATGACTTGACCAGGGTCACACAGCTAGTAAGTGTCTGAGGCCAGATTTGGACTCAGTAAAATGAATCTTCCTGACTCCAGATCCAGTGCTTTAAAATACATCACCCAGCAGCCCCATTTTTCCATTGTTTCTGTTACCTAGTCTGGCTTCTTGTAGACATTTACCATTGCACAATGGAAGAGTCTAAGGGGGGAACAAGAGGAATGCTTTTAAATAACATGTTTATCAGGTCCAGAAAAGGAGGGGAGGGAGCACTCAGTGTAATATAGCAAGAATAAAAAGAAGAGTTTATTGTGGAGAAAGTACTGGTTCTGTGCTTACTGATAGGTAAAGTTGAATTATTTATTGAAAAAGAAATGGGTTTTTAGATGACAATAATAAGTAGGAATCCAAATAGAATTTATATTTTTTCCAGAGTTAAAGTATTTCTAAATTCTCTAAAGGCTGGTAAGGAAAAAAGAAGGAACTAAAAGAAAAACTTTACCTAATAGTGAGAAGGATAGTAAGTTAAAGAAAAAAAAAAGACAAAAATAGTCTGTTGACAAACCAAGATCCTTTGAAAACAGGTCTCAATTCAGGGAAAATAATTGGTGCTACAGATAACAGTGGAGAACTGATGCTTTTCATGAAGTAGAAAGATGCCCTTTGGGGAATGAGTATAGCCAGTTTGGACATGGGCCCCACACTCATTTCCCCTTGGAGCCTGGACTACTAGACTCATGAGATGCCAGTAGCAGGGACCAAACTAGTTTCATTCCATCTTACTTCTTCTTTGACTGTTTTAGTCACCTCCTATTGTGTTTCCTTTAAAAAAATATTGTTTCATTTATAGGGAATCATGAGATTTAGTCCACAGAATATTAGTTCAACTTTCCCTCCTTTTATTCCCTTGATTTAAAAAAAAAAAGCCCCTTAAAATATTAGCCTCTTAGATTTTTTGATGCTTTTATTTGATTTATTTAGTACTTTATTCTTTCTTTTACACCTTAGTTAAATTTATTTGGGGAAAATACTCTGTAATGTCTAAGTATAATTGGTTTTATTGCTTAGTTTTTTCTTGAAAATTGTACTTATTAACCTTTATTGTGTTTTTCCTGTTAAAGTATTTATGGGCCAGTTATTGTTTATAGAAATACCTTTTAAAAATATACATCTTTTCATAATTATTAATCATAAGGTTCAACTTTCCATGGTTTATTAATTTGGGTTTCAAATTGAGTACCTTTGTCTTTTAATGACCCATTATTTTCTTTTATTTCTTGTGACAGTGGAGTAACTCTGGGTTATAGAAACTGATATAGACCCTTCTCCCAACTGCCTGAAAAATATGACTATAGGTCATGGAGTTTCAAGTGTGGGACTTCTCTGGATACAAAAAAAGGATTAATTAATTGCCATTTTGTTATCTATATCCAAATATTCTAAACAATTTTCTTGTATTATTTCCTGCCTCATCATGTTTAAGTTATAGAAACTTTATCATGTTCTTCTGATCTTTAAGTTGTTACTCCATATCTTTTCTTCAGTCAAGGACTTTGGTTTATCTAGAATTAATTTATTCTTTTAAAGTTACTATCTTTTGTTTTTCTCTGTCAAAACTTTTTTTCATTATATTTTAGCTTTCCGAATTTGGCACTCTGTGTTGGAATCTAATTATTTGTAGAGATTTTTTTGGTTGCATTTTAAGTTTTTGATCCTACTCTTAATTTTTCTTAATTTTGGGGGGAACTTTAATTTTAAATCTAATTTTTATCCTAATATTCTCTTTTTAAAGTAGATGATTTCTTTGTCCTCTGAACTACTCTAGTTTTTTGCTCTTGTTTTATGATTTTTAATAGTATGAAGAATTTATTTTTGCTAGAAGATTTTTGTTTCTCTTTCTGAGCTGTTATCTTGTTATTGTTCATTTGTTTTTCAGTCTAATACAACTCTTTACAACTACCTTTGGGGTTTTCTTGGCAAATATGCTGATGTCATTTGCTATTTCTTTCTCCAGTTCATTTTATAGATGAGGAAAACAGAGACAAATGGGATTAAGTGACTTGCCCAGGGACACAGAGCTATTAAGGGTTTGAGATGGGATTTGAACTCAGGAAGATGAGCTTTCCTGATTCAAAACCCAGAGCCCAGTCTATTATCTTGCTTGTTCAAAATGTTCTAGCCTTCAGTCTTTTTTTTTTTTTTTTTTGGTTCCTTAGTCTCTTCATTTGCTCGTTCAGTTGTTCCTTCCTCTCTCCTTTCTTTTCTTTTTTCATTTCTTTCTTTCTTCATCCTACCTTCTGTCTATATGAATCTCATTACTACTTTATCTGCTTAAGGACAATTTTTATAACTTTGCTTTCCTTCTTTCCCATAGTTCCAAGGATCCTTTCACCTATTTTTCTACAGCAACATCAGGCTGGGAAATTCAGAGGTTCAGCTAGTTTTCTGCCCCCAAATAAGCTCCATAAGGGGGAAAAAAAATCTGTCCTCAACCTTGATTCAAGTCATTTTTCCTTCTGGCATGGAAGAGTCTTCCCCAGTGTGACTGCAAAGTCAACTATTTCATCTCCTCTTCTCTCTTCTCTAATCCCTCCCCCCATCCCCATTATTGTATTTTCTTTCCTTCAGTGAAGGACTGATTTTTAGTAGCGATCAATACCTTGCACCTCTTGTAGTAGGATCCAGAGTTCAGATTAAGTTTCTTCCTTGTGAGCACCAGGTAGAGAATCCTCTCCCATACCTCACAGATGGCCCCTTTAATTTAGGCTTTTGAGATTGCTTGAGTTTGCTGGTGAGCTTCTGATAGATGGGCAGAATGGGACAGAGGGGACTGTGGTTGGGAGATTGAAGTATGTAGATAGGAGATTATCTGTTGCTATTTCACAAAGTCTTTTTCCTTGTGTCATTTTCCCAATTTATCTTGTGGAAATTTTAATTTGTTTTTATTTGGAACACATTTCCATTTTTGGGATGTTTTTAGGTTTGGAATGCATGAGGAAAACTACTCAACCATCTTGCCTAACACTTGATCTCCATTTGAGAGGTTAAGTTAAGTGATTGTACAAATGATAAATAGCAGGGTCACAATTCAAACCTATGACTTCTAATCCCAAATTCATATATGCTTCCTTATATCATATTGCTATCGTAGAGGAAAAAGACATGTATCAAGTGGGTTAGCAATGAGCATCAAAAGAAGGGAAAGAGAGAGATTAAATCAATAATTTTAAAATTTAGTTTTGGCCAGTACTCTTTGGAGATATTTGTACTGTTCAATTCAATTTCATTCTTTAACGACTGATTAGAAGAACTCCCAGATCTGCAGACTTGGGGAACTTTTCCTGGATTTGGACTTACATATTCTAACTTTGTGGATAGTCATATTTTCTGCCTCGAAGAATGCTTGCAACCAGCAGCTCCTGATTGGTCTTTGTGTATTTTTGTAATTGGAAGTTGGGTCAATGGTGACTGGCTATTGAGTTAGGAAAAGCCATTCTTAGAGAAGACTATTAGAGTGGTAGAAATGCTTTACACCCTTGTCTCTTTGGCCCTTTCTGATGTGGAATGCAGGTCTCCCTTGAATGTCCAGTAAGGAGGAGGAAGGGATTTCTTTCTCTTCTCTAGTAGGCATCAATGGTAACTACATTAACACAGTGGCAGGCATATGTACTTGAGTACACCAACTTGAGCCTGGACCTCCTCCTTCCCTTCTATATTTTCTTTCCCTGAGTACAGATTGCCAATCAACAGTCCTGAGGAACTGGAATTTCTGGCTTTGGCAGCAAACTTGTAATCTGGAAAGGTCAGTTCTTTGAGTCAGATGCTGGTGGTCAAGTGAGAAGTACTTCCTGTAACCTTCCCATTCTTAGAGGAGGAGATGACCTCCACCAGCAGGATGCCACAGCTGAAAAGAGGGAGAAAGTTAAAGTAATTTCTGGCATGTCTGAATTGCTCTTGTGTTAGAGAATCAAAGTAAATCTAAAAAATTTTCTTGGAAGTTCCAAGTCTCTTGGGGGTCTTTACCTTCTGGGTGAGTATATTAAGTGATGGATATTATTTTTCTCATTCTTTTTGCATCTTAAGCATTTCTTTTGTGGTGGAAAAAAATAAATGGCTCTCTGATAACTACTTTAAATACTAGCTAGCCTTTCAGAAGGGCACTTTTAAAGAAGATCTTTGAGATGAGCCATACTTAAGTTTTATTGTTGAATTGAGTCTCCTCACTGGAACTCAGGGGTGAGAAAATAATGAGTCAGGGAGATAAAGAAAGGCTAGATTCATCAAGTTGTGTCAGTCTTCTGTTAGTGACCTGGAGATATTAGGGGCTCTGCAGTTTTATACTGATGCAGACAAAAGGGTCTGAAACCTCATGAAAATGCACCAGTTTAGAGTAAAAAAAACCTTCAGTAGCTTTGCATATGGAGGCAGCTGGATGGCCCAGTGGATAGAATACTGGATCTGGAGTCAGGAAGATCTGAATTCAAATCCAGCCTCAGACACTTACTGGGTGTTTGACCCTTGACTGTACTCCACTATCTGACTTAATCCTCTAGAGAAGGAAATGACAAACCACTCCAGTATCTTTGCCAAGAAAACTTCACAATGAGTTCACAAAGTCAGACATGACTGATTGACTGAACAGTGAATCTTTGCATCTATATTTGCAAGTATTCAATTTTGGAAGTTGAGGAAGATTTCAAACATGAGAGTGAGCTAGCTATGGGCCACAGAGATTTAAGCTTTAACATCTTAAAACTTCACCAAGATTTTTGGGATGCCCCACATCAAGGCAAGGTGGGATGACAAAGATAATGAGTTAGGAAACTTGGTTTCTCTATGCTGATCTAAATCTTATGACTCCTCATGCAAAGCTTAAAACCTTCCTGAGACTTTTGGGACATCCTGTATTGCTCTTTCCCCTAAGATCATAGATGAAGAGCAGGAAGGACCTTAGAAGTCCTCTAATCCTTTTATAATATAGAAAGAGAAACTGAGACCCAGGTTAGAGGACTGGCCTGTGATCCTCTGGCTAAATGGTAACTCAGGGATTCCAACTGATTCCAAATCCAGGACTCTTTCCACTCCATCATGCTGCCTCTGTCTTTAAAATGTTTTATGGGCATGATCACATTTTAATCCTCAAAACAACAGTGTTTCCAAAGTCAGAGCTGTAAACAAGACCCTAAGCCTTTGGGTGGTTGTGATAAAGGCCAGAAGCCTTCGGAGCCTCCAGATGTGCTCATACGGGGGCCACATCTCATGTTATGCACAGGTGCTCAGTGTTGTTTGAACTTTTTTTTTTTAATGTGTTTCCAACGAGGACACAAAAGCACATATAGTAAAGCCACAACCTCATTGTACATATCATAAAAATGGAGTACATTGCCCATTTCCGATGTGTTTATTTCATTCAGTTCTGGGTTCCAGACAATCCCTGTGGAATGGGGCCTTTTTATTATTCCAATCATTTTCAGTTTATGAAAACAATAAAATTAAAGACCCACAGGGCATTCTGCTTCTTTCGTTATCTGGGTAATGACCATGCTCTCACTTTCCAAGCCAGAATAAGATGATCATTTTTAATTAGGAAGGCAGCAAGCCTTGGTGGAAAGATTGCTCCATTGATACTCAGAGGACCAGGGTTTGGATTCCAGCTCCACCACTCCTCTTTGCATGGACTTGGCAGATAATCTAACCCCTC
Source organism: Gracilinanus agilis (assembly GCF_016433145.1). NCBI lineage: Eukaryota > Metazoa > Chordata > Mammalia > Didelphimorphia > Didelphidae > Gracilinanus > Gracilinanus agilis. Next base: position 668,592,060 of record NC_058132.1, on the reverse strand, counting down.
TGGACCTTATCTCACTTTTGTTATCTATAAAGCAAAAGGGTGAAATTCATTGACTTCTAACCTCCCTTCTCACTCTAAATCTGTAGTCCTAATTCTTTGTGTAGTTGTGGGCCAGGAGTTAGCCTGGGCAACAATTTAACACAGTTAAAAGATGATGGGATCATAGGTCTAGAATTAGAAAGATTTCGGAAGTCATTTAATCCAACCCTTCATTTTACCAGGTGGGGAAACTAAGGTCCAGTGATTTTTCTAAGTTCACAGGGATAGCTAACTATCAGAGGGAAGCTTTTAAGCTGATCACAGAGCTAATGAATATTCTACCATATAAAAGGCATTTGCAGTTGTCTGATAGGGAAGCATTTGCCACTTTTATGATGTTTCCTTGAGTGGTTCAAACTTAGCCATTTATAAATCATGTCCTATAATTCTTGATTATTTGGTTGGATCAGGCTGCTCTGGCTAAACAGAACCACTCCTTTGTCCTGAGACTTTTAAAGGGAACAAGAAAGATGAAATGGTATAACAAGAGATCAGAAACCTAAGAATGGACTTTGACCACTGGAAGGTGAAATCATTATATTGACACAGCCACCCTGAGAATCCTTCCTCTCAAAGCCAAGATGGTAGTGGCAGAGTCTCTTGGTTTGAGAGATAGTATAAGTCCGGTTGGCATTGATAGAGTGGTAAGAGTTCTTGAATCCAGAATTCTTATACCAGCTTTAGGGAGGCAGAAGTATGGAGGTCAGGAAAAGGGGAATCAAAGTACTCTACAGAGAGTCATAGGAGTCAGTCAGTCAGTCAATAATAATTTATTAAATACCTACTATGTGCCAAGAACTGTGCTAAGTGCTGGAGATTCAAGTAAAGGCAAAAGACAGTCTCTATTCTCAAGGAGCACATAGTCTAATGGGACTAACATGCAAACTACCATGTACAAACATACTTTGATATACATACATATATGTATTTATATGTACATATATGGAGAGAGACAGAGAGAGAGGGAAAGATGGAGACAGAGACAAAAGACAGAGAGAATAAGAGAGGGGAGGAGAAAGAGAGAGGAGGTGGGCAGAGGGAGAGAGAGAGAGAGAGAGAGAGAGAGAGAGAGAGAGAGAGAGAGAGAGAGAGAGAGAGAAGAAATCACAGAGGGAAGGAACTAGAATTAAGAGAGATCAGCTGAATTTTAACTGAGCCTTGAGGGAAACCAGGGAAGCCAGGATGTAGGAAGGAGAAGAGGGGAGGATTTGGGAGGAAAGAATATGAGTTCAGTTTTGGGGATGTTGAATTTGAGATATCTATGGGACATCATGTTTCAAATGTCCAATAATCAGCTGAAGATGTGAAGAATGAAGATGATTCTGGAGGTAAGTGGAGAGATTAATGTTGGATTAGTAGCTTTGAGATCATAAGCATAGAAATGATTATTGAATCCACAGGACCTGAGGAGATAGATCACCACCTGAAATAGTTTTAGGGAGAGGAGAGATGACTCAAGGCAGAATCTTGTGGGATAAGAGGTCCTGGATCCAAATATTTGGAGAGAAGAGGGTCAAATGCATGACATCAAAGCTAGAGGATGAGAGTCATGAAATGAGGGAGAAAATCTTGCCCTCCTCTACAACCATGAATTATTGGGATCTTGTAGGAATCTAGGAAAGGGGGCTACATCTCTAGCAAGCTCGAGCATCAAATTCCTTTCAGGACAATCTCAAATGTTCAGGGTAGTACTATCGCCCAGAGGTGCTCTATAGATCTTTAGGGTAGTTGGAGGTGGGATGGGGCACAACAAAAGTTAACTGGTTGATCTTGTAGTCCCAATCTTGTTTCTATTCTGAGAGAAGCACAAAATATGGGTCTGGAAGGATATATAGTCATTTGTCTCTGAAGGGAAGGTGAGACAATACTAATTAGGGACCAAGTAAAAAATGACAGATTCAATCAATAAACATTTATTAAACACCTACTATATGTCAGATCCCTCTACTTCCAATAACAAGAAGTCCTGACTAATCATTATTTGAAAGTGCTAGTTGATTCATTTCTTTTCTTTTAGTCTTGCATGTCAAGGTATATGGATGTACAGATAATCAAGAATTTGTCTCTTTCAGGGGCTTCAAATAAAAATTTGTAGTATAAGGTTATTTTTATAGAATTAACTTACCTGATGCCCTTCTCTCTCTCTCTCTCTCTCTCTCTCTCNATGAAAAAGCAAATAAAATGAAACCAAATGTTGTATAATTGTGGTCAGTTTTGACTTGGAGGAGGGAGATGAAAATTCACCACTCATCTCATCAGAGAGGTAAAGGACTACGGATCCTTGCAGACTTGCTAATTGTGTCCATTGGTTTTCCTAATTGTTTTGACAAGAAGGAAGGCTCACTAAGTGGGGTTGGGAGTGGGATATAAACAAAAAGTATCCATTAAACTTAAAAGTAAGTATTTTAAAAGTAAAAACAAAAAAAGAAAGAAAAATTAAAATAAAAAATGAATAGGGTTTATTGATATTTATTGTTATTATTATTTTTCTTTACATCACTACCAGTACTGGAAATTGAAACTGAAACCTACATCATAACAAAGAAAAGCAGTTGAGTGAAGATGTCCTAGACGGTGATGGCTTTTGATGATGTCTCCTTGTCTTATCCTTGATGTTATTTCAGGGTAAATCGGACTACAGATCAAAATCTGCAGAAGTCAAATTGACCTTACTCATTTCTGATAGACTTAATACCTTCAAGATTGGGGAATCATTCCCTGCCTTACAAAAACTTTCTGTGTATTTGGGAGATGGGAGCATCATATTATTTGGTCTAACTTGAGGCATCTCCTTGTTAGGAATAACAACATAGCACAGTATGCTCTCGATTTGGAGTTAGGAAGACCTGAGTTCCAATCCTACTTCTGACACTTATTAGTTCATCTGACCTTGAGTAAGTCATCTAACTGCTCTTAGCCACAGTTTCCCCATATTAATTAATTAAAAAGAACTCTTTTCAGATTATTTTAAGAATCAAATGAGAGGATAATTTTAAACAGCCTAGCATAATGCTTGGCATAAAATAATGATATATAAATCTGGTTATTATTATTTTTATACTTAGACTAAGACATGGTGTTCAAAACTCTCCCTCCACAAGATGCTCTGCTTTGTGGTTAAGGCAGTATTGTACAGTGGATAGAACATGAAATTGAGTGTCAGATTCCATCTCTGCTACATATCAAGCGTATAATCTTGGATGAGTCATGTAATCTCTCTGAGTCTCAATTTCCTCATCTGAAAAATTTGGGAAATTAAATTTCCTTTGTGGCTCTTTCCACCTCTATATCTATGACTCTATGATCCAGTGATGCCTAAGATCCTAAAAATCTTCATACCATTACTGCCTTTTTGGCAGAAGCCTTACTAGTGTATAGGAGGTAGGTATTAGGAACTGCTCAGTCTTATTGGGTTTATTTACAGACTTCCTTTGGAGTCTCCATGTGAACCAAGAAGTTATTACATTCACAGAAATTTCACCTGTTTAATAGGTCAAAATAATATATAGTCATAGGATTATAGGTTGGCAGCTTGATCAGATTTAAGAGACCAATGCTTAGAAATCCAGTGGTTTCATTTTACAGATGAGGAAACTGAGGTGCCACGAGATTAAATCTTTCGTCTGGGATGACGCAGCTATTAAATGTCCAAGTTTGGTTTTGAACTTAGATCTTCCTGACTCCAGGTTTAGTGTTTTACCCAACTACATTGATTTTGTATCCTATAAAACCATTTTTTCACCTCATATTTTGTCTCAGAATCAAAATTGTGTGTAGGTTCCAAGGCAGAAGAAGAGCAATAAGGGCTAGGCAATGGGGGTTAAGTGAATTGCCCTGAGTCACACAGCTAGGAAGTGTCTGAGGTCAGATCTGAACCCAGGTCCTTCCATCTCTAAGTCTGGTTCGCAGTGCACTGAGCCACCTATCTCCAAATCCACTTCTTCTTGCTCAGTATTTTGGAGGTGCCGTCAAGGCTCACAAAAATCTTTTCACAACTTGATGCCAGTGACTCAATTATTCTGTAGCCTTTTCTGTGTACTTGAGCATCCTACATTGCTGGGTAAGACATTGTCCATACTGTTGGTGTCCTCATATCGTATTTTCCATATTTACTCTTATTTTATAGGTGATCCATTTATGTCCCACTGGACTGACGAATGATGAACCCAGGGCAATTTTTCTTTCACACTCCTTCCTAATACCTCCCCATGAGATGGCAGACCTTCTCCTCAGAGCTGTTTGATAGGTCTGACTTAATTATCTTTTCCTGGGAAGGGACAATAAGCCGCAGGATACATATGTGGCCGGGACCTAAAAACAAAGACAATCTATACTGGAACAGCAAGGCATGGAGTTCTGGTATGAGGGACATAACAGAAGACAGGACTAGACACCAACTTGAGAGGGTCTCTGGCTTTCTGCCTCCTTACCAAGAGAATGCTTTTTCTCATAAAGAAAAATGGTACCCATCTGAAGGTCATTGCTCAAAGAGTCAAATGCAGTTGTCATCGCATTGGTTTATGCATTTCCTTCAAACCTCCTCCCTTAATGTTGGCCCATCCCGTGTGTCTCTTATTCATGTCCTTTCAGAAGTTTGACTTTGGGGACTACCACATGGGTTGATGTCCCTTCTTCCTTTGCCCCCAAATCACGAGCACCAGAGGAGCACTCTAGTTGTCCATCCATCATCCCTTGGTCTCTTCTTGGAACCAGACCATTTTTTCTTCCTTTCATTTATTTCTCTGATGGCATCTTTTACTTTTGTTCCTTTTTTTTTCAAAGCTCCTCATGGGTTTGCTCATCTTTACTCTTGTCTCACTAGAGTACATCTCACAAGTGTCACAAGATTCCATCTTGTCTCTCCATTGCCATATCAGCTAAATTCCTTTTCCATCCTTTAGACTGGGCATTCTTTATGTCACAAGCCATCACAATAGAATGTCCACATTAAAAAGATTTGCTTTTGTTTCCTTTGTATATGGTCATTTTTTAAGAGAGTGATAGCACCTGGGGGGTCAACATATTCACTGCATTTTTTTTTTGTCCTGACTCCTCTATCTGATCGTAAGCCCCCCAAGGGCAGGAACCAAAGGTCCAAACTCCCTTGCAAATTCCACCCTGTGGTATGTCTAAGTATCAGTCAGAATTCAGGTTCTGCTTTTCATTTTTGTTAATGGCAGGAGGCAAAGGAGGATCTGGTGGTTATTTTATGGGCAATTACAAGATGATTTTTGAGGTTTCTTCTCCCCCCCCAACCCTTAACAGACTCAGAGTAACCAGAGACGGAAAAGACCCCCTTCCTCCCACTAAACAGAGCTGCTTTTATGAGGTGCCCTCTCGGGCACACAGAGACCTCATTTCCAGAGTCCAGAGTAATGGAGACATCGCCCTCTTCCCCGAGGAATCATTTCATAACCGAACAGTCATTATAGCCAGGAAGCTCCCCCCACCCCCTGCCCCATGCTTAGCCCAAATTACACTGTTCTTGATTTCATCCATTACTGCCGGTGGTTTCCTCCTGGTTGCTGTAGGAATCTCTGTCGGTGCCCAGTATTTACACCTTCCAAATAGTTGTCGACTTATCACCTGACTTGGTGATAACTGCTTAAAAATATACATTTTGAGTTTCTATATAAGATGACTGCATTTGTGTGGCGCCATACTTGCGTCCTTACATAATAGATCATATGGGCATACACAGTCAGCATATTCCATGCAAGAACACCTAAGGGTGTGAGAAAATACCTCTTTGTGTGGGTGAAAATGTGTATAGAGCCTCCATTGGATTGCTGCAATTATCATGCACATAATCATTCCTTTTGGGTTTGCCAGCAGGAACATTTGGAAGTGTTCAATTTGTAATGTGATTATAACCCCCAAACAAAGCATGTTTGATACCTGCGGCTTGCTTGTTTCATGGTAAGTGCAGAAAATTCTCCAAACCGTGTTATGTTTCATTTTCCCAGCCAAGGCAAACACTAAAAGTTGATCCATAATTCTGGGGGAATCTCTTTAAGCAGGCACGCGTCAGGGCCAATTAGAGTCCAAACATACTTAGACTAATTGGGGTGAGGTATGCAGCAGAGTCATTCCATCATTAAGCAGATTTCTTCAGAAGGTTACACTTGGGCCCCCAAAATACAACAGAAAACCTTGGTGGGACAAAATTGTGGCCTCTGGCTCCTACGCTGTGTGTCTGCCCGCTTCAAAAGACAATAAGCCGGTAGATCTGGGTTTCTTTGTCCAGTTATAAGAGTTTTTGAAACCACCACAAAATTACGTTGACTTGTTAATTAAATAGCCCTTTGTGAAAAAGTAGAGGGATTTTTAAAAAAATGGAGGTTCCACAGAACTAATTTAAATTAGGGCAAAACCACGGATGGGTAAATCCAAAGATTTCCTGCTTTGGCATGTTCCCTGCTTCCCAAAGTTTGGAAAAGAGTAACCCTTTGCTTGGTCCTCTAAAATGGGTTTGTTGGCTTGACTCCTGGTTATGATTTCTCCTCTCCTTCACTTGGCTGAACAAACTTGGAACATTCCTTCCTGATTTCTTACTCTTGGCAGAAGGTAGCCCATTCCTGGTGTGTGAAAAGAGCACTAGATTCAGAGTCAAAAGACACGGACTTTTGTCCAGGTTCTGCCTGAAGTAGGAAAATACCTTTGAACACATCCCTTTAGAGTACTCTTAGGAGCAGCAAAGCTTAAAATGAGCCTATTGATGCTTAAGTAAGCAGCTATAACAGATTGGCAGAGGACACCAAGCTAGGAAGGATAACTGAAATGTGGAGACAAAGTCCCAATCAGGGAAGATCTCAGCCTCATTGAATAAAATAAAATCTAAGAGGGATCAATGTAGAATATCAGACTCAGGTTGAAAAACATGTGATAAAAAGTATCACATTGGGCATAGCAACAACAATAATGTCTGATGATCAACTGTGAATGACTTGACTATTATCAACAAACAAGGCAAGGATCCAGGACAACTCAGAGGGACTCATGATGAAAAAGGATATCCACCACCAAAGAAGGGATAGAGTCTGAATGCAGCTCAAAACATACCATTCTTCACTTTATTTCCTCCATGAATTTTCTTCTAGCTTAAGCAATATATCTCTTGTTTCCCAACATGATGAACAGGAATATATATATATATATATATGTATATATATATGTATATATGTATATATGTATATTATGCAGTAATATATGTACAACCTATATATGTGTTGGCGGACATGACACTTGTGCTGGTACGTGGCAGAGGGGGCTTCTCCCTTCCCCTTCTCCACATGTGCCTAAGGACATTTCTCATATCACCCACCCCTCTTTCCAGCAGCCCAATGGAAGCACTTCCTCCTTGCCCTGTCTGGGATAAAGTTAGGGGCTCACATGAAGCATGAGAATTTGGGCACTTGGTCTCTAAAATGTTTGCCATCACTGATCTATATCATATTTCCTGCTTTCTTGGGGATGGGGGAGGGAGTGAGAGGAAAAAACAGGAATGAGATCTAGATTTTTTGGCATGGTTAATGTGAAAATTTGTTTCTCCTAGATAAACTTCTTTATTATAATTTATTACCTTTTTATAACAAATAACATATGATATATTATTATTATACTACATTTTATACTATGTTAAAAGTACAAAAATAAATGGTAACTCAAAAACAGTTTTTATTTAAATACATAGAAAATTGGAGGCAAAAAAATGAGATCTGCAAATGCAAGATAGGGAAAGGCATCATTGAACAACAGTTCATGGGAAAAAAGATCTGGGAGTTTCGGAGGACTGCAAGCTTAATTTAAGCTTTTGTTATAGCAGTCTCTTAGGATGCGTTAAGATAGAATGCCCAGTTTGCAGGTGCTATTAGTCCAACTGTTCTCTGCTCTGATCAAGCTATTTCTGTAAAACTACTATGTTTTAGAAAGAATACTTGCAAATTAGAGGAGTGTGAGGTTGGCGACAAAGATGGTGAGGAGTCTAACCCGTAAGAGGATCATCTTGAAGAAAGAGGAATGTTAGACCTAGAGAAGACTTAAAGAGTGTTGGATAGGGTCCCCAAGAAGCGTCTTGATAGATAAATCTTGGTTTTAAAGGCAGGGGAAACCTGGTTTCCAGTCCAGGTATTGACATTTACCATAAAGGCAACCCTGCACAAGTCACCTTAACGTCTCCTAGCCTTAATTTTCTCATCTGCAAAGATGGAGCTGTAGGATTCTCATTGTATTGGTAGAAGAAAGTACCTTGCAAATTTTCAAATGCTACAGAAATATGAACTCTTTTAGTCTGAAGGGCTATCCATGTGGTTTCATTATCTGTCTTTTGGAACCAAAATTAGTCACTAGATTTGAAAAAAAGTAATAGTTTTTTGTTTAATTTCTTTTTATGCCGTAGTTATTTCTCCTTACCTCCTCTAGTATCAGGGAATTTCTAGCTCTTTAGAACTACAAAATACTTCAGTGGCTATATATGCCATCTTATTTAAGAAAAAGAGTCCCCATTGCATCATCTCTAACAAAAATAAAAAAAATTGAAGAGTTCAATGAGGAGATAATAATAATAATTGTAATAATAATAGCTAGCATTTATGGAAGTAGGTAGGTGGTACAGTGGATAGAATGCCAGCTTCAGACGTTTCCTAGCTGTTTTACCCTGGACAAGTCATTTAACTCTGTTTGCCTCATTTTTCTCATCTGTAAAATGGGTTGGATAAAGAAATGGCCAACCACTCTGGAATCTTTTGCCCAGAAAACCACCTGTGGGGACACAAAGTTTTGGACATGCCTGAGACAACTGGACAACAGTGATGACAACAGCAGCAAGCATTTTTGTAGTGATTTAAGGTTTGCAAAGTCTGTTCATATCATTTGCTTCTCCCAACAACCCTGGGAGGTAGGTACTATTATTATTTCCATTTTATATATGAGAAAATTGAGGCATTGAAAAGTTTAGTAAATGATCCAGGGTGTAATGCAGGATTTATGCAAGATCTCTTGCATTTGCAAAATTACCCTAGGCAATCCTGTCAGTTCGGAGAATGGAACTTTGGCCCGGCAGGTGCCAGTCCCAAGACCTGGCAGTTTGAGCTGGGACTATAAATACCCTTGCAGAACCAACCTGGGGGTTCTGATTTACTTGACCTCACCCAGAGACCCAGATACCCCCTGACTTCCCCTTGGGGGTCCCAGGAGGGAGAAGGGAGGTTGGGTTGTGGATTGTGGGCAGGAAATTAGATTAGGTCAGCCTAGCAACAGGGATACCCTTAAACCAATTCATCAACTTCATCTATTTAGCTGGTGGATCACTTAACATCAGGGTAGTGGAAATTATCCCTGGCTGAGGGGCTGGTTCCCTCAGCCTGATCTTGCCTTCTAGGCCCATTGCCAACACTAAGTCACCCTTAGCAACAGTTTCTCCAGACCCTAAACCCTCTTTCCTCAGTTTTCCCTTCTGTGTTTTAATAAACCCTTAGTGTGAAACTGTGAGCTCCTGTAGTTAATTATAACTTCACCTTGGGCTAAGGGGCTGAGGAGAGGGAAGAATAGCAACCACTTGACTCCAAAGGAAGTACTGTCCAAGCATCCATTTTGTTTAGGAAGTATGTGAGCCTCACTTTCTGTTGAGTTCTGTTTTCACTCCAGCAGGGAGGCGCTCCTCACTCTACACCTTAAAGGAGTCTACAGATAGCACGGAGACTGACTGGACATCACAGCCCAGGCTGCACATCCTTGGCTGTCTCAAATCACCAGCTACAGTAGTTACAGGCTCCCTGGCCAGGCGATTCACTTGTACCACCAGCTCCCCTGCTATCAGCCACATTACCCCTTATTACAAGGCTCACACAATGAGTGACTAAGGCAGGATTGGAACTCAAGTTTTCCCAACTCCAGTTACTTTCCCAGATGGGCCATTCTACTTTGATATAGTCCTAATTGTTAGGAAGTCTTTTCCTGAGATTTAGGCCTAAATTTGTTTCTTGGTACTTTCCCCTTGTTTTACCTGGTTTTACTAAGTTCAAACAGAACAAGTTGGATTCTTCCTAACAATACTTGAAGATGGCGGTCTTGGTCCTTCTCAGTCCCATCAGGATTAACTTCCCCAGATCCTCAAACTGAATTCATATGTCATAATCTCAAGACTTATCATGATCCTAGATGCTCTCTTCCAGAAATTCACCAATTTCTTCCAGAAATGATCAATACTTGCCCCTAACTGTGATTATGCTTCTATGATAATTATGATTCAGAACCTTACTCTCCCTACTTTAGTTGTGATCTAAAAGGCTAGAATGCATGAGGATGGACCCATTCTTATTCCTTTAAGTCAGTGATCCTCAAAGTGGGCACCACCGCCCCCTGGTGGGTGCTGCAGCGATCTAGGGAAGTGATGACGGCCACACTTTTTTTGGATTACATTCTATTCTCAGTTCAGTAAATAGTTTCCTAATTTCCAGGGGGTGCTAAGTAATGTTTTTTTTCTGGAAAGGAGGCGGTAGGCCAAAAAAGTTTGGGAACCACTGCTTTAAGTGTTAGTCTGGGTTGCCTTAGAGAATAGAGAACAGAAGAACAGCCCATTTACTTCTGTCTTTCTTGGGACATGTATGACCACCCAGGACTAGAGTCAATGGGTAAGGAGGAAGAGTGGAGCCAAGATAGAATAACCCTGTCAATAGCATACTGGAGGAATTATTGGTTTCTATAGCCGGAATGGAAAGGGGGAAGGAACAAAGGCCCTACTTTATTTCTATTTTAAAATATATTTTATTTCAATACATTCTTCTGAATTACACTTAAATTTTTTAAAACATTCTTTTAAAAAATTGTGGAATTCCAAATTCTCTCCCTCCCTCCTACCCATCCAATACCCATTGAGAAGACAAGAGATATGACATCAGTTATACATGTGAAATCATGTAAAACATAGTAGTCAAAAAACCAAACACACACGTACACACACAACAAGAAAAATAAAGTGAAAAAAAAAAGTATGCTTCAATCTGCTCTCAGAGTTTATCCCTTTTCTCTTTGGAGGAATAACAGTGTCAGAAATGCTTGATTTTCAAGTTCCATATTTATTTAATTGTGTGTGTGTGTGTGTGTGTGTGTGTGTGTGTGTGTGTGTGTAGGGGGCAGCAGGAACCCATTACTTCATTGCCTTAGGGAATTTCTGGGGAGGAAATCCCTTCTACCAAGGCATACTGGCACCTGCTCTTTGACTCATTGTCCCAGAGAGTTTCTTGGTTGCCCATGACAGGTTAAGAGATTTGTCCATGGTCTCTCAGCTTTTATGTTTCAGGTTTGAACTCAGGTTTTCCTGCCTCTGAGAATAGCTATCTTCACTTTGCCAAACTGTCTTTCACATACTCACAAAAGTGGCTGATACATCATTCTGGGAGAAGTCATGGATGGTTCCCTCAAGCTCCATTTCACAGAGAGGAAAGTTAAGAAACGGAGAAGTAAAAAAAGGCTTTTCTCCAACCCTACAATGGTTCGGGGTAGAGTCAGAAACAGAAACTCCATTTCTAGGTTGAGTCCACCAGACACAAGCCTATGTGGTTCACAAAGGGCTTGGAGGCTAGGCTCATGGAGAAACCCTGGTCCCATTGAGCCCTTGACTGGGCTTGGAGACCAGGACCATTGGTAACACTGGCTGTCCTCAGATTTTGGTTATTACTCTTGGTTGCCCTAGTTGGTGAAAATTAATCTTGATGGGAGTAAACCGGGCTCAAACAGTGCTGAGGCGGAATGCCAATTCTTGGTCTTTGCTTGACTCTCCCTTCTTGCTCTAGAGGCAATCTTGGCCCCAGCCAAGGGATTGGCTGAGGACATAGGATAGTAATGAACACTTAAAAATACTTATTGGTTGATGAATTTATGGGGTCATGGATCTAGAAGTGGAAGGAACTTTTGAGTCCAATTGGTTTAATTTTGCAGATGGGGAAACTGAGTCCCAGAGAGGTCATGTGTCTTGCCCCTGAAGCACACAGGAAGTAAACTTTGGAGAGAGGATTGTTTTTTTTTTTGGAAGCTCAAAAATTTAGAGCAGAAAGAGACCTCAGAGGCCTGATAATCTAACCTCCTCATTTTACAAATAAGGAAACTGAGTCCATGCAAGGTTGTGATTTGCTCAGGGTCTCAGGGGTAGTAAATGGCATACTCAAGATTTGAACCCAGGCTCTTGGACTCCAGAGACATCATTCTTCTTTCTAATTTATCACTCCATCTACCTAAAAGATGTTTGTTTGTTTATTGTTTTTTTTAAGGCTACATTCCAAATTCTGCCTTAAAGGACTAATCAACATGTTTTTGAAGCTGCCAAGTTTGTATTTTGCCCCGAACAATCTATTTACTTTATGCACTCATAATCTGGAGTCCGGTTATCAGTCCTGCCCTTGTATTCTATATTCTCTAAGTGAAGCAGTGGGAAAGAGAGTTTCTATTTAATACCCAGAGAAACAGTGGAAGTCGGCGATTGATACCAACACAATGATGGGAAAAAGTGTCCAGAGGTGCTGCTCACATAATCTCATTTTACAACATCTTGAAAATTCAATAGAAGGGACTGTACAACAATACCAGCATTACATACCTCTCATTATTGTCCTAAGTGCTCCCGACACTCTAAAGGAATATCTTAACAATAGGAACATGCTATAAATACATCCCAACAATGTCACATAACTACATGGGCTCCTTTTTTTTTTTTTGAGAGAAAAGCACATATTGTTGGTTATAGGTCATATAATTGTGATTCGGGGACTTCAGGACCTGAACCTTGAGAAGATTTGGAAACTGAAAGTCTAAAAGATATTATCATCTTTCAAAGCCTCATGGGAGTGCCAATAACTAAATTATTGTTTGACCTTAGGAAACCTCTCCAAATATTTGGGAAAAGGCATAATATATTATTATATCTTTAATCCAACTTGTGTTTGAAATTTGGTCTTGAATCTAGTCTCCAAGAGGACAGGCACTGCTTTATTTTCTCTATTCATATACTCTGATCTGGCAAACAGGCCCTTCTTGCTATTCTTTACTCTGACACTGACTGTCCCCTAGGATGGACATGCATCCCTTTTCGCCCTCTTACCATCCTCAGTTGGCTTTGGAGTCAACAGCTCAAGTTATAAATGCTTGATGAATATTTGTTGCCTTAACTCAAGTGCCACTAGTGCTTCCTCCCCCATTAACTTGCATTTCTTTTCTCTAGATTTTTAATATATTTATGGTGTTTCCCCTAAGATAGTGCAGGTTCCTTGAAGGCAGGTATTCATTTTTGTCTGTATGTCTAGTGCTTACAACAACGTCCTAAGCAAAGTAGGCTTATTGAATGAATGAACCGAGATAGAGGATTTTGAGTCAGAAAAAAATTTAAGACTCATCTGATACAACCCTCTTCCCCTCTTTAAGGATGGGGAAACTGATGATCAATCTTTCTGAATCCCAACCATTCCAAGAAATGAATAAAGAAGGCAAAAACAATAGAAGAGACTAATTCTTTGTTTGCCCAGAGTGGGAATGGTTATTATTATTATTATTATTATTATTATTATTATTATTATTATTGGTGGTTCTGTGTTGGTTATGTTCCCTCCTTTTAAAAGGCAGGTATTTGACAGGAATCAAAAGTTCCCTTTACAATGAACACACATTGCTGATTCCATTATAAATGAGTATAATTCTATCATAATTACATATGTTGTGAGGAAGATTGGTTAGTAATTAATTGCTCCAGCCTTCCTGCTAGGTTCACCCTTAATACTTAATTACTAACTAATCTTCCTCACAACATATATGCAGGTAGGTGGTGTGGTGGATGGAGCACAGAAACTGGAATCAGGAAGATTCATCTTCCTGAGTTCAAATCTAGTCTCAGTTGGGTAACCTGTGGCAATTCACTTAACCCTGTTTGCCTCAGTTTCCTCATCTTTAAAATTACCTGAAGAAGGAAATGGCAAACCACTCCAGAATCTTGACCAAGAAAACCCTAAATGGTATCATGAGGATGTTGGGCACAAATGAAAAATGACTTAACAAAAATGTTGCAAGTATACAAAAATATATATTTGCTTATTTTTTAATTTTTAAAAAGAATATTTTATTTTTTCCACAATTATGTGTAAAATCAATTAGCATTCTTTTAAAAAATTTTGAGTAGGGGCATCTGGGTAGCTCAGCAGATTGAGAGTCAGGCCTAGAGACGGGAGGTCCTAGGTTCAAAGCCGGCCTCAGACACTTCCCAGCTGTGTGACCCTGGGTAAGTCACTTGACCCCCATTGCCCACCCTTACCACTCTTCCACCAAGGAACCAATACACAGAAGTTAAGGGTTTAAAAAAAATAAAATTTAAAAAAATTTAAAAATTTTGAGTTCCAAATTCTCTCTTTCCCTTCTGTCCTCCTTCTCCTTCCTCCTCCCTGAAATGGTAAGCAATTTGATTATAGATTTTATATGTGCAGCCATGTAAAATAAGAAATGTATATTTGGTAAGGCTTTTGAAATAATGTGAATTTTAAGTGAGTTATGATCTAAAGGAGTTGCTAGTTCTATCCTGTCACTTCTCTACCTAGTTAAAAGTTTTATTGATGCCTTTCTTTCCACCACGATTTTTCCACATTGATTCCTCCCATTGTCACAAAGAAAAGTAATTAAGTAAAACAGCCTGACAAAGAGATAACATCCGATGGTGTAGGCACATTCTATATTCATGATCTACACAATATCTTTGAAACTAAGAGTGTTCCTGGCAATTCACCTTATTTTGGGTACCTTTTGATGTTTCTGTTTTCAGGAATATAGATCTAATGTTGTTCTTCAGGGTTCTCCTCTAGTTTACCCTACTTCCATTTGATTTCTCCTATTTGTCATTTCTAATGATATTATAATTCATTCCATTAATTTATCACAATTGGTTCAGCCATTCCCTTTTTGTTTCCAGTTTTCTGTTTTCACACATAAAAGGACTACTTATGGATATTTTGGCGTTGAGGGGCCTCTCTGTTGTTTTCCTGTTACTTCTTTTTGAAAGCAGCTTGCAATGATTCAGAGCAAGCAAAAGATTCTCCCAATCTGGAGAATGATTTTTAAAAAATTGCTAGAGGAAAAAAAAATCCTGGTTTTCCTATTTGTGATTCTACCAAGAAAAGAAGAGAATAATTCTAAAAACAACTGAATTCCTGTGAAATTATTATTGAAATATCACAATGCCACCAAGAAGCACTGAGGCCTGAAACAGATGGATGAAAGCAGTATCAAACAAATAATTTTGTCTTGTCGAAAGAGCAAACAATTGTGCGCAAAGAACAAATAAGCAACACAAATATGTAATCGACAATGTCAGGTGGAAAAGTTAACCTGCGTCTCCATAGAACTGTTTGAATATGCTATTAACATCATGCCAAAATGGAACAGAATTACCATTCTTAAAATAGTTTCCACTGCCATCAAAAAAGATTAATGTATCCATTTTTAGGGAAAAAAAAGTCCAAATTTCTGTCAAGTCTGGATTCCAAAATGTTACACGAAACCCCCCAAATCATTAAACCTCAGGAATCAAATGTGAATTGGATTACAGGGTCAACAATTGCAAATTTTATAATAAAGCAGATGTCACGTTTAGGAATACACCAAGTGAAATATTTAAGGAGATTTTCTTTTATTACATACCGTTAATCTCTTTATTATTGAAGTGGTTAATGTGTATTTTCAAAAATGGATCCAGAAGGTGCTTCTTGAAACTGGACCATTGGGGCCGCTCACGGGAACATATTTCTTACTAAGCATCGACGATACTATCCGGATTTCGGCTTACATTTTCCTGAAATACTTTGGAGAGTGATTATTTTTAGTCCATATTCTTGGAGGCTGGTTTTATGTATTCACCCAGATGAAAAGTTAAGATTTGTTTACAGTTTCTATAAACAACATTTATTGGAGAATCCAAGAAGTGTCAGCAGGGAAAGCTTTAAACTCTTTGAAACAGACTAACATGATCAGACATTGGGCATGGCCCAAATTGTAAAAAATCTGCCTTCTCTGGTGGAGAGCTGAGATCCCTGGCCCTAGGGAGCTGTGGCATTGTGTGGGTTTGCTCTTCCATAAACCTGAGTTTATTTTAAGAAATCGACCCTATTAATGTGAGAACTCTGAAGGAGAAAGAATTCTACTTAGGAGATTTTTCCACTAGACGCTATAAAGCTCCATCACAGCACCATGAATTTTTGGCATCTGCTCTTGAGCTGTGCCAGATCACATCGTGGACAATTCAGCGTGCCAACAATCTGGATGAAAAGTAGAAAAATCAGTCAAATCTTGACAGTCTTGGATGTGGGACAAAGGCTAATAATCGTCACAATAATGATATCTAACCTTTATAGAGCACCTACTATGTGCCAGCCACTGTACTAAGCACTTTACAATTGTTTTCTTATTAGATCCTCACAACTACCTGGGATTGGTGCTAGTATTATTCCTATTTTATAGATAAGAAAACTGAAGCATAGACAAGTTAAGCGATTTGCCCTGTGTCAGATGCTAGGATTTGAACTCAGGTCTTCCTGATTCTAAATCCTCTGCTGTATCTACTGTGCTACCTAGTGAGCCATTGGGGAAGAAAAGAAGAATATTAAAGGGAATTATAAAAGAGGCAGGAGAAAGTGTGGTAGGATGGGAGAAGGAGAGAAAAGAGAAAGAAAAAAAATTCAAGTGACTATGAGACAGAATGTTGAGTCTCAATGCAGTGTCTCTCCATTGTCATTGCATGTTAATGATAATATATTCTCCATTCCTAGCAAAGTTGAATATTTGCTTTCCTTAATAAATAAATCCTGAGCAAGTGGGAAATGTGGGGATGCTTGATTGAGTTTTTTCAGCTTTGTGTAGATATTTGGTTTTGTGTGGACATAAACTTTTAACTTTTCAATAGAATATTGTGTCACATCACAGGACATCTATCACATCGTATCATATCATACAATACAGTGTAGTTATAGCACGCCATATGATACAATATGACTGAATACTATGTCTGATATAACAATATGTTTAATATGATATAATATGATACATGCTACATAGTAGATATCTCATTGGTTGGTTGTGTTCTATATACTTGAAGAGGACCAAAATGGCATCCCTGGTGACGTCTTTTGGCATGTGTGGGACATGTGAGTAAGTTGGATTTAAGCGAGGCAGAGTTGCATAAAGTCATTGGGCTCACTATTTCTTCCAGGGTCATTCAAGGTCAGTGACAAAACAGAAGTCCAGATGCTGGTGATGGCCTGGGATGCAGCGGATGACCTTGGCTTCCTCGACATCTCACCAGGCTCTCAGGGCTCCCCAGTACCTGCTTCTACCATCTTCATGACTTCTGGATAGACTTATCACTCCAATAGGGGGGAGTCTTCACAAGCCTGGGGTAGACACCCCATTAACTCACTGATGGATTGGAGGTCTGCTGGTTGTCCTCTCCTGCCAAGATGGTTTTACCGAGTTGTGTTGCCTCTCCAGCTCCTTGGAACCAGGGACGAGAGCTGGTGGCAGTGTGTACACCAAAAGCAGATGAGCAGCCTGGAAAGGGCTTGGCACACCCTCACACTAGAAGCACTAATCCTCCTCGAACACCCCACACACCCCAGGTATTTATTAAGCACTTAAGATGTGCCAATGACGACGTTAGATAGTGGGAATGCAAACCCTGCCCTGAAGAAGCTTACATTCTACCAAATGAATTTATATTCTAGAATTGAGCTAACCACAATACCCTCCCTTGATGGAGAACTTTCTGATGTGCAGATCACATTATGGATGATGTCATTTGAACCTCACAACCAACCTGTGAGGCAAGTTACTGCTGGTTGTCACCCTCCCCCTTTTACAGAACAGGAAATTGAGTCTGAGTTGCCCATGATCACACAGTCATAGTGGAAGGGTCTCTCTAGGAGGAGGCACAGCCCTTCTTTTTGTTGACAAGGAAATTCGGAAACTGGAGCTTTTCTCTGCAATGCTTTCTAACCAAGCATTTGTGACTGAAAAAAGAAGCAAACCAAATTTCCACTGATTTATGTAGAATTCTGAGTTCTCTTTACAAAAATCTTTCATTCCTGAAGAAAATCTTTTATCTTCTCAAATGCTGAACCCTTGAATATTTCTCCCTGATATATATGTTGATTCCACATAGGCACCTTTATATTATTTTTTATTTATTCAATCCAAGAATATAGCTCTCCTGCTCTTTTTTTTTCCTGATCTTTTCCTCTTTCCTCCCCATTTCTCTCTCCCCATTTTCCTCTCCCCTCACCACACTGAACAACTGAACAAAGTTCTTGTTGGAATAAACCATGAGCATCAGAACATGGCCGACCGATTTGAGATTCTTAAATAGGTGTGTATTAATGAGAAGAGAGGGACAGGAGACAATGCAAAGATAATTTGTCTTGGAGGGAGAGGACCTGGGTGGGAATTCTAGCTCTTCCCCTTCCTGCCTCCATGAACTTGGGCAAATGACTTTGCTTTTCCTCTTGTGTAAAATGAAAGAGTTGCCCTTGCAATGATAATAACTAACATTTACGTAGCATTTTGAGTTTTGTAGTGCTTTCTTTTATTTCCTTGTTGTAGTATATAGAGGGCTGGAATCGATAGCCAGAAAATCAGATCATTCCTTAGACACTCACAAGCTACGAGACCCTGGGCAAGTAATTTAATGTCTTGGGGCTTCCTTCTTCAGTTTCTTTTTATATAAAATGAGGGAATTGGCCTTGATGGTGTCTGTGGTCCTTTGTGGGGTCTCAATCTATGATTCTATGGTCCTTGTTATGTACCCTCTGTTGAAATATGTGTAAGCTAAGTAGGTTCTCTGAAGGAGGACATCATAAAGGACTTGCCATTTCCAGCTAAAGTCACTGAATGGAACCAAAATAAGTACTGGTTACAGAAAAGTAAGTAATTTTCATAAAATGGGCAGCCCTGACAATAGGCTCTGTCTATCCAATTTAGACCTTATAATTTCGTGTTGATTTCCAATAGTCTATTTGCAGGCTCTTATTGATTTGGAAGCAAGAAAAACGAGATTTTTTGAAGTCAGAAATCAGGAAAGTCTTCCAGCCCTTGGAGCCAGCATGTCCCAGTAGTGTCAAGCCTGCTCTACACAAAAGGCTGCTGTAAAGTCTGAGGGTTTCAGTTGTTTATTTTTTGAAAAGTAAATTTAGATCTTGGGGAAAAAAAACACAAAAGCAGCAGACAGACAATTCTCTCTGCAGGGCAGGTACAGGGGAGGTAGTGTAGTATGGAATATATGGCCCTGGATTTGGATTCAGAAAACCAAGGTTCATATACTGGTTTTGCCACTGACAACTCGTGCGACACTGCTTAAGTTAACCTTCTGGGGTACCAGGTTCTTTCTCCATAAAATGAAGGATTAGACCTGATGACCCCAATCAAGATGTATTTATGACCTGGGTTCAGTTCCTGGCCTGAGTGACTTAGATTGTTACTTAACTGCACTGGACCTCAGTTTTCTCATAGGTGACATGACAGAGTTGGACCTGATGATGCCCGTTTGGACTTTCTGCTTGAAATCTAAATCAAAAGATTTTATGACCTTTGTATATAAGTATAAAGCTAATAAAGACATTATTATTATCATCCTGATGACAATTATTATTACTTTGTTGACTCATTCTGCTGTGGCTCTGACTCTTGTTTCTGGAATCCCAGGACAGAAGAATCCTTGTTCTATGCTCAATAAATAGGCTTTGAGCAAGGTCCCAATAGCAGACTGTATCTGCTTTCCAAAGCCCAACCTACTCAGCCCAGGGACATACACTATCAGTGGACAGATTGTTCACTTGGTGATGGTTTTTCTTGGAGCAAAGGAAAATAGAAAATAGCTAAAAGAGCAAAAAAGATAGTGAGTGAAAATTTAGGGAAGGAAAATCTCAGAGTAAAGGGGTGAGAAATTGTTGTTGGCATGTCTGTCTCTTTGTTGCCCCATGGACTATGCTGTCCATGGGGTTTTCTTGGCAAGGACTAGACTCGTCTGCCATTTCCTTTTCCAGTAGATTCAAACAGAGGTTACGTAACTGAGGATAGATTTCCACTCAGGTCTTTCTGATTCAGGTCCACTGCTCTGGCCACTGAGCTACCTACCTTCCTCTTAAAATTTGAATAAAAGTCAAGTAGGTCAAGGTGGAAAGAAACAAATGGACAAATGTATAAACAACAAAAAACTCCAATCCTCCATGATTTGGAATTGGGGAATCAATTTCTAGCAGTCTGCGCATGTCCTTTGGCTCTTATTTCTCAGTTCCCTATCTACAGGGGGAAGTAGAATTTGTGTGGGATAGGGTGATACAAGGAGAATGTAATTGGTTAAACCACTTAGTACCAGTATTCAATGGCATGATGTTCTGAGGTATAATTACAGATCATAATGACCCAAAGACTCCCCAGTGGTAGAGATTATTTACATAACAATTATTATAGAGTTAATGTCTCTTTTTAGAAATAATTTTTCATTAGTGTTTTAAGATGACATATTTCTACATATAAACACATACAGTATTTTAAGATGACATGCCATCTTAAAATAAATATAAATATAGAATTATATTCTTATTTCACTGATGGAGATACCAACTCTGTCAATAATTGAAAAAACAAACTGTCTTCAGTGTACAATGAATTCTGACTTCTTTTCCCATAGCTCTCAGTGAATATTCTCTTACAATTATTTAGTCGATATCTCTTTCTATTACAATTCAGGGCTGAATCCACATAAATCTTATCTGTAAATAACAAGTTTGGGAAAATATTTTAAGGTCCTCAAAAGACTCACATATTTCATCTTGCTCAAGGCTACCTTTTGAATGATAATGCTTCAAATGTAAGCAATTTTTAACCAATGATCCAAATGGGAGAGATTCTCATTGATTACCAGTCTCTAACAGCTCCCAACTTCCTGGTAAGATATCTGAGGATGACATCAATCTCAGGGTTTAAGAGGCAGAGCTGAAGTTTTATCTTAGATTACAAATGATAACTCACACATTCCTTTGGTTCTCAAAGACCTAGTTTTCTGATTTTTCTTGGAACTGTATATTCTGTACCTAATAAGGGCTTGATATGGCTGATGAAAACTCCTGCCAAGTATTTCCCCTATCCATGCTCTCCAGTGATCAGCTCACCACTAGAATGACCATCTCTTCTTCTCTTCTTCTTTCTCCTCCTCAACCCTGTTCTTTTCTGGCTCTCTTTTTTTCTGTCTAACAATCTTCAGTCACCTTTGCTAGTTAATCGTCCATAACTTGTTTGTGATCTGTGAGTGTTGCCTAAAGTTCTGTCCTAGGCTTTTTATCTTTTTTTCTCTTTACATTCTGTCTCTGAATAACCTTTTCTAGGCCACGAAGACCACCAAGTAGGTAGCCAAGTTTTGATTAAAACCCTGGTGCATTTACTCCTATTCTAATACGATTTGTGAAGAGCATAGCTGCCCTGTATCACTTCTTAAGGTTTATGGATGTGTTATAGCATCCCTGGTTTCTCTGAATAATTAATAATGGATCATTCCTTTCTGAATTTATCTACAATTATCTAAAAAGTTTAAGATGTTTTCTGCCTGTCCCACTTATTGAGGTAATCTCTTGTTGGCTTCCCTAGTAACCTTGGGAGAAGGATGATTTGGTGGGACCTTTAACTTGCCAAACATCTGTAAACTTTTTGGATTGAGGTTTCTATTATTATTATTTTAATCAGCAAGATCCCCATCTCTGAGCACAAGAGGGCACTGGTGAGATACCCTGAGAGATGGGAAAACAGATCCATCTTCCTTTTCTACAGGACCTTTGATCAGCTCATGTCAATAATAGGAGACGGGTGAAATTCATGCTAGGGACATGAGAGATTGATATGAGCGCTAGTCCAATACATCCATTTTTTAATAGTGCTCTGAGGGGAGACAGTGTGGGATGGAGCAATGGCTTTATAGTTGTAAGACATAGGTTGGATTTTCTCTCTCTGTATGACTGACTAAATCGTTTCAGTTCCTTGGAAACTGCTTTGTTTGAGCACAGTGGCTATCTTATAGTGGTTCTTAATGGACGATTGTTTAATGGAATGGAATTGAAGATGTGAAAAGAGCAGGTTGGAGGAGAAGCTGATAATCTCTCTTCCATTCTGAATCATAGAAATGAGTTTTTGGCATACATGCTGAGCATAGAGGGTGAACATTCCATTTTCCTGGAGTCACCTTCCTTCTCTCTTTTACTCATCAAAATCTTCCATAGATCAACAAGACACTTCTCAACTCTAATCCCATTTAGATAGACTTCCTTGACGACTTGTTCTCATAAGTCTTCCAATTGGGCTTTCAATGGGAGATCTCAAAGAGTCATTTCATTGGTCTTTGAGCCAATTTAGCTGATAATCTAGGGTTTGAAAAGGGAGATAACAAAAAATTCTTTCTGTACTTAAATGGCTGCAAAAGAAAGTGATTTGCCTCCTCATTGCTTTTAACAATGAGAACTGTTTTGAGTCATCTCTAGAAATCTGAGTGTAGAGGAACAGATGCCTGGATTCTTATTCAGGGACTCCCTGAGCCTCAAACATGTGGCTGTCTACCTTTTTGTTCTTTCTTGATCTTTGGCAAATAAATATCCTCAGAGGGATGTATTCAGGGAATATTGTGAGCTTTGAAAGGTCCAGAGGACACAAGCTACAGCATGGGGTTGTCTCCTGGTGTGATGGTGTTAGCAGAATCTACTGAGTTGTGACTTAGTAGCCAATTAGAGGTCCCTTTGTTATCTCCTATTTCAACTCCCTGAGTCATATATGGTTGAAAGTAGGTTCACCTCAAGGTTCAATAGTTGGCAAGAATTACTGAGGATGCTCCAAGAGGAGGAGTGACACTCAATCTACTGAGATATTGTCATGGCAAACACTCATAGCCTCCAAACTATATGGAATGAAAAGTTTTAAAATATAAAGAACTAGGCAAAGTAATCAAAATCATGTGAGAACAGGAAGAAACACTGAATCTTTGCCATCTTGTCTGCCACTGCAGGTTTTCCAAAGATGCTCTCAGAGAGTCTTTAGAAGAGAAACTTCTATCTAAAATTTCATTCAATTATGGCAATCCATCTTTTTATCCAAATGTGCAACAGTATACAGAATAATGTCAAAAATAATTATAACATGGTAATAACTTATCCCAGGGCCATTATCAAAATTAGAATTTTATTCATATCACTTATTTATATGTTATTTACATGACAAGGTTTCCTGACTCAGAGAACCATTTCTAGTAATACTATATTTTAAAATGAGAGGAAATCATCAGCCTAGCAAAACTAACCAACCTATTTAAAAAGTTTGACATTATATGTAGTTTCACATAGAGTCTCCCTATCTCTTCAAGGAAGCTAGGATAGGGGCCATCCCATATCTCTTCCTTGGAACTAAGCTTGGTAATTATGATTTCACAACATTTAATTTAATTTGTTTTGCTTTTGTTCTTTACATTTTTTTGCAGTCTGTGTATATTATTTTTCTAGTTCTACTTAACTGACTTTGTATCATCTTCCAGATTTTCTTTGTCCATCATTTCTTTTTAAAAAATAATTATTTACTCATTTATTTTTGATATTTTATTTTTTTCTAATTACATTTAAAAATAACTTTACACATTAAAAGAACTGATTCTCTAATTCTCTACCTCCCTCCCTTCTATGACTTTGGACATAGATCCAAATTGTTTTCCAGAATGGCTGAATCAATTCACAACCCCTTGAACTGTGCATTAGTGTCTCAATTTTCTCACACCTTCTCATGTTGTCATTTTCCTTTTCTGTCATAATAGCCAATCTGGTAGGTCTGGGATGGTTTGCTTTAGAGTTGCTTTAATTAGCATTTCTCTAATTTATAGTGATTTAAAGCATTTTTTCACATGACTATAGGTAACTTTAATTACTTTGAAAATTGTCTGTTCATATCCTTTATCCATTTACCAATTGGGGAATGACTTTTATTCTTATATATTTGACTCATTTCTTTACATATTTGAGAAACAAGGTCTTTATTATAGAGATGTCTTATAAATTTTTATTCACCATTATGCTTACTATGTGTTATTCTCCATCCTATTTCCCCTTTTATTTTTTCTTTTTCTTTTCATTCTGTTTATCCTTAAAAATGTTTAGCTTCTGACCACCATATCCCCCAATTTTCCCTCTTTTCTATTAGTCTTCTCTCTTGCCCCTTCCTCCCCTTCTTTCCTATAGGATAAATTTCTATACCCAATTGATTGTGCATGATCTTCCCTCTGAGTCAATTCTGATGAGAGTAAGGTTTGATTGCTCCCCTCTCCACCTCCCTTATCTTCCCTCCACTGTAAAAACTTTCCTGCCTCTTTTATGTGAGAGATTTTAGATCATTCTATTTCTCCTTTTCTCCTCCTCCCAACACATTCCTCTTTCTCATCCCTTAATTTAGTCTTATTTCTTATATTGTCCCTTCATATTCAACTCAAATCCTTGCCTTCTGCTATGATAAAGTTCTTAGAAGTTATAAGAATAATCTTATGTAGTAATGTAAACAGTTTAACCTTATTGAATATCTTTTGATCTCTTTTTTTTTTGTAGACCTCTTTATGCTTCTCTTGAGTCTTGTATTGAGAGTCAAATTTTCCATCCAGCTCTGGTCTTTTCTTCAGGAATGTTTGAAATTCCTCTATTTCATTGTCTATCCATTTTTTCCCCTGAAGGATTATGCTCAGTTTTTTTGGGTAAGTAGTTCTTGGTTGAAGTCCTAGCTCCTTTGCCCTCTGGAATATCATATTCTAGGCCCTCAGATCCTTTAATGTAGAAGCTGTTAAATCTTGTGTTATTCTGACTATGACTCCATGATATTTGAATTATTTCTTTTTGACTGCTTGCAATATTTTCTCCTTGGCCTTGGAGTTCTAGATTTGGCTATAATATTGCTGGTAGTTTTCCTTGTGGTATCTCTTTTAGGAGGTGATTGGTGGATTCTTTCCATGTCTATTTTACCCTCTGGTTCCAGAATATCAGGGCAATCTTTCTTGAAAATGTCTTGAAAGTTCTTTGTTTGATCATGGTTTTCAGGTAGTATAATAATTTTTAAATTATCTTTCCTCAATCTCTTGGCCAGTTGTTTTCCCAAAGAGATAGTTCATGTTTTCTTTTATTTTTTCATTCTTTTGATTTTGTTTGATTATTTCTTGATGTCTCATGGAGTTTCTCACTTTCCCAATTCTAATTTTTAAGAAATTATTTTCTTCACTGAGCTTTTGAACTTCCTTTCCATTTGATCAATTCTACTTTATAAAAATTTGTCTCTTAAATGGATTTTTGTGCTCTTTTACCAATTGGTATATTTTGCTTTTTAAGGAATTACCTGAATGAACCTAGAACCTCTTATTTCGAGGATCTTAATCCACTGGGCCACTTAGCTGCCCCTGGTCTTTATTTCTTTAAGGAACATATTATAATTTTAACTATATAGGTATTGATTGTACTTTGGTAGATTGACATCTAGGCATTTTATTCATTTTTAGCTATTTCAAAAGGTGCTTCTATTTCTAGTATTAACTCCAGAATTTTGTTATTACTAAACATAAGTGGTCTTCCTTTAGGGCCATTCTTATATACCATAAATATGAGAAAAATAAAGAGCTAATAGCAATAATTTGTTCTAGAATGCTTCAATAATTTGTAATTTTTATATTATATATTATTAATATACATTATATATTATAAATATGCATATTACATGTTATATTATAACCAAATTCCAGATTATTCAATTCAAGAATTTTTGCTAGAATGGTTTGCCATTTTCTTCTCCAGTTCATCTTCCAGATTAGGAAATTAAGACAAACTGAGGTGAAATGACTTGCCCAGGGTCATACAACTAGAAAGGAAGAAACCAAATTTGAATTCAGGAATTTGAATTTTCCTAATTCCAGGACCAATATTCCATCCATTGTGTCACCTAGTTGCCCTCAACAGCAATAGTAATAACATTAATTATTGATATTTAGATAATACTTTAAATTATTCAAAGTTCTTTACATTCTGTATCTCAAAAGAGCTAACTACTGCCCTAATTTTGCTCTGAATTTCTATTTTGTGTTTTGTTTCTTTGGGAGTCTTTAAAAGATCCAAATGAGGGGGCAGCTGGGTAGCTCAGTGGATTGAGAGTCAGGCCTAGAGACAGGAGGTCCTAGGTTCAAATCTGGCCTCAGATGCTTCCCAGCTGTGTGACCCTGGGCAAGTCACTTGACCCTCACTGCCTACCCTTACCACTCTTCCACCTATAAGTCAATACACAGAAGTTAAGGATTTAAAAAAAATAAAAAAAAAAAGATCCAAGTGATATTCTTTGATTTTTATCTTTTTATAAAATTTAGAAGCAAAAGATGAAAACAAGTTTCCCAGAATTTTATCAACTTTGAAAATCCATGTCATTTTAGGAACCATGGATCTTTAATGCTTTTTTAGCATAGTGCCTGGCACAAAGGAAGCACTTAATACACATTTGTTGATTTACTGACTATGGAAGAGAAATGACAGGCAGTTTTTAGCCCAGCTAAGTTCATATGAGAACCAGTAAGCAGGAAACCAGGAAACATATATCTTTATCTGATGATTTCCTTGAAATAATCTCTTAGAATAATAATAAGCTAACATAATGATAATAATAACAAATAGCTAACATTTATATAGCAGTGACTCTATGCTGGGCCCTGTCCCAAAGGCCTTGGTTTTCTGGTTTGGTGAGGTCCTCAAGAGCTACAAATTAGAAGATATCTTTGTGATTTGGAGGTAATTCTGCTGTATTTCTAATTCGTATCTTTCCATGAATAGACAAATACGATATGAACCTGATAGAGAGGCTTACTGCTTGCCTTCTTTTGATGCTGCATTTTACATATTTCCAGGGCAAGTGTTACTTCATTTTTATTTTCTGGAGAACATAAAAGCTATTTCCAAATGAATGATTCCAACTGCTTTTTGGGGGAAGAGAGGGTTTTTTTAGTTTCCTTTCAAAAAGGAAAAAAAAAATGACAAAACGTGATGTTTTCAGCAGTGGTTCATGTTTGTACAGGATGCTGGTGGCAACCCAGAGGAAAGAACTTGGCACTTTATCCACGGGGTTTGCTCCCACCATCAGAATCTTGAGTTCTTTTAAAATGCCATTTAGGAATTACAAATGACAGTTCGTGCTGCTGCTTGTTCCAATAGATCTTTGAAAGTACCTTGGGAGTCTCTTGTTCTGGAGGTCCAGAGGGGCTTACTGATGAACTGGACACCAAGCTCATGACAAAATGCCATAGTGGAAAGAATATATATATATATATATTTTTTTTTCTTTTAAACCCTTAACTTCTGTGTTCATAGGTGGAAGAGTGGTAAGGGTAGGCAATGAGGGTCAAGTGACTTGCCCAGGGTCACACAGCTGGGAAGTGGCTGAGGCCAGGTTTGAACCTAGGACCTCCTGTCTCTAGGCCTGACTCTCAATCCACTGAGCTACCCAGCTGCCCCTTGAAAGAATATATTTTGAGCCCTGGGAAGGGCTCCTAATTCCTGAGAGTAGCCCATTGGCACTCATAATTCAAACCTTGCAGAGCACAAGGAGCCACCAGTTCTTTGGAATGGAATTCTCTGCATTACAAACTGTGCGACCCTGGGCCAATAATTTCACCTATTTGTGCCTCCATTTTTTCATCTCTAAAATGAGGTTAAAAGAGCATTTTCCCTTATAGGCTTGTTGTGAGGATTCATGAGTTAACATATATAAAATGCTTCATAAACCTTAGAGTGCTGTACAAACACTAGCTATCACCATCATTACTATTTTGCACATACATACATTTAAAAAAGACAAAACTCTCCATTATTTAAGGTAACAAAATGGTTTACTGGAAATTGGAATTGGTCCCTGAGTTCAAGTCCTGCCTCTGTCCCTTACTTCAGTGTTCAGCTCTATGAGCTTGGCCAAATTACCTGAATCCTCTAGACTAAGCACCACAGAGATCCCCCAGAGGCTTTCTGGATGGATGCCATTATATGCTGCCCTCATACTTTAGTCATTCAGAGATCTCTGAATTTTTTGCTGTGTGTAGTTCTTTCACTGGAACAAATTGTAACACCTTTATGAATGAACTAATTGTAATGAAGATTTGCTGCACCTCCCCTTTACCCCCTCTCCCCCCAAAAAAGAATCACAGTCCAAACCAAAACTAGGTGGCACAATGGATGGAGTGCTGGGTCTGGAGTCAAGAAGACTCATCTTCCTGAGTTCAAATCTGGTCTCAGAGATTTACTAGTATTTGACTTTTTAATATATTTTTAAAAAATCTTAGTTTTTTGGCTTTTTATGACCCTAAGAAAGTTACTTAATTTTGTTTGCCTCAGTTTCCTCCTCTGTAAGATGAGCTAGAGAAGGAAATGGCAAATCACTCCAGTGTCTTTACCAAGAAAACTCCAAATGGGTTCACAAAGAGTTGGACAAGAGTGAAATGACTGAAAACTTAGCAGTCTGCTTGATAATATGATAGATTTTTCTAGACTCAACTGGATTGGTCCTTGAACGATAGACCTACAGTTTGTGGTCATTTCTGTACTTGCAGTCTTTCTAGTTTAGTTAGAGTTTGAGGAACTTACCCTTCTTTAACATGACCTTCAAGAACCCAGAGTCACCTCCATACCACAATGAAATGCCAGGGAAAACCTTTAATAGATGCTTGCCCTCCCTGAATGACATTGTAAAGCTAGATGGGTCATAAACTGCCAGAACGACTTTTGGAATGATGTAAATTGCTCTGTAATGGAGCTGACCCATGTGCTATTAATATAACACAACATAACATAACATAACATCATAACATAATATAACAACATAACATAACATAATATAACATAACAACATAACACAACATAACACAACACAACATAACATAATATAACATAATATAACATAACACAATACAATATACTATACTGTAATATACTATAATATAAAACATATGATATGATGTGATATGGTATGATACAGTAATAAAATCAGTAGTATAACTATTAATTACTATTAGAGGCTACCTATTATTACTAAGTTATTCCTACTAGTATTATCACTAATGGTCTTAGTGATTAATTATAATATAATAATAGCATATAATATAAAGTAATAAGTAATGACATCATTAGTGCTAGTTATTAATTATAAGTCGATGCTACTTATTATTACTAAGTTATTAGTACTATTATTGCTAATAGCAGTAGTGATTAATTATAACATGACACAATATAATAATCTAATCTAATATAAAGTCATTAGTAATGAAATCAATAGTGTTAGCTATTAATTGCTAGCAGATACTACTTATTATGACTATTATTAAGTTATTCCTATTTATTATTGTGAATAATATGGTAATTAATTATAATATGTGATAAAATAGATAATATAGTAGAATATAAAGTGGTTAGTAATAAAATCAGTAGCGCTAGCTATTAATTACTTATCTATTATTGCTATCATTAATAATTCTAAGTTCTTTTTTTTCTTTAACATTATGTCCCTCTGATCTTAATTACTGCAGCATGAGAGATTTGTTGTGTTAGATGTAGATAAAAGGCCAACATTCCAAACCATGAAGTTTGGGGATTATTGCCTTGGCTTAAAAAGTGAGACTGTTGAATTGCTTTTTCTGAAGTTCTGCAAGTGCCATCTCTATGGCAGATGCCAACCTTTCAGATGATCTTGTACATTTCACATGCTTGGGATTTTATCCTAATCTCTTCATTATGCTTTTAATTAAGACTAGGTAATAATTTGCCATTTAATTGACTGATGTTATACTATTTTTCTTCAATGACTATTTAAAACAATTTAAGGGAGAAATGGCAAATTCTGTCATTGGGTTGCTTTTTGATTTTTAAACAAAGCAGGTCTGCTGTTCTATTTTCCTCAGTAGCACAATACTTTGAGGGTGAATATGAGTCATCTTCCCAGGTTTAATTTCCTACTGCTCTCTTGTGGCCATTCAAATGTACTGTCCAGATGCTTTCTCCCCCCTTTCCAGGTACTATAATATTAAGAAAAAAGGCAAAGACCTTCAAACCTAGTCATTCAATTCTGCCTGATATGGCAATAATTCAGTCCTTCACATCTGAACACTAAGAACAAATATGAGGTGGCAAAATGACTTTTTATTTTACTGTTTATTTTACTGTTTATTCCTTTATTTTACTGTTTGCTTCTTGGGGCAAAAAGAAGGAAAAAGAAAAGAAAAAAGAAAGAAAACTCCTTATTGCCCACAAGCTGTATATTTCCTTCTATTAAAAAAATCCAATCAATATTCATTTTGTGAAGTCAGTATAAGGCAAAAGTTGAAATGATTCTGGCTGACCTGGAGGTAGAATAATGTAATTCCCAGCTTGTTTCCTAACTCAAGTCTTGGGAATGTGAGTGGCGTCTGCCTAAGTCTAGTCACTATAATTTAAAACAGTTCCATTTGTTGAAAAGGCCCTATCTGTATAAAATGAGGGAAGTCAGATGTGCCTGAAAAACCCAGCTGTTCTGCTTCTCTCTGACTATTCTATCGCACTCTGGTGAGGGCCTGGAAATAAGGGGCTCCCCAACTTCAGAGGCATCTTCAGAGTGGAATACGAGACTCAATCAATTGTCTATCATCTGACAAGTGTATATTTAGCCCTACTATGCACAAGGAAAAGTTCCCAGCCCTGGGCTTATCAAGAAAGGCAGAACCACAGTCCTTGCCCTCAAGTAGCTCATATTCTAATGGGTTGACATTTGTATAAACTCTCATCGAACTCTGATCCTTTTGACTTCAGTTGCTATGATTCTATGTGCAAAGGGTTGGTTGGTAAAAACATTTGAGCACAGACTGGTCACATAGGGTTGACGTCACGGTGGAACGAGCACAGCTTAGGCCAATCATTTGGCAAAATCAGCATCAAGTGGCTATTCATTTGGAGAAATCATCAAAAAGCCTTTAAAGAAAAGTCTCTGGTTGTTCCTAAGGAACTATAATGAAATTCCCAGTTTGGAGTGATTGGAGCAACCCTGAGGAAATCTAAACTGACTAGTCCTAGATCAGATTCTGGGAGGAGGAAGCAACTTGGTGAGGTGGGAAGTATCCTAGAATGGGTATCTGGAGCCCCGAGATCAAATCTTAGCTCTGCCACTTTACTACTAGTGTGACCTTGGATAAGTCACTTTATCTCTGGGTCATAGTTTATATATACCTATGCATATATCTATTATTTGTATGTATATTATTATTAGCTTACATATATGTAAAATTAGAAGAATTAAAAGAATATATATGTAAAATTAAAAGAATGAAAGAAAAAAGTTTATATATATATAAAATTAAAAGAATGAAAGAAAAAGTTTTTATATATATATAAAATTAAAAGAATGAGAAAAGTTTACATATATGTGTAAAATTAAAAGAATGAAAGAAAAAAGTTTACATATATAAAATTAAAAGAATGAAAAAAAGTTTACATATATATGTAAAATTAAAAGAATTAAAAGATGATCTCTAATGATCCCACATCTACTATCTGGCTGGAACAATTTTAATACTGTCCTTTCAAGGGCGGCTATACAGAAGACATCCAGAGGTCCTAGGATCAATCCTGCCTTAAAATGAACCCAAACTACTGAGTGACTCCTGAAGCTTTTCTACACTTTCTAGAATTTATCCAAATTGGAATACCTGGGATTCTTCTGGGTAAGCAAAGGAGAGCAATGATGACTATATCTTGTCTTTTCTTCTCTGGGCACTTGGTAGGAACTGAATTAATGTTATATATTTACTGGATGGATTTGAATGGATTCTTAAAAGATTGGAACTATATCCATGTTAGGCTCTAGGAATAGTCAACAACCACCTAGATATTTACCAAGATTTTTTTAAAAATGAATTTTGTTGGCATTGCAGCTGAGAGCAATGATATAGGAAGTCCACAAAAATATTTGTTAAACTTGACTCATTTAAAAAAACTATAAAGCAAAACTCTCCAGGAAGTTATCTCTTGTTAGATTTACAGCCTGGAAACATGGCGGCAGAGCCATGCATGGGTGGTAAGTGATACATCTGAAATTGGAAACCTATCTAAGACCTCCCTGCCAGGTCTGTTAATAACTAAATGGAACAAAGACTGTAATGTCAAAGAAAAGCAGTAGCTACTAATTCACCAGAGGATAGTCAGGTCTTGGATTTAGGAAACCTTACTGGGCTACAATTTTATCCATGATTTCAGGTGGAGAATGTGGAAGGAAGGAGAAGAGAAGATTCTGTTTGTTCTTGTGCATAGAGCAGGGAGCAAGAGTACAAATACTCTTCTTACTTTTGGATGAAGTGATATCTTATATATAGGTGTATTTTTCTAGAGTTACCCAGTCAACAAACATTTATTAAGTGCCTACTATAGACCAGGAACTCAGGTAAAATGTAGAGATCAGAGGGTCCACATGAGGATCAATAGAGGGTTAGGATCACCTGGATTCAATGTGTCTGACACATTCTGTTTGAGGGACTGTGGATAAGTGACTTAATCAGTCAGTGTCCCCAGAAAAACAAAACAAAACAAAACTACTGAATTCTACAAATTGCAGATAAATTATAATCTGTACTAATAGAATAAGTTTCCACACAGGGAGTTCCTGATATGGATAAAATGTTAGGACTGAATCAACCTTCCTCTTTTCAAAAGAGGGGGAGGGAAGTTTTCTGTTAAGGTTCTTGAACAATTTTTTCCTCTAGACAGCAGAGATCATTTGAGGTATAAATTATCAAAGAAACCTTGGGAAAGGAAGACAGTGAATAAGTGAAAAGAATTAACACTGTGTAAGGGAAGCAATGGACAGAAAGAGCACTGGGCCTGGAATCAGGATGACTTGATCCTGGACAATTGACTTAACCTTTATTTGCCTCAGTTTCTACACCTATAAAATGGATATGATATTAGCACCTGCCTCCCAGGGTTGTTGATGATCAAATGAGATAATAATTGTAAAACTCTTTACATAGTGCTGGGCACATAATAGGGGCTTAATAAATGCTTGTTTCCTTCTTTCCATAATTCTGATGTGTAGGGGAAAATACCAAAAAATATGGCTGAAACAATCCTCAAATAAACATTTAAGGACAAATCCATTCCAATGGAGAGAGACCTTGGGGACTCAGATCACAAGTCCTTTATGGAGGGAGACACTGATTAGAAGACATTATAAGGTGACTGTTGGGGAAGCTACCTCCAAAGGAGGGAGC
Source organism: Gracilinanus agilis (assembly GCF_016433145.1). NCBI lineage: Eukaryota > Metazoa > Chordata > Mammalia > Didelphimorphia > Didelphidae > Gracilinanus > Gracilinanus agilis. The sequence continues at coordinate 668,558,696 of NC_058132.1, read as the reverse complement.
CAGGGGGAGGGAGCAGGTCCAGGTGTGGCTCTGAGCGTGGGAAAGATTAAAATGGGATCATAGGCTTATCTAGTGTCTCCCCAGATTAAAGTCTCGATAACTAGGTGCTATAGTATTTTTTTTTAATTTTTAAAAAAATTTTACCAGATGAAGAAGTACTATTATCAGCCCAATTTGTGTGTTGACATTCCAGATCCAACTCCATTGTCCTGCCCTGGACCAATGAAAACTAAGATTGATTGGTGCTATTGGACTTTCTAAGGATTTTTGGAATTATTTAATTTCATCAGAATTATTGTTTTCTCTCTTTTACATGTAGTGAACAAAAATGAATGTCATTAGAAAAGCTTGTCTGTTGTGGCAGCTAATGGATAGAGGGTCAGGTCTGGAGTAGAGAGGACCTGAGTTCAAATCTTCCTAGCTGTGTGACCTTGGGCAAATCACTTAACCTCGTTTGCCTAGCCCTTATCACTCTTCTGTCTTAGAACTGATGCTAAGACAGAAGGTAAGAATTTTAAAGGAAAACAAACAAACAAAAAAGAAAACCTATTTGTTTCTGAAGGAAAGAAGGAAACAAGCATTTATTAAGTACACCACGCATTAGACTAAATGCTCTTTGCAAATATTATATCATTTAATCCTCACAACAATCCTGGGAGGTAGACATTATTATCATCACCATTTTATAAAGAAACTGAGGCAGGCAAGAGATTAAGTGACTTGCCCAGAGTTGCACAGCTAGAAAGAGTTTGAGGAAGATTTGAACTTGAGTCTTTCTGACTCCAGGCTCAGTACTCCATCCACAGTACTAATCTCAGTGGGGAGAAGAAACCAGTGCCCTGTCTTCCAGGGAATGCCGATGGAGACCAATCACAGATCTCTGGATGTGGAAGAGACCTGAGGGACCATCTATGTCAACCCACTCATTTTCTATGTGAGGAAACTAAAACAACGGGAGATGGGAGAACTAGCTGAGGGTCATCTAGGCAACAAATGTCCAAACTGGAATTCAAATCTACCTCTTCTGAGTCTACATGTAAGGGGATGGGGCAGCAGATGTAGAGATCTGGAAAGAGAGTAAAAGAGTGGTCAGTGGTGCCCAGGAGTTGGCAGGAGATAGAAAGAGAAATTTAGAAGTTCCATGGGGTTCCATGTGCCACCACAGCTTGTCTGAGAGTTTTTGAGTTATTTCTGTATATACATGGAGACTTTCAGTTCTTTCAGAAATAAAGTCGGGGGCACTAATGTCTCTGAAGCAGGACTTTTCCTTTTTAGAAGCTTATAGTACACTAGTGAAAATGCATCTGGCTTTTTTCTAAATGAAAATTCACAAGTTAGCCCACAGGCAGTTGGGAAGGAAGACTGTGAATGAACAGATCTCTCTATTTGAGTCTCAAATCTGATGACTGTTTGCCAGCATGAGGGTAGAGTACAGTCCTAGGAGGAAAATACTGAGGGCTATTCAGATTTCCAGTCTCAAAGGGAATCTTCTGATCTGTCACAATCTGACTTGAAGGCATTCTCAGGCTCCCCTGATGAAGCTTACTAGATTTTCCTCCTTTGGAAGCTGATATGCTTCCAGAACAAGCCAGAGGCAAACCCAGGAGTCTTTACTTGTGTGATGAGGAGAGATTTCAGGGATCATGGTCCACATCTGGATCAGGACCCAGGTATACGTCAGGTCTTTCCATATTTCCCAAAGTATTTATTTTATATATGTAGCACCCTTTCTAGACTACTCCCAAACTCTAGTTTTCATGTTTTTCAGACTGGGTCTCCAAGGAGATGATTATTACTTTGGGTTTCAGGGCTCCTTGTTGGATATTTCTGCTGCCATGGCTCATGAGCCCCCACCAGTGTACTTTTCCTTAACAGTCTGCCAAGAAACACAGTTAACTCTTAGCAAAAACATTTATTAAGATGGCATTAAAAGAATAAAAGTTTCAAAATACCCTTCCACAAATCTTGGACACATTTTCTCACAAATACATGCACCTTCCATGGGAATATGAGCATGAACTTAGAATACATACATATGGCCAATGCAGCTCACAGTCCGATTAGGTCAAAGCTTTGATATCTTTCCCAAGGAGACCCCTCATGAAGCTCCAAGCACAGTGGCCCTCAAACCATCTATAAAACAATGGCTGAAACAAAAGACTCAAATCTTGGCTCTCGCTCGGTGATCTTGGTCAAATCATCTCTGAGTCTCAGTTTATCCATTTGTAAGTTGGAGGTAATAATCTAGAGAATGCTTGTCTCATGGAACTGTTATGAAGAAAATACTTCTAAAATTATTATATAAAAGGGATGCAGTTAGTATTCTGCAACCTTTACATTGATATTAATATATGAATATCTGAAAATGTCTCATTGCATAATACAGTGTGTGAGGAAAATTAGGTCCATCCTACCATGGCATCCCCAATGGTAGATGTAACATCATATCTAGTGGCCTGCCTGGCATCCCCTGTGTCAGCCTAAGCTTCAGCCTGAGCATCAGCATGCAGTCCACATGCAATGTTGCGACAAGGGAGGGGCTCGTGGGATTTAAAGGCGATCAAGGGAAAGGGAAGCTCTTTTTGCTTCCACTCTCCAACAGACTGACTCCTCACACTTTAGGACTTAAGCCAGCTAAATGGAGACTTTATAATAAGGTTAATCCTTCCTTGAGAGAAATCTATCTATATCTTTTCTCTTTCATCTCCTACCTTCTTATTTTATTAATAAATGGCTAAAAATCTGGTTGGGTCCCCATTTTAATCATAACAACAGAGTCCAGAATCACAGAATTTCAGGGTTTGAAGGGAAACTCTGACAGCCCATTCCTTTACATGAATCTCTTTGCTGGTCAACCCAACAGAACAGCCTCTATCCTGCGCTGATGGGCAGCTGCCCCTCTCTCAAAGCTGCTAATTCCATTTTCGGACAGTTTTGATACCTAAGAATTTTTTCTAACATCCAGATAATGTAGGAAAAACTTCCTATCAAATAGAGTTCTCGTTTCTCTGTTGATTTTATAATAGCCAGAGTCTTTTGAGAAAGAAAAAGATGATTTAATTGAACAAGTAGGATTTGTCAGGCACTTACTGGGTTAGGGATTAAAGACAAAACCAATGCTGTCCTTGATTTCAAAGAACTTACTGTATACTGTGCGATAAATGTTTATATATAAACATAAATATATATACAATATATCTAAATATATATTACATATGTACATGTAACATATTTAAATATATTACATATATAATGGTATATATATCTATATATACATAAAGGTATATATAATGTACTGAAAAAATAACTTCAGGGGTTGGGTATACTACTAATTGGGAAGGATGCAATTTAGGGGAAGCTGTGTAGGAGGAGGTTTATTTATTTATTTTCAAACCCTTACCTTGCATCTTGGAATCAATACTGTATATTGGTTCCAAGACAGAAGAGGGGTAAGGGTGAGGCAATGACTTGCCCAGGGTTACACAGTTTGGAAGTGTCTGAAGTCAGATTTGAACCCAGGAGCTCCCATCTCTGAGTCTGGCTCTCAATCCACTGAGCCACCCAGCTGCCCCATAGGAGGCTACTCTTAAACTCTGATGCTCAAAGGGACTTCATGATTCCAAGAGGGAACCCTTCAGGCATGGGGTGGGAAGGGGCAGAGAAGTGTTTCTAATGAATAAAGTTACTGGCCATATCTCAGCTTGCTAAAGAAACCTAAAGACTGAAGAGATAAGAAGGCTAATTAGATCCTCACCATGACCCTCAGAGATAATATGGACCAGCACTCTCTCCATAATCACCAAGCTCTCCCTGTTACTTTGCACTTGGAGACAGTAGATGATTCCACAAGCCAGCTCAAAGGGATTTAGAGTCTAGGTTAAAATTAGAATTCAGTAGCAAGATGCTCTTAGATTTCATGGGCTAAAACATTTCCTAGCTGAGGATTCTCAACAAAGAAAGATTTTTCTTGACTTCTATAGGATGTAGAGCTAGGATGGAATTTGGAGATTATCTATCTAGTTTACAGAGGAGGAAACTAAGATCTAATGAATATTGGCCAAACTGGGATTCCAGCTCAAGTCTTCCCACTAAAAATCTAATGGCCTTCTCCCTGTTCCTCTCCTGTGCTTTTCCTTCAGTTAAACTGAGGAACAGAGACCAGATCTTTATGACTACTTTCAGAGTGAGAAAATTCACTCCCTGAAATTCCCCCTCCCTCAACTCAAGTCCTCTCCTCTTGTCTTCGTGATGTCTGAAAGTCATTTGACTTGTTGGCCATCCCCTTCCAGCAGGGTCCCACATTCCTCTCTCTTTCACGCTCTTGTTTTGGCTAAGGCGGTCCAATGACTTTCCATGGGCCGGTCCTCCAAAGCCATACTGGGTAGATGAGGGCTTGTTGTGCTTGGCAGTCTCTGAGAACACGTGATCCATTGTCTGCAGGTGATTCATGGTGAGGAAATTAGTTTTGAACCCTGCCCATGATTGTGGTTGATTAAAGTCCAGGAGTCCCTGCAGCCTGTTCACTGGCACTCTGTGTCAACTGAAGTATTTCTTTAATAAAAGGAGCCGAAAACGAATATGTTCAGAGCGTGGAATTTACGTGAACATACATTTGCATCTTTTGAAAGGCTGGGCCAAGCCAGCCCAATTTTCTTGAAGTTTTTCTCCCCTAAACACTTGGCATAAAAGCCATTCTCAAAGTGTCTGACTGAATGAATCACATTTTACAAATAAATATCTGTCAAAGGGTGCGATTATTCCAGGTTCTGTCATTAGAAGGTAAAATAAAGCTGTAAATAGGATACATCTGCAGGAAAGTGCTAGAGAAATGTCAGCTTCGTTCTCGAGTTACTTGTCCTTTTAATAGTCTCGTCTTACTGGTGGCAGGGTTCCCCGACCATGCCATGTCTCCTGACCAAACTGATCTTAACAGAATGAGAAAAAAAAAAGTCCCCTGAAACCAATCAAAGGGGTGTGAATAAAACCCAAAGTGAGAGATGGAAAGGAGGGGGTGGGGAATGCATCCTTTCCTTATATTCTACCATGAGGAACCATAGGGAATGGAGGGACCACCTATTTTATGAAAGGAAACATCAAAAACAGTAGAATTTCGTAGGACCTCTAGGGGATAAAGAATCCAAAAGTGCTTGAGTGGTGGTACTGGTGGGGCATTCTTAAGATGGGGTTATAGATTTAGGGCTGGGAGGAGGAAACTTCCAGGTCATCTGCCCCCAAATGTGAATTTTCCAGCACAGAAAATAAACCTTGGGAAGGTTGTGACTTGCCTAAAGTTGCTCAGCAAATTCATGGAGGATCTGAGATTTGAGCTCATGTCTTCTGATTCCAAATCCAGCACTCTTTGCATTCTACCTCACTGCTTCCTCATTGACTAGTCTAACTGCCTCAAGAGAAATCAAGCGTTTTACCAGAGGTCATAAAGCTTGGTGGTATTGTCCCATGCTGTTTCCTGATTGTATGTTTAACTTGAGAAGACTATGAAATCAATTAAACCATTAGGGGTCCTCTATAAAGGGTCTTTGTTGTTTCATCAGCTTCACTGTATAGTGATCACAAAGGGGCATGGAACATTTGGTACTTCTTTATTGGCTGTTATTCCTAAGGAAAATGGTGATCCTCAGAGATTGCTACTTACATAGCCGGTGGATTGGAGAAGAATCAGCCTTTTTCCCAAGAGAAAAGAGCCACAACATGCTGAGTGCTTGTGATATCAGGATTACCTGAGAGGAACTTGTTTCCTAAGGCTATGTGAGATATATGAGATTGGAGCATCAAAGTGCTGCAGTGGGTATAGAATTGGGCCCAGAGTCAGGAAGACTTGAGTTCAAATATAGATGCAAACCTAGCTGGGAGACCCTTAAGCTCACTTAAATGTGTGTCACTTAACCTCAGTTTCATCTTCTATAAAATGGGAATAATGGTAGCACCTATCTCCCGAGGTTGTTATGAAGATCAAACAAGATAATTGCAAAGACTTATAAGTACTAAAGTCTTTGCAATTATCTTGTTTTTACAAAATAAATAAAAATACAGTAGAATACATGTAAGGTTAATATGTGGTTTTTAAAGCCCATATGCTGCCAGAAAGCATCCTTTTGTATAGTCTAGTGGTTCCCAATTCTATTTGAGTTTGAAACAAATGTTGTAGAGCATAAAGGGCTTTTCTTAGTGTAATCTTGAGGAGTAGCTACCTATCTAGCTAGCTGGTTAGCTAGATAATTAGATATATAAATATGTAGTTAGGTAGCTAGCTAGATAAGACCATTTACTGAGTGTTTACTATGTGCCAGACATAGTTCTAAGAGCCAAATAAACGACCAAGAAAGGAAATCCCTGATCTCAAAGAGGTTACATTTAATGGGGAAAGATAAGAGATACAGAGCTGGACGTAAGGGCACCCATACAATTTGGCAGGTGAAAAGAAGGGGGAATCTAGAGAGATTCCAGGCATGAGTGGAGTGAAACATGACTGTGGCAGTTCTTAAAATGGTGGTCTTGGGGACAAAGTTACCAAGAAGGTTGGACTGCTCCAGGGCAGACATCTAAAAATTTTTTAAATTTAATTAATTAATCTAGAATATTTTTCCATAGTTACATGACTCATGTTCTTTCCCTCCCTTCCTCTCATCCCCCTCCCATACCCATCAAGCAATTCCACTGGGTTTTATAAGTAACATTGATCAAGACCTATTTCCATATTATTAATATTTGCAAGAGAGTGATCATTTAGAGTCTACATCCCCAATCATATCCCCATCAAACCATGTGATCAAAGAAATGTCTTTCTTCTGTGTTTCTGCTCCCACAGTTCTTTCTCTGGATGTGGAGAGTATCTTTTTTTTCATAAGTCCCTCAGAATTGTCCTGGATCACTGCATTGCTGCTAGTAGGGAAGTCCATTATGTTCAATTGTGCCACAGTGGATCTGTCTCTGTGCACAATGTTCTCCTGGTTCTGCTCCTTTTGCTTTGCATCAATTCCTGAAGGTTGTTCCAGTTCACATGGAATTCCTCCAGTTCATTATTCCTTTTAGCACAGTAGTATTGTATCACCAACACATACCACAATTTGTTCAGTCATTCCCCAATCAAAGGGCATACCCTCATTTTCCAATTTTTTGCCACCACAAAGAGTGTGGCTATAAACATTTTTGTACATGTATTTTTCCTTATTATCTCTTTGGAGTACAAACCAGCAATGGTATGGCTGGATCAAAAGGCAGGCATTCATTTAAAGCAAGGCAGACATTTCTCAGGATATCATTGAGAGAGGTAAGGACAAGTTAGTGACCAGGTGAAGATCCAGTTGTTTAGAGATGGAGAGAGGAAGGCTTGGGGTCACACAGGTAGAGTCAGACAGGACACAAACACAGGTCTTCAAAGTTTAAGCCCAGAGTTTTTTCCATTCAGACCTGTTGGGTTACCGGAGAGGAATATGGTATAAGTTGGGGGTGGAATGGAGTGTATTGGAGTCTATGCCAGTCCTAGAATCGGATCCTGCCTCGGATACTTAGTTTTGTGTCCATCAACAAGAAATATAGATTATCTGTGTCCAAGTTTACTCATCTGTAAATATTTATTCCCCAAATGGATCAACTATCTCTTAGATTTGGGAGTTTCCCCCAGTGATGCAGATTGCTATTCCTACATGCTCATCCATCCTGTGTGACTCTTGTACACTTTCTCCCATAATTCTATGCAGAGAGACTCTTCCATGTACTGAATACCTTTCTCAGACTTTCTCCTCATATCCCAAAGGTACCACCTGTTATCCCAAGCCCTTGCCATGTGCCTAGTCCATTTTCTCCACATAGCATATATTTCCTTGATAACATCATTTACTCCTGTTCTTCTTTGGAATCCCTCATTGACCATATGTTGCAGCCTGTTTATGCCCACCATATGGCCATCCATTTCCCTCTTGGTGACATTAATTTTAATTTGTTGAGACTGGTATATTCCTTGATGTCACATAACAACGTTGGTAGAATGTTGTTCTTGTTCAGTCAATTTCAGTCATGTCTGATTCTTCCTGACTTTATCTGGGATTTTTCAGCAAAGATACTAGAATGGTTTTCCATTTCCTTCTCCAGATCATCTTATGGATTAGGAAACTGAGGCAAACAGGATTAAGTTATTTGCCCAGGCTCACATAGCCAGTAAGTATCTGAGGCTGGATTTAAACTCAGAGCTTCCTGATTCCAATCCTGATAGAATTGTTGGTATTAGAAAAGAAGGTGGGTTGGAAAATGCCTTTGGCAGGGCAGAGTAGCCTCAGCTACAAAAGAGGCTGAGGCTGTAGGACATCTTGAGCTTGGAAGATCTGAGCTGTGGAGTGCTAAGCTGATCAAGTGATTACTCCTTTTGACATCAATCTGGTGAGCTCCTGCTAGTGGTAGACCACCAGATAGCCCAAGGAAGGGTAAAATGGCTCAAGTCAGACAAGGAGGGAACTAAAATGGCTGCACTGAGCAGAGCCAAATTGGACCAATAAGTAGTCTCTGTACATCTATTCTGAGAAAAGAAAGAACTAGTCTACTTAAAAAAAAGGAATTCTTTGATTCAGTAGTAAGTATGAGGTAGTAAAGGAATTTTTTTTCCATTTCCAAGAGACAATATGACCTTCTTTCTTTCTATTCAACTCAGCCCAAATCATAGTTGATAATACTTGAAGCACTTCCTTCTTCAGGTGGTTTTGAGTGAGAGCCTACATGCAAAGAGATCATAGGAGTCACTAGAGCTGGAAGAATTTCTAGAGGCCATTCAGTCCATCCCATCATTTTACAAATGAGAAAACTGAGGCCCAAAGAGGTTATGTAATTGGCTTAAAGTCTCATAGTGAGTAAAGGGGACACTTAGAATTTTAATCCACATCCTCTGAGTCCATTTCCAGCACTCTTTGGAACAAGATTTGGCAGCCAGTTAGATAAGGAGGATGCCCTTCCTTATCTTTCCAGTTGCTATTGTCTTCCCCTCTCAATTACTTTTTAAATTTAATTTATTTTGTATTTACCTATAGGTGTATGTGTCTTTTCCTTCAAATAGAGTGAGATAACATTGTTCATCTTTAAGTTTGGTCTTTAAATTGGCACCTGGTTGTGCCAGTATCTTTCTTCTTCTCTGCCTATCCCCAGTGAGCTGGCTGTGCCCACAGTTCCGGTGGAATAGAGAGACTAGGCTGAATCTGAGGAGGTTTGGTTTCCTGATTTCCTTTCAGTGTCTGGTTATGGGATAAAAGAAGTGTCAATCTTTGGTAACGTTATTCCCACATCTCTCTTGAGCACCATATTTACTAGAAAATAAAAAGGAGAGTTTACTGACAGGTTTTGTGTGTTCAGAAACATTGGGAAGAGATTTTTAGTTAGGTCTAGTGTTCTTTAATTGACATGAACAGTCATTAAATTAAATAGTTTGGGGTGGTTTCCTTAAAAAAATAGTTTCTTTTTTTTCTTTCTTTCAAATCTTTGACATTATGTTAAAATAAAGAAGGGAGCTAAAGGAAATCCAGTAGAAAGAAAATTAATTCTACCTTGAAAAAGTAGTTGGATTACATAAGACAAGGGTGGGGGAAAGGTTATATTATTTAACCACAAAATCTAAATAGCTAGGTTATTCAAATCCTGCTTGATCGCAGGATTGTAATGTTGAATTTTGAGCTGCTGGCTCCCTATTGAAGAGGACTGAATCTTTTTTTTTTTTTTTTTCTGAAACTGATGTTCAGCTATGCATAGGAGAGAAATGAAGGAGGGTCAGAAGGAAGAGAAATTTTCCCAAAAGGGAAGTTTTAGGTTTCAGTGTTGCTCATGGCTCTCTTTTGGGTTTCTTACCATCAGGTGTCATGTACATAGCTTTCTGAGTCTTTCAAAGCACTTTCATTTCATCTCTTTTCTTTGAGTGGAATCATAATCCTGGAATGCAGTTAGAATTGGTTCCTTTCTGTAGTTAAGGAAATTTGGGTCCCAACAAGTGAAGTAGCTCGGCCAGGGTCATACAGCTAATAATTAATTGACTCACTCCTCATCTCATGGGAAAGGTCATGTGTAGAATGCTGTTCTGCTCAGCAGCATGAATGGGAGAATGATGGCAGTTGGAGATCTCTTTTGAGTCCCATGGTTTTACTTTAGTAAAAAAACAAAACAAAACAAACCAAAACAAAAATACTGAACTTCTGAAAATGGCAGGAAAAGAAAAATTGTATTATTTGTTTCCATTGGAAAGAGTCTGTTTTTCTAATAACAATATTCCTGAAATTGGTGGTTACTAGTCAAGGAATACCACAGTCTCTAAAGAAGGTTGTCCCAGGGGCAATGTTTTCACCTCTTTAAGGCTCATGGTGGTCATGGCAAAGCTTTATAATCCATGAAAGGTTCGAGCTACAAATGAAGATTTGTGGTGTCAAAAGGATTTCATCAATGCAATATGTGACTAAAAGAGGAATAGGCTCATCAAATAGTGAATGTGAGCAAGGAAGGATAAACAATCCATGACATGCTAGTCTGGGATCTTTGCAATGTTGGGAGACTAAGAAGGTGTTTAGATTGGAGTCCACTGAGCGGGGCTCCACAGAAGATCAACAAGAGGGCATGGGTACAGGAAGGGCAGATGTGGATGGGTTGCAGCCAGTAATTTTGGAGGCAATCCCCAGATTAAAGAAGTTATTCAATCAATAAGTATTTATTTATTTATTAAGATTTATTAAGAATTCCTCATAGGGTTGCAATGAGAGGAAATAATAATAGCTCACATTCATATAGTTTCTGCTATTGTGTTAAGTACTTTACAATAATTCTCTACTTTGATCCTCAAAACAAATCTTAGGCAGGTGTTATTATTAGTTCCATTTTACAGATGAGGAAACTGAGGCAATCAGAGGTGAAAGGCTTTGCCCAGAGTTACACAGTGAATAAGTATCTGAGGTTGGATTTGAACTTGGGTCTTCATGACTCCATGTCCAGTGACTGCTGTTTGGCATGGTGTTTCACACACAGTAGGCACTTAATAAATGTTTGTTCCCTTCCCCTCATTTAAGACTTACTAAATGTTAGGCATTGTATTAGGTACAGGGATACAAAAATAAATATGAAATCATCCCTGCTTTTGAAAGAGGCAAGATGTACAGATAAAAATCAAGATCATGCCACGCATGCATGAAATGAATTTAAGATAATTTTGAGCAGAGACCACTGGCCCCTGGGAACTTATGAAAGACCTCAGGTAGAAGGTATTAAATAAAGCTTAGTTTTGAAGGAAACTTTGAATTCTAAGAATAAATGGGGGAAAAAAGCATTTATTAAGCTCCAACTATGTGCTCAGCACTCAGTGAGATTATGGGAATAAGAGATAAAGTTGAGGTGGTACCTGCTCTACCAGGGTTTATCTTATCTCCTCATGGAGCAGATTACATTCCAAAATCATATAAGGAGTGGCAACCAGGGTCCAAGCAAGGCATGATGATAAGAGTTGGAGTGCCTGTTTGAGGAAGCTGTTCAGAGTAGCAAAGAAACTGGAGGGAACTTAAGTCTTTTCCTGGGAGTTAGCTCTTACTCCTCCATAAGCCACATAGGTAGAATTATGCTACTTATTTAGGGGAAAACTTTCTGTGAGAAATCTTTAGATAACAAGGTAGATGCATGGTTGGTGGTTTTAAATGTAATTAATTGTAAAAATTCCCTGCCCTGATTCTGTAGATATTATAAAAATCATCTCGACCAGACATTTCCTTCTCCTTCCCAAACACATTCACAAACTCCCCAAATCTCCAATTTGAAGAGTTGACAAAGAGCATCCATTGAGTTCAACCCATGCATGATGCAGAATTCTTTGGGCTGCATCCCTGACTAGTACCACATCCATCAGATGCTCCAGGATGTTAATTCCTCCTGCCTTTGTGATTTTCCTCCCCATCATAATCCATCCTGGGAACCACTCTCCTCCGTGGTCTTCTTCTCCTAATATAATGCAGTTTTCTTGTGGGCAGGGGTCATCTTGGTTGTTTGTGCTTATATTAGTCAGTTGGTTAGCTAACCTTATTAAGCACCTATTATGTGCCAGACATTGTATTAAGAGCTGAGATAAAAGAAAGGTAAAAATAAAAAAGTTCCTGCTCTCAAGGATCTCACTGAGTAATGGGGGAAGATCATGTGCCAATGTTCATGTACAATTAAGATGTAAACAGGTTGAATTGAGGTTAGTCTCAAAGGAAAATCTCAAAGATTAAATAGAACTGGGAAAGGGTTCTTTTGCTTTTTTTATAACTTTACCTTCTCTTAGAATCAGTATCATCAGTTCAAAGACAGAAGAGTGGTAAAGTCTAGGCAATGGTTGTTAAGTGACTTGACCAGGGTCGCACAGCTCAGAAGTGTCAGATCAAATTTGAACCTAGACCCTCTAACATCTCTAGGTCTGGCTCTCTATCCACTGAGCCTGGCTGCCTCTGGGAAAGGATTTTGGTAGAAGGTAGGATTTTAATTGAGACCTGAAGTAAGCTATGGAAGCGAGGAGGCAGAAGTGAGGATAGAGAGTTCCAGACATGGTGAAGAGCCGCTGAAAATGGCCACAGTTGGGAGATGGTATGTCTTGTACGAGAATCAGCAAAGAGCCTGGTGTCCCTGAATTACAGAGTATGTTGGAGGGACAAAGATGCAGACTTTAGCACAGGCTCCATCCATAATAGGAAATCACCTGAATTGGGAATTTGGAGGATTGGTTCTGCAGCTTGGATCACTGACAAAGAACACTCTCTGATCTTAGGGGCAACTCATCCCATTTCGAGCATCAGTGGCGTAACAGAGGATTGGATAACTTGAGATGAGAATGAAGTGGCTGAATATCCTATATATGAGCAGAGATAGCAAGGGAAAATGGCTAGAGCTGGAGTTTATCCGCTAGTTATTCATCAAGCATTTAGTAAATGCATAGCTATTCCTTGCATTGTGCTAAGTGCTGACAGTATAAAGAGAGACAAAGACAATGTTCCTGTCCTCAAGGAGCAGATGTTCTAAAAGAGGAGACAGCTTACAAATAACGATGGACATGCGCAAAATAGGGAAAGTAGATGGAGGTGATTCAGAGGTAAAACGAAGAGAGACGAAACTGAAGAAGAAAAGAAGACCTTTGACTTTTTAATTCCACTTATATTTGGATATATGACTCTAGGAAAACCACCTGACCTCCTGCTTTCTTTCATTATCTTCAATATCTATAAAATGAGGTTCATAAGACCTATTGAATACATCTCTGAAGCTCTGAGTCCCACTGAAACAGTGCCTATAAAGTACATTGCATCTTTAATGCATACTATTTTGTTGTTCAGTTGTTTTTCAGTCACATTGACTCTTCATGACCCCTCATTTGGGATTTTCTTGGTGAAGATCTTAGAGTGGTTTGCCATTTTCTTCATCAACCCATTTTCCAGTTGAGGAAACAGAGGCAAACAGGGTGAAGTGACTTGTCTAGGGTCATACAGGTGGTAAGTGTCTGAGTCCAGATTTGAACTCAGGAAGGTGAGTTTTCCTGAGTTTGGACCAGCATTCTATCCACTTTGCCACCTAGCTGCCCTAAAAGCATAATATGCACAACACCTATTATTATTATGGACCCCAAACTGTTATCAGTTATAGATTTAGCAGCAATGTAGTTGAAAATACATTTTGGCTTTATTAATTTTTTTTTCTAAGCATCAAGACACATACATTTATCTATAAAATTGTGATCATGTGCATGAGAAAATGTCCAGGTTGTATATGAAAAAAATCCCTGCTTGTGCAGTGTTTTTTAAAATTTTTTATTTTATTTAAACCCTTACCTTCTGTCTTGGAGCCAATACACAGTATTGACTCCAAGGCAGAAGAGCAATAAGGGTAGGCAATTGGTTTTAAGTGACTTGCCCAAGGTCACATAGCTGGGAAGTGTCTGAGATCAGATATGAACTTAGGACCTCCCGTCTCTAGGCCTGGCTCTCAATCCACTGAGCCACCCAGCTGCTCCCTGCTTTTGCAGTGTTGAGACTTTCTTAGCCCATCCATCAGGTTAAAAAAAGTTATATTTTGTTTTGGGGATGATATTTTGGGGATGATAATTCTATGACCTGCTCAATTCTTGTTGTCTTTTAGATATTCTGAGGTTTGTAAAAGCCAAGCTGAGTTTCCATTTTCACTGAAAATTAACCCAAACATTCTTTACTGAGATGAGATCTAAAGTTTGAAAGCTCTTGTTCATTCATTTTGCGCTCTTTGCCTCGAATCTGGCCTCCGACTTGAAGAGAACAGAAAGATCTCCTAGTACTTATGTGACTTTATTAAAAGGGATCATCAGCAGCTGATACAAGGGAGTCTGGATGTTCTTAACCACCTCACTGAGACAAATAAATGCAAGGTTGAAACAGTGACGTGACCTATAGCCTCCTCATCCTCACAACTCCTTGGGAGTAGGAAATTGCTACAAATTGACTAATTTTACATTAAATGGATGATCGGAAAATAAAAACCTCCTGTAATCAGAGGTTAAATATTTGACAGATCAAAAAGTACAACCATGTGGGTCAGATTTTCCAGTCTTAACTTCATCTTGGGAGAATTTCTTACATTCAGTAAAATCTTGTTGTTTCTGCAATTGAGCTGATTAGACTGTTCAGGTCAGTGCTAAGTAATGTACCAAAAGTCTTCCCCATTCAACTCTGCATCACCAAATTCCTGTCCTTGCCATGATCCACTGGGACTGTGTTTTTCAGTTTGCCTAGAACTGGTGGCTAGACTTGATGTTTTGGTCTTACTAAAATTTGTCATGTTGTCTTAGACGCGAAATTTCTCGCCACTCAAGGCCTGGTGACATCGATCAATAGAACAAACATTTATTAAACACCTACTATCTGCCAAGACATATTAAAAAAAGGCAAAAGACAGTCTCTTTCTTCAAAGAGTTTACAATCTAATGGAGATCAGAAGCCTTCTCATCCTACATACTTTTGTTCCTGTGCTCCTGTATGATCTTTATAGGGTTTCCACCCAATGGTCCGTCCACCTATCATCATTAACTCTAACAACAAGAACCAGTAAAAGAGAATGATCTTAAAGACACGGACTGTTTGGTATTCTCAATTTCTAGCATAGGTATTGGTATACTGTAGGTACTTAATAAAGGCTCATTGATTAATTAATTGGTTGAAGCTATCTTGGCAACAATTTTGCAAAATATTTCCTTTACAAGAATCCTTTTGGTAGATCGTATAAAAATGATTATTTCTACTTCATAGAAGGGACATCTAAGATTCTGAAATGTGAATAATAATAATAATTAACATTTATTGCTTTGAGGTTTGATTTACAGACATGATCTCACTTGATTCTCCCCAAAGCCCTTTGAAGTTGTTCCTATTATATCCTTACTTTACGAATGAAGACACTGAGGCTGAGAGATTAAATGACTTTTTCAAAGGTCATGTGGAAGGTAAATCTATGAGCAAGAATCAGATTCTAATGTGTCCCTCAAAATATTTACAGACTTGTGCTTGTTCCATTCTGAGGGCCATTTTTCTTCCATATCCCCACCTGAGGAGAAAAGAAGTAGCCGAAAATGGGATAAAACCCATGGAGAACCCAAGTGATATATTGACTTTCTTAAGATATCGAAAGAATATGGGAAAAGCTTCAGCAAGTTGGATGAGTCTCTATGGAGGATTCTTGGGAGAACATGGACAAGAATTGAATAGAATGGGAAAATGGGAAAGCATTGAGGCACTCGCTGGAATCCACATTTATGGCATGAATTCTCATATAGGGGAATCATGAATCCATCAAAGTAATGAAATATTCATATTTTAAGAACTGAAGGCCATCAAGCATGGTAAAAGAGCACATCTTTGGGAGTTAAACCATGAGATTCTATTGAAAAAGTGTCATCTTTGGTTATATACAGACAGATGGAAATGCCTTTTTTTTTTTCTTCTAACTCTTCAAGACGCCCCAACATCGCTAGTCTTGGAGGGGGCGGTCTTTACTGCAAGTCTTTGAGCAGACCTATTAGCAGGGGGAGGCTGGACTTCCCATGTTTGGAGAGATGCCGCAAATATCGCAAGTCTTCTGCATCGGTTACAAGTGGTTCCTCATTTGTAAACAGAAGAAACCATTCAGCCATAAAAAAGAGCTCCACCTCACCAGGAGAAGGGAGAAATGAGCAAGAAGTCATGCTGTTAACAAACTTGAGGGTGGAAATCATGGGCAGACTTTTTAGAGACAAGACAGCTCGGGTCTGACATGCCTCTTCTGCAGGCAATTATTAACACCATATGTCTAAAAGGCTCCTTGCAAATTAGAGGAACTGTTTGATTTTAAGCATGAAATAGGGAGATGGACAAGGAGGAAAAGAAACCACCAAATGCATGTCTAGATCTTAAAAAGGCAGGCTTCCCACCGAGATAACTCCTTTCTTTTTTTAACCTTGTCCGCTAAAGCTAATCACACGGATCAGAACGGACCACAAGGTGGTTACCAGACTGGCTCCTTGTGTTTCTGATTGTCAGTGAAGAAAGCAGAATCTTTGTGCCCCCCACATTCTATCAGGAGTTAAGAACTCTCTTCCTTTCCTTTTTTGAGACCCAGAGGCGAGTTCATTCATTTCTCTGATCATCAGTTTCCACTTCTCTAAGATGGCAGCTCCCCAACAGGGTTGTTGTATCAAGTAAATGAATGGATGGAAAGTGGATATAACTTCAAAGTGTTAAACAACAAATGGAATCTTGAGTTCCTCAAGAGGGGATCTTAATCTTTTTGTGGTGATTTCCCTCCTGTAGGCAATGGGGGAAAGTCATTATCAGATTCCTTATCAGAATAATGTTTTTATTTTATTTTATTTCAAATCTTACCATCTGTCTTAGAATCAATACTTTCTATTGGTTCTAAGGCAGAAGAGCAGTAAGGGCTATGCAATGGAGGTTAAGTGACTTGCCCAAGGTCATATACCTAGGAAGTCAGAATAATATTTTTAAATGAATAAATAAAATACATAGGGTTACGAAGGCAACCAATTATACTGGTATGCAATTATCAAATATTAGACAAAATAAAATACAAGTTCATGGACCTTTGGTTAGGAATTCCAGATTGAGAAGCTCTGAGGTGAACAGAGGGCTGACTTTAGAATCTGAAAGACCTGGGGTCAAATCCTTTTTTTCACACAAACTGACTGCATCATCTTGGATAATTAACTTAATTTCTCAGCATTCTGGGTAACATTAAAGTGATCAGTTACTGGTGTAAGGTTCTTTTCCATCCCTGGAGAAGTGACTACATTGAGAGTTGCCTCCCAAAATCAAACTAAAAGTCAAGGCTGGAAATAGATGACAATGATGGTGAAGATGACAATGAGGACCATGATTACAATCATGATGATGCCAATAATGCAGAATAATATTAGTAGCTGACATTGCATAGAGCTTTTAAGAAGTATAAGCCTTGTGTCCCAAAAGTTCCAGCCCCATCTCGGATGCCCACTGGCTGTGTGACAGTGGGAAAGTCATTTAACTTCTCAGGGTACTGGACAACTCTGGGAAACTGTAAATTAGAGAAAAAGTGTTGATATTCCTTGGTCAAGGAAGTTCATCTTTCAAGGATGTTCTCTTCTATTGCAATCACAAGTCTTTTAGACATCCTCTTGCTTTTGTTCCCAAAGTGGGTTGCATGGCAACAAGTTGCTGTCCTACTTTACTTTGGCAAGATTGCCCTTGAGAGTAATGGTAGGTGGCTCTGTAGAGAGAAAGGCGAGCCTGGAGATGGAAGATCCTGGTTCAAATCTGGATTCAGACACTTCCCAGTTGTGTGACCCTGGACCAGACACTCAACCCCCATTGACTAGCATTTATCACTCTTCTACCTTGGAACCAATAGACAGTATGGATTCTAAGACAGAAGGCAAGAGGTTAATAAAAGACAGCGCTTTAGAAGCTAAATTGTTGGCAGCTCAACTTTTGGAGTTTTTTGGAACAAACAATGCAATGCAAGCCCTTATTAAATGTCTGCAGCATGTGGAGCATTGTGCTAGGTGCTGGGGATAGGAAAAACAAGAGCGAATCTCTGCCCTTGAGGAGCTGGCCTCCCTGAAATGCAATGAACCAATCTTAGAAGATGAGCTGGGCATCCAGCAGAGCATCCTGAAAGGCAACCCAGCTGTATATCGTAGGAAACTGCCATGAAATAAACTACTACATGATTTATTATAAATACTTATAGATTATAAATGATTATATAATAATTATAATTACATATTACAAGTAGTCACATCACTATTATACATATAGTATAAATAAGTATAATTATTGTAAATAAACTCATATAGTTATAAACTAATAAACTCAAACTAAAATAATTTTTGAATATTACATATTACTTACTGTACATAGAATCAAATTCAAAATGAACAAGCATTTATGGAAACTATTACATATAAAGCATTGCACTTTGTATTAGGAATACAAAGATAAAATCCAAAACCCAAATGGAAATAAACAGTCCCTGCCTTCAATGATCTTACATTGTATTAGGATATAATACTTAAATATTGTTATTGTTGTTGTTCAGTTGTTTCAATCATGTTGGATTCTTCATGACCCCATTTTATAGTTTTCTTGGCAGAGTGGTTTGCTATTTTTTTCTCCTGCTCATTTTACAGATGAGGAAACTAAGGCAAATAGAGTTAAGTGATTTGCTCAGGATCATACAACTAGTAAGGATCTGAAGCTAGGTTTAAACTCAGGTCTTCCTGACTCCAGGTCTGGGGCTCTAGCCACTGACCTAACTGCCCCCAAAAGATTATATATCTGATAATTTGAAGAGAGAGCTTCACAATTGGGAAATCAGGTAAGACTTCCTACTTATGGGAGGTGGTAAAAATATGATGCATGTTAAGAAAACAACTGTTTAAAATGCATTCCCACAGAAAGACAAATTTGAACAACTTAGTCCTATCCACCACAAAATTAATAAATAGCAATGAACATAAGACAAATTGACTGCAAAGGCTATGTCTGGGACCACATCCATTTCATTGTTACAAATCATCACTGTCATTTGTAATTTTATTCATGGGGCCAGTCTAACATGCATGTCTTGAAGGACTCTTAGAAAAGTCTCCCAGCTCACTAGAGATCTTCCTCTATGAACCTTAGTAAAATTCCCCCATTATTCATTATCCATTAAAGCATTAAAGGGAGAAATTAAAATGCAAATGTTATCTGCAAGAGAAGAAGCCATTACCACTCAATAAACTACTAGCAAGTCTTAATACCTTAGCTAAAAAGAGTTTATCAGGTTATCCCTGATATAAAGTAAAGTTCAGAGGGAATGGAATATAGGAAGAATAGGTTTTGATGGGAGGAAATGAAAGGTCTAGATTAGAGGGTCCAGGAGGGAATGATAGTGAAGATAGAGAATATAGCAAGGAAAGCACAGGGTGTCCAAGAGCAAAGGAGTGGCTAGAGAAATTATAACAGATATTTATATTGGTCTTAAAAAATTTCAAAGTACTAGGGATGGAGGAGTATTGATGGAAAAGTCCATCAGTGTTACCTTGGGTTGTTCAAGTGTATAAAACATAGAATTTAGAGTGGTATGATTTTGTTCCTTTTCTCCTGTGCTCTAGAGATGAAAGTGGAAAGGCAAGGAGAAGCAGGCAAGTTATCCAAATGAACAGATAGATGTGACTAGAAGTCCCTTGAAAGCCTGAATTACAGAGGATGGGAGAATGATTCCTCCACATGCATACATTAATGATTAACCAACAATGTATTTTTTTTAGGATGGATTAAGACATTATTCCAAGTTCCCCAATTAAATACAACAGAAAGACCAATTATTGTAAGATCTGATTAGACTAATTACATTAGTTCTTACCAAAGAAAAGCAATGGAAGCCCATCTTCATGGATAAGTTAATGATAAGACAATGCTAATTATTCATTGTCTTATCCTTTTATAGAGTTAGAAGAGAGCTTGTCCCAGGGCAGTTTAGTGGAAAAACTGTGGTACTAGATGAGAATTTCCTATTATAGTCCTCAGCTAAAGGTAAGAAGGAAGATAATATTCAAACCACAGTAGGGAAGCAACAGCATCAGGAAACATTTATGCAATGCACCTGTAAAAAAAAGGTGATTATTGCTAGGTAGCAAACATTTTTGGCCATAAAGGATTTTTAGGACCAAATCAATTGAGCACAATTAGGATGTCAATACTAGTCTATAGGTCTGTATCTTGGTGTGATGCAGTTAAGTAGAGAGGAAAAGGGGGAAAGAGAGTGTGGCTGAGTTTTCCATAGATGCCCTCTGACATTTTTTTAAGTGAAAAAAATCACACTTTTAATCCCATGACTCACCAGGCAGGTACCGCTCTGTAAAGCTGTCTACATCCTTGGTTTGTCCAGGTTCATTCTGGGGCTTTGAGCCCTTGGTAGTGAGCTTCTAATTCTCTCATTAAGGACTCATATCTACACCCTGGTAGCTGTTCCAGGGACTATTAATTCTGGTTTTGGCTCTAGTTGAAGGCATCTCTCCAGCAAGTGGGGACAAGCAAAATGCTGCCCAGAGTGCATACACAAATCAAGAATGGAACAGGTTGTTCTATTCCAGACAGAAAAGGGAATGCTGAGCAATAAGGAAACACAGAGTGATTAGAACTGAATTCACTAGTATGATCAGTTGAGAAGGTTATATTCAAGACTCTTTGGAATATTTGCAAGCAGTTTCTTGCCAAAATTGCTAATTAGCCATTTTATATTTTTATATACACTGCACCCAGACTGATAATAACCAAACAAACTCTTTGTAACCAATTGATTTCTCTCTGGCTGTCTGTTTGTCTCTGTCTCTATCTTTCCTTATTCCTCATTCCCCTTCCTTTCTCTGTCCTTTTCTCTGACTCTGTCTGCCTTGCCCCACTTTAACTTTTTTTGTATATTGTTCTTAATTCTGGTGTAGTGAATATAGCACTGGCCCTGGAGTTAAGAAGTCTTGAGTTCAAATCTGACCTCAGATACTTATCAACTATGTGACCCTGGGAAAGTCACTTCATCCTATTTGCCTCAGTTTCCTTATTTGCAAAAGGAACTGGAAAAGTAAATGGCAAATGATTCCATTATCTTTGCCAAGGAAACCCCAAATGATGTCATTAGTTGTTGGACACTACTGAAATGACTGAACAATCTTATAAGTAGTATGCTTTGTGTTTGTTTATATATTGCCTCTTCCATTAGATTGAAAGCTTCTTGAGAGTAGAGACTGTTCTTTTGCTCCTTTTTGTGTTCTCAGTGTTTGGTATAGTGCCTGGAGCATAGTAGATGCTTAATAAATATTTATGATTGAGTTCTCTCTTCTTCTCTCCCAACCTCCTTATTGCTCTTTGTCTCTAACTTTTTTGTTTAATCTTAATCTCTTTGTCTCGTTTTCTCTTCCTCCTTACCTCTTTTCCTTCTGTCCTTTTGTCTCTTTTTCCCTCTCTGTCTGTTTCTCTGATCTTCATCTTTCTGTCTCTTTCTGTCTCTCTCTGTCTCTCTCTGTCTCTCTCTCTCTGTCTCTCTCTCTGTCTCTCTCTGTCTCTCTCTGTCTCTCTCTGTCTCTCTCTGTCTCTGTCTCTGTCTCTCTCTCTCTCTCTCTCTCTCTCTCTCTCTCTCTCTCTCTCTCTCACACACACACACACACACACACACACACCATTTCCCTTTCCATCTGTATGCTTTTGCTGCGGGGGGGGGCGTCTCTCTGCAACTATACCTGTTGCTCAGGAGCTCAAGAGAGGGTAGAGCCCAATTACCCTGTTCCAAAGCAAAGACTACACAAGTGGGAGACGACTTCATCTTGGACACAGGCTACCAAGGGGACCATATGCTCCTGGCTTGCAGAAATTGCACTACTCACCAGACCCACTAGATAGTTCGCAGATGGTCACCTCCTTGCACTTTGAAACCAGTGGGAAGAGAAGCCTAAGAAGTGAGAATTAATGCTTTAATGTATCTGTGGAATGACATTTCTTTTTTTTTTTTTTTAAATCCTTACCTCCTGTCTTGGAACCAATACTATGTAAGTGCTAGGCAATGTGGGTTAAGTGACTTGCCCAGGGTCACACAGCTAGGAAGTATCTGAGATCAGCTTTTAACCTAGGGCCTCTCATCTCTAAGTCTGGCTCTCAATCCACTGAGCTACCCAGCTGCCCTCTGGAATGACATTTCAATAGCTAATTAAGACACTCTTTGTCATCACTGTAGCACAAACCCCTGAGTCATCAGGGTCAATTGGAAGCATTCAGAGGACAGCTATACATTCTTTAAAAGAACATTGGTTGGGGGACTAAAGGACCTACAAAGTCCTCTGTTTGTTTGATACAAATGATCCTCTGCTCCAGAAAATTTTGCTTTAGGAGCTGGCATCCTAAGCACAAGTTTTGCATGATTTGTGGAGGTTGTACCATCCTGTGCCAAGAGAGTCCCTCCTGCCACATTACAAATTTGCCAAATCTCTGTCTTATGAACATATTATATGCTATGCTTCCCTTCCCCTATATTCTGATGTTCTTAGCATCAAAAAACAAACAAACGAAAACTAAGATCTTGAAAATTGGTTCCATCTCTCCCTGGAAATAGAGGGAGAAGAAATGGAAGCAGTGTCAGATTTTGTATTATTGGGCCCAAAGATCCCAACAGATGGTGACTTGAAGCCATGAAATGAAGATACTTGCTCCTTGAAAGGAAAGCGATGGAAAATATGGACAGCACATAAAAAAGTAGATATATCACATTTCTGATATAGTCAAAGCTTTTGTTTTTTTTTTCTCAGTATCTATGTATGACTGTGAGAGTTGAACTATAAGGAAAACTGAGTGCCCCAGAAATGATACTTTCAAATGATGGTGCTGGGAAGACTTTTTCAGTTCCTTGGACAGCGAGGAAGTCAAATAAGCTAATCCTTTGGCCACATAATGAGAAGAAAGGTCTCATTGGAAAAGACGCTGGTACTGGTGTGTGTTTTAAAAATTTGTTCCCTGGGGATTTCATTTCCCAGCATTCTTTATTCTTCCTAGGGTTCTCTTGTCTTGCCTCCCAGTGTTATGCCCTGGTGTGGGTTTGTTTATAAATTTGCTAAAATCCACACTTAGGGGACTTTTTTTGGGGGGTGGGCTTTGGCTTTGGCTCAAGCATGGTAGGCTACTGGGTCTCTGGCTCTTTGCTCTGCTCACTCTCCTGAAGGAACCCCTTTTCTCTCTCACTTTGTTGTTATTAAATCCAATAAATTTAAATACTTGGAGTATTCATTCTTTTTTAGTCTTACATGGGGAAAGATGAAAGTCAAAAGGAGAAGGGGATGATGCAGAGGATGAAATTAGTAGAGAGTGTCATGGAAGCAATGGACATGAGCTTGGGCAGACTTTGGGAGATAGTGAAGGACAGAAGAGTCTGCTATCGTGTGGTCCATAGGATCATGAAGGTTTGGGTAGGACTGCATGAATGAAGCATAAAAACGAAAGGACTCGAGATACAGAGAAAGGCCAAACCATTCTAGTGGAGGAGACGACATGTTTATAACTATGTACAAATAATATGTGTGTAGGATAAAAAAGGAGAAAATGTCGGAGGGAAGGTGTTTGCATTCAAGGGGACCAGAAAAGGATCCTCGAAGAAGGTAGGATTTTAGAGCAAATGAAATAATAGTTGTAAAGCTTTTAGCACTGTGGCTCACACAAAGTAAGTGTTAGATAAATGGTAGTTGCTATGATGGTTATTTTTTTTTTAATAGTTGAGACTTAAAGGAAGCCAGGAGTCAGGAGACTGAGTCAAAGAGGGAGAGGATTCCAAGCTCTGGGGGCCAACGTACGACAATTTAGAGTTGGGAGATGGAGGATTGTGTATGTGTGTGTGCAGAGAACAGCAAAGCCAGTGTCATTGTAGCACAGAGAACATGGAGGGGGATGAGGAAGACTGGAAAGGTGAGAAGGAACTAGACTACGAAGAGCTTTAAAAGTCAAGCAGAATATTTTCATTTTGATTCTGGAGGGGATAAGGGGTCACTAGAGATGACTGAATAAAAAAGTAGCATAGGAAGAACAAATTTTGCAGCTAAATTGAGGTTGGACAGAAGTGGAGAAGACATTCAGGAGGGAGACCAACCAGAAGACAACTACAGTATGTCGTCGGTGTGTGAGTTAATGAGAGCATGCTCCAAGATGGTGGTAGGGTCAGAGGACAGAAGGGATAATACTTGGGTTCAAAAATCAACCTCAGATACAACCTAGATTAGACAGAAGTTTGTTGGAAAAATTAGGAATTTTAATGATTAGAAAACCTAATGTATGTCAGTAGTGATGTGGGAGTAAAAAAAATCAAGTTTGGGCTATATTTAACCACTACCTGCCTCAGTTTCCCCAACTATAAAATAAGGATCATAATAGCATTTACTATAGGATTGTTGTGAGGATCAAATCAGGGAATATTTGTAAAGTGCTTAGCACTGTACCAGGTATGTCGTAGGTACTTAATAAATGTTTATTACCTATCCTTTACCCTTGGACCTCATCTATAAAATGAGGAGGTTAGACTAGATGATCTTTAAGGTCTTTTTAATTTAAATCTATGGTTCTATTGCTCTTTCTGAGCCTGTGGTCCTTTCCAGTGAAACCCAGAAAGCACTTTCATGTGTGTTCAGAAACACTCCCATTTTTCAGAGGTGGAAACAAAATAAAGAAAACATCAGTTATTTTTGCCATTGCTGCACTCAGTTGTAGTCTCTGTTGGTGATGAGAACACAGCAGAGGACTTTTGGCTCCCCCTACCCCATCCTGTACCCTAACCACTAGACCACATTTCCTGCTTATTTTTCAGAACTAACATATTTTACAGATCCTGACCTTGTTTGATATATAAAATGAGTTTAATAAACTTAAAGGCTATGTTAAAAAATGGAACATGATTTATCAGTAAGAAGAATTTCCTGACCAATGATCTGCAGAGGTACCCCAGGAGCCTGACCCAAACCACATCATTTTTTTTAATGCTGCCTTTTAAAAATTCCTGACCTCCCACCAAATTCTGCCCAGACAGTTTTGTTACTGTTTTAGTGGTATACACTCTGTCCCATCACACTACTTCCTGCTGCCTTATTTATTTGGGCAAAACAACAGGGATGGAGATGGGGGACTCATCAATTCTGACTTTGACAGAAAAATGACGGAAATTATCTGGTTCTGCAGTTACTCTCTCTCTCTCTCTTTCTTTTTTTTCACTGGGTAAAGCACATACTGGACATTCATCATCCTGCAACTTGCTGATTGGGTTTCAAATCTTACTCTTACCTTCCTGTGTCAGTCCAAATGTGTTTCAAAACCTCGCCTGGCCTCTTCTACTTGTCTCAGGCTACTTCCCTGCCAGCTCTCAGACCTCTGGTTTTGCTGCTCTGTGTTCTTGCAGGCATTAGAGGCAATGGCTTATCTTGTTTCCTGCTTCCTTGTCTTATCCTCCCATTCTCAACCTCAAGCCAAGGTCAACGCGGGGCGTAAGGGCTTGAGGTGGGTTTGCACAACCAGAGCCATAGGGAATTGGGGAGGGGGCCAAATGGGTTTGGGGAAGCCCAGAAATATCCATCAGAAGAACCCTTCCAGGCTCTGCCTATTATAACAGGCATTCATGAGGCTGTGGATTGGGATTTGGGGTGCGTAGACTAAGATTATATCTGAGGAAGTAAGAGACTCAAAGAATTTCAGTGTTGGGAGAGTCTTCACTGGCTATCTAATTCCACTCATAATATGTTTTGCAATAGGCCAGACATGTGACCATCAAGTCTTTGCTGGGATACCTCACAGATTGGAAGATTCAGGAGAGACGTGATATTTCAATGTTGTGTTGATGAGGGATTAATCTTATTCTGCTTGGTGGAACCAGAAATATTGGGCAGAAGGTACCAAGAGGCAAAAGATGAGTTGAAATAATCCAAAAGGTAAACATTATTAATATTGTTATTATTTGCTTTCTTGAGAATCTTCTCTAATAGTCACTTGAAAAATCTCAGTGACCCAATGAGTGATCCTGAGAAGAATCATATTCCCTTTCCCTCTTCCATCTCTCCTCCCCAGCTCCACACATGAGATGAGATACATTGCCAAGACACCCAGGAGACACTGAAAGGAATGATCTTTTAGATGCTGTTGTATCCTGACTTTCTTTGGGTATTAGGTTTTGATTCATCTGCCCACATACAGCATATTTTAAAAAATTTTCATTTGGGTCCTTGTATCATCACCTATTTACCCCCCTGTCTTCCTGGGAATTCTCCTTCTGAGATAAGGAGGAGCTCGGAAAAATCATGAGAGACCAATACCTTATACCATTTACCAGGATAAGATAAAAATGGATACATGACCTAGGTATAAAGGAAGATACCATAAATCACAAACAAATGATAAGAACAGGGAACATATTACCTATCACATTTGTGGAGAGGAGAAGAATTTATGAATAAATGAGAAAGAGAAAGAGAGAGACAGAGAGAGACAGAGAGAGAAAGAGAGTGAGCACATGGGGGATAAGGGATCATTTTGAATACATAAAGTTGAAAAGTTTTTTACAAATAAATCCAACATAGTCAAGATTAGAAGGAAAGCAGTAAGTTGGGAAAATTTTTTTATTGTTTCTTGGATAGAAGTTTCATGTCTAAAATATATAGAAAACTGTCAAACTCATAAGAATAGGAGCCATTCCTCACTTGAGAAATGATGAAGAGATATGAACAGACAGTTTTTGGATGAAGAAATCAAAGCTATAGGTAATTAGGTAAAGAAATGCTCTAAATCATTATTGATTAGAGAAATGTAAATCAAAACAACTCTGAGATATAATCAAATTGACTAAAACATTAAAAGGGTAAAATGACAAATACTGGAGAAGATGTGGAAAGATGGGAACACTAATACACTGTTCGTGGAACTGTGAACAGATCCAACCATTTTGGAGAGCAACCTGGAATTATGCTCAAAGAGTTACAAAACTGCATATATCTTTTGACTCAGTAAAATGACTATTAAATTTATTTACTAAGGTGATCAGGGAAAAAGAAAAAAGAACCTAAAATATTTTCTGTGGTGGCAAAGAACTGAAAGACTGAAAGGATGTCCATCAATTGGGGTATAATTAAACATATTGCAGCATATGTTTGTGATGGAATTTTGCTGCACGGTAAGAAAAAAATGACTTGTGTATGTCCACCTTCAGAGAAAGAACTGATCCACGTGGTTTTATATATATATATATATATATATATATATATATATATATATATATATATATATATATATATATATATATATATATATATCCACTT
>NC_058132.1:668471100-668521557 GCF_016433145.1 Gracilinanus agilis | reverse complement strand
TATCAACATACTTGTTTTATTAATATATATTCTTTTAAATTAATATAGAATATTAAATGAAGTTTTTATTCATATTCACTATTATAATTTTTCTCACAGAGAGGAGCTACATTTTTATTTGATTCAGGTCACACTGTTGTGTATTATATGTGGCCTGTGGACTGTATCTCTGATATCTCTCTAGAGAGAATGACTTTCAATTAGGATCAAGTTAAAGGTTTATTGGGCCACAATGAAAACCTAATTGTGAAGGAGTAGCATATATTTGAATAGGACCTAGTCAAATAGATGTGTGATTTCCTCTAGTGGCATTTAAAGGCAAGACAGTAGGAGGGGGTAAAGTCCAAGTGTAGAAGCAATCCTGGGTTGAAATTAGTCAAGACAGTTAGTGATGGGACAAGAGTACAAGGGATTTGAAATTAAATAACATGGAATACTAAGTTGGACTAATAAAAATTGNTTTTATTAATATAATTTCTTTTTAGTAATATAATAAAATAAAACAATCAATACATTTAGTATTAATACAAAAATTAAATTAATATAATTAATTATAATATATTTTATCAACATACTTGTTTTATTAATATATATTCTTTTAAATTAATATAGAATATTAAATGAAGTTTTTATTCATATTCACTATTATAATTTTTCTCACAGAGAGGAGCTACATTTTTATTTGATTCAGGTCACACTGTTGTGTATTATATGTGGCCTGTGGACTGTATCTCTGATATCTCTCTAGAGAGAATGACTTTCAATTAGGATCAAGTTAAAGGTTTATTGGGCCACAATGAAAACCTAATTGTGAAGGAGTAGCATATATTTGAATAGGACCTAGTCAAATAGATGTGTGATTTCCTCTAGTGGCATTTAAAGGCAAGACAGTAGGAGGGGGTAAAGTCCAAGTGTAGAAGCAATCCTGGGTTGAAATTAGTCAAGACAGTTAGTGATGGGACAAGAGTACAAGGGATTTGAAATTAAATAACATGGAATACTAAGTTGGACTAATAAAAATTGCATCAAGATTCTGAATGGAGGAAAGTAGGACAGAGATCTCTATCTAGGTCATGGCATTGATAACCATGGCTAACCTTGTTGTGAATATTTTCTTTGGAAATCTGGATCATGAAAGAGTCACCATCAAAACTATTAGGAGAGTTGAGAGGAGGAAGAACCAAAAATGAAATGAACAAAATCCTCCAAGTTCTCAGCTTGGGTTGGCCAATAAGCTTCATTTTAGTGCTTAAAACTGATGGAACAGAGAGAGTCAGCAAAGGATATTTTTGTGGCTTTAAAATAAGTCCCTGTACCCCAAGTAATTAGACCTTACACTGACAGTGTTTAAAAAATGAAGAAAATGCTTTCACATTTGTTATCTTATTTGATCCTCATGACAGCCCTATGAGAGAGCGAAGGCAAGTATTATTATCTTCATTTAGTAGATTGGGAAACTGAGAAAATATTAACTGAGAAGAAAGTTAATTCACTTTACTTGTCTAAGACCACACAATGGATTCATGGCAGATCCATGGCTTTAATTTTATCTCTGCCTCTTTTGAATTGGTAAATATCTCAAATTTTTGGTCCCCCCACCTCTGACTTCTTGTTTCTCTGGCTTTTTAAAAGACTCAGCTCAAATCTCCCCATATTCAGGACTTTTCCATCTTCCTGCTGCTAATACATTCCTCTTTCAGATTACTTTCATATATTCTGACTATATCTTTTATGTACTCAGTTGTCTCTCCCATTAGAATGTCTACATAAAAATGGTCTATTCTCTCCCTTTTTCTTCATATCCCCAGTGCCTGGCACAGAGGAGGCACTTAATAATGCTCGTTAACTGACAGATTGGGACCACTGTCATCTCTAGGACATCTTTGTATTATTTTCACTGTGTCTCATTGTTTTACCACATAGGTACCAGGGAGCCTGGAATGCCTTCAAAATTTATGTAGGTTAAGACTTTTTCTTTCCCTACTTCCACTGGGGGGAAAATCAGAAATTAAAATACAAATGCTTATGGAAAATACATGAAGCTATCAGTACTTTCATTTGAATGAGTTTCTAAGAAAGTATCAAGAGAAACACAGGAGAAGTAAAGAGTTCTACAGTTTTCTTGAGGTAAGTTATTAATAACTGGTGGACCGTAGGGTAGCTAAATACTACCTTATTCATAATCAAAACTATCTTTAAAAAAGGTCTGGTATGCATCAACTTTCACAGATTTTTTTGATTTGAAAAGAGCTGGCATGTTCTCATCCCTCTAAGTATCTTCTGTGTCTCTGGTCCTAGTCCCATAAATTTCACCATTATAAGGTGAATTTGAATCTTGAAGATATGAAGATGACTCTAAATTTATGTAGCCCTTAATATCCTTTTCACAACTCTCATTCCCACTCAGAAGTTGGGTCCCATGGTAGAAGGCAAGTCACATCTCTCCATCATGTTTTTAGAGGTACCACTGTAAGTATTGGAGCACCCTTTTCTACTATCATCATCTTGAGCCCTCATTCTGGTGGGCTCTTCTTGGTATCAATGACTAGTGCTCTAATTTCATTTGACCAATTGACATCAGATAAAAATCAGTTAGTTTTTTTTTATCATTAAGCCATTACCTTCTATCTTAGAATCAATACTAAGTATTTTTTCCATAGAAGAAGAGAGGGTAGTTGCCCAAGGTCACACAGTTAGGAAGGTCTGAGGCCACATTTGATCCCAGCATCTCCCATCTCCTAACTTGGCTCTTTCTACCAATGAGCCACCTAGCTGCCCCAACATCAATTTCTTTTTACAATAGACTATTTACTGAGAAGATACAGCAAAACCGGGTGTAGAAACCATTACCTGAAACCAGGGCATGTTCTTTCCACTATACCATCAATATCCCTACAGAGAGCAGACTCAAAGTTATTGTTTCTCTCTCTCCAAGTTCACTTCTGAAAGCAACAGCATAGCAGATGAACAAGTTGCTCCCTTTTGTAGGTCCCAGTATCTTGACTGTGGGATAAATGAGCTACTAGGCAGTCCTTGGGGGTAGGCAAGTGGATCTGTAGACAGTGGCTGGGACTCCCATCACTGGATCCTTACTCCTCTGACCTCCCCAAGCATACAAAACTACAATGACCTCCAAAACTCATTTCCCTAAAAATAGAAAGGAATAAAAATAAAGAGACAATCCTAGAGGTACCATGGGTCAGAAAAGTATATACAGTTTTATAGTTCTTTGGCCTGGGTGAGGAAGACTTATAGCATCTTTCCTTCATCACAGTCTGAAAAAAGATTCCAACTGGCCATTTGAGAATCTTTTGCTCACTTCAGGTCTGGCTCCACAGTCAATCAAAGAGCTCCAACCTTCACCACATGAGTTGATAGGAAGTGACCATAGAACACCTGCACATACTCTGGAGTCACTCAAATGGGTGATGATATGAGGCCGTGGTCCTGTGCATGCTTATAAGGGCTAGGCTCTCAATGGCCAGTCCACAGTGCAATAATATAAATCATTGTTAGCTCCAGTCTTTAGAATCAGAGTAATAGAATGGCAAAATTGGAAGGAACTTTCTTTCACCCCACACTTTCAATGAATGACAGCAAGATTGGGAATTGGGGATTTCAAGATGGCAGCAAGATTGGGAAGAGAGGGAAGTGGCCCAGGAATAGCATTCAAAAGTCAACTTGATGGAAAGCCTGCCCTATGTCCAGGATAAGTAAAGAAGAGAAACTCCTGGGCCGATGAGGGAGGACCAAATGCACTCTTTATCTCTCATCTCAAGCTTTTGCCCAGAGCTCCTCTCTAATACAAAGGACCAATAGATTACTTCTAAGTCTCCTGCATCAGCATGAATAATAGATCCTATTTCTCTAGTTACAGGTTTTCACAAATAGAAAATCAAAGGAATTTCAAGGGATGGAGTTGGAATGGCTCTAGTAACTTACTAGTCTCTTCTCAAAAACTTTTGGTGGTTTTTGTGCCTAGAAAGGTACAGGTAAATATTTAACAAAGGCTCAGTAGGGAAAAATGTATGCAAACCACACTTTGCTTAATCTGAATTATTCTTATTAATTAATTTGTTCATAACATTTAAAATATTAAGCAACTCAGTTAACTCCTTCCCTTTTTCCCCTTCCCCTGTTAGAGAAGGCATCATTTGACAAAAAATGATATATACAACTACGTCTTACTTACTATTTATCAGTTCTTTCTGCATAGGTAGACATACACAAATCATTCTTCAAAGAATATTTCTCTTGCTGTATGTAATGTTGTCTTGGTTCTGCTTGCTTCACCCTTCATGGTTTCCTTTAGGTCTTTTCATGTTTTCCCCAAAATTAGCCTGTTTGTCATTTTGTATAGTGCAGTAGTATTCCATCACCGTCATATACCACAACTTGTTTAACCATACCCCAATTGATGGTCATCTTTTTAATTTCTAGTTCTTTCCACTATAAAGAGACATAGAGGTTTTTATCCCCACCCCTTCTCCCCTAATCACCTGAAGGAATAAACCTAATAGTGGTAATCCTGGGCCCAAAATTATACATCGTTTTTTAACTCTTTAAGTATAATTTCAGATCGTTCTCCAGAATGGTTGGATTAGTCCATTGCTTCATTATATTCAATATATCAATGTTCTCATTTTTCCACATCTCTTCCAACATTTGTCATTTTGCCCTTTCATCATTTTAGCCAGTCTGAAGGGGTGTGAGATGATATGTCAGGGTTGTTTTGATTTACATTTCTCTAATCAATAATGGTTCGGAGCATTTTTTCACATAGTTATCTATAGCTTTGATACCTTCATCCATAGCTTTTGACCATTTATCAATTGAGGAATGGTTGACATTCTTATATATTTGACAAAATTCTCTATATATTTTAGATATGAGATCTCTGAGAAACTGTCTATAAATTTATCTGCATTATTGACATTTCATTCATAATTTTCTTAAGTTTAATAATCATTCAAGCTCTGATTTGTGGGATTTCCTGATTACTTTAGATACAAATGCTTGCATTAAAAATTTAACAATTAAATCTCCTGAGCCACCTCACTAGTTTCAGTACACCTTTGTTGGTCCATGTTGAATTAAGTGAAATGTAGTTTTTTTTTTTTAATTTCACTCTCCTCAATAGGTGCATATCAGCTCTCTCTTCCTCATTGTACCTCGGAGACTATGAACTTTTGTAAGACTCTAAAAGCTTTCAGAATATCACTGCATTCCCTTCCTCATATGTCAGCAGAAATGGTAGTTCTTTAAAGAAATACACCTATGCACAAATATAAAAACCCTCCTTAATGACAGGTTCTCTTCATGTTAGTGCTATTATTGTCATTAGCTTTTGTGTGAAGTCAATATACTTAAATGCCAGGAACCATTAAAAACATTAATAGGTAAATCTGAAATAGAACATAAAGATTCTTAGCATAATCAAGTCTAGACTAAAACTGGGAGACAATAGAGTTGGATCATTAATGGGAAAAAAGATACCTGACACAAATTTCTTTTTAATTACCTCTTAGTGCCCATTCTTACTTCTTAGCTATCTTATACAGACATTTGCGCTTATTTAGGACATTTGCCAAGTAACTCCCCTGACCCTGGGCACTGCCATGAATTAGAAATATTGAGGTTGTACATTTTTCCTACCCTCTAAAGAAGAGTTGGCCATCTTATTTCTTTTTCAACTCTAGTGTTGCCAGTTCTTCCATTTATCTGCAGTAGGGAGTGTTGGCATCCTTCTCTGCCAAGACCAATGCCAATGAAGTTTCATAAGATGATGGGTCAGAGAGATTGCTGTTAAGAGTAAAAGTATCTTAGCAACCAGACAACTTATTTCTTAAATAATTTCATTATTCTGTCATTATTAAATGGGATGCAGGGTTGGGAAGATAATTTATTTCCTCTCCAAATCTCCCCCAATTTTGTGGTGCTACAATTCAGTTTATCATGTCTATGCAGATTAAGAGATTCTAGTTGGGACTTTTCCCTCATCCCTCACATCTTTGGGCACTCAGAATCTTTCAAATTAAAACACTTCTTTCATGAATCCATATACACACACGCACACACACATATAATTAAAACTTCATTCATTGCTTCCTTTAATCTCCATAGTTAAAAACTATACATTTTTTTTTCTGTTGGGTTAGGAACAGTTCCAACTTCCAATCCCCAATTTAGATTACATGCTCAGAAACTAACTCCAAACATTTACAGAGTTTGAAGGTCATGGTGCTATTGATTGATTTCCAGTTATAATATATGTTGTCCTAACATGATTTTTTTCCTTTAATGCTGGGCTTAGTCCAAAAATGCAAGGATCAAAGCATCTGGACTTGTTGCTTTTATGTTTGGCATATAAAGGGGCTGGCAGTCACCAATGTGGTCTTGGCTGGGCTCTTCATGTTTTCATTCTCTGATGTGAAACAGTTGGGAATCACAGACCCTCCAATGGCTTGAGTGGACTAAATAAAAATTGGCTTAATAGCCTGCCAAGCATTTGGAAGTGCCAGCCTCCACTGTTTTTCAGCATTTATTGGCTGTGGCATGTTCCTTTCTTTCCCTCTTTCTCATTTAAAAAATTGTTATAAAATTGGCATTTCGAGAACAGTGTTTGAAATAAGTAAACTATTCATCTCATTATTCTGACTTTATCATCTTTCATCTTCTTGTATTCATTATGGTACATTGTGTGTTGTGTGTTTTTATATTATGTTCCTTTTTATTGCAACTCAGATGAAAAAAGCATGAGCTGACTTTAGAATTACTCACATTTGAGTATTCAACTGTTCATTCATTTCTTCATTCATTAGCAAACATTTATTAAAGGTCTAATAGGGACAAGGCATTGCATTAGTGATTGAGAATTCTATGATAAAAATGAAATAGTCATTGCCTTCAGGGAGTTTTTGGTCTTATATAGAATTTTATCTCTACTGGAAAAATTGTCTCCCTAAATAAGGGCAGTCCAGTTAGCCACGGGTTCTAAGATTGCAACAGTGTGATGCTTACCTCAGGGATAGTTCTGATCCAAAGGTCTCTGGTAGGCTCCTAAAAGAAAAAGAAAACAATGTTATAAATGTGTAGCTTGGGCTTAATGCAGCTGATTATTATTCTTTTTTAAGCTATTAAACCACATGCCCTTTTTTTTAAACACTGTGTGGTGCCACATATATCCTTCCATTATTGGTGCTGATGGAGGTGGAATTGTTTCATTTAATTTATTGTATGTTTAAGCTATTTTTCTAGTTGTTAACTTGTATACACAAATCAAATACTCTCCTGGGGAGTGGAGTTGGGGATTGGGGGTAGGATCTGTGTCAAAACTCAACAATGTGAAAGTATTTGTTGGAAAATTAAGTTGGATCAGAGACAAGTGTTCATTGATTACTGACTACATAGAATAGTATACCTGTCAGATCTGTGGGAAAGGAAGGAAATTAAGACCAAGCAAGAGATAGAGAACAATGCAAAATGTAAAATGAATGACTCTGATTATATCAAATTAAAAAGTTTTGTACAAACAAAACCAACGCAACCAAAATTAGAAGGAAAGCAACAGACTGGGAGAACATTTTTATAACAAAACTTTCTGACAATGGTTTAATTTCCCAAATGTATAAGGAACTAAGTCAAATTAACAAAAAATTCAAGACATTTCCCAATTGACAAATGGTCAAGGCACACAAATAGGTAGTTTTCGAATGATGAAATAACAACTATCAATAAGCACATGCAGGTATTAAAAATCCCTCTTGATTAGAGAAATGCAAATAATAAAAAAAATCTGAGGTACCACTTCACACCTAGCAGACTAGCCAATATGGCTGCAAAGGAAAATGATAAATGTTGGAGGGAATGTGGCAAAATTGGGACACTAATACACTGCTGGAGGAGTTGCGAATTGATCTAACCATTCTGGAGGGCAATTTGAAGCTATGGCCAAAGGGCTTTTAAAAACTGCCTGCCCTTTGACCCAGCTATTCCACTGTTGGGTTTATACCCCAAAGAGATAATGAAGAAAAAGATTTGTACAAAAATATTTATAGCTGCACTCTTTGTGGTGGCAAAAATTGGAAAATGAGGGGGTGTCCCTTGATTGAGGAATGGCTAAACAAATTGTGTTTTCTGATGGTGATGGAATACTATTGTACTGAAAGGAATAATGAATTGGAGGAATTCCACACGAACTGGAAAGACCTCCAGGAATTTATGTAGAGATAAAGTTGCAGAACCAGGAGAACCTTGTATACAGAGACTGATTCTTTATGGCACAGTCGAATGAATGGACTTCTCTACTAGCAGCAATGCAATGATCCAGGACAATTCTGAAGAACTTATGAGAAAGAAAACTATCCACATCCAGAGAAAGAACTGTAGGAGCAGAAATGCAGAAGAAAAACATAGGATCGATCACGTAGTTCGATATGGATATGATTAAGGTTTTGATGTTAAGAGATCACTCTACCACAAATATGAGTAACATGGAAATAGGTTTTGAACAATGATACATGGATAACCCAGTGGAACTTCTTGTCAGCCCTGGGAGTGGGGAGGGAAGAGGTTTGTGTGGGGAATCATGAATCACGTAAATATGGAAAAACATCCTAAATTAAAAAAAAATAAAGGAGGCACCATAATTTCTTTGCAAGTCTAAAGCCCATGGGTGATCTTCTTGAATTAGACAGTGAGATGGAAATTCCATGTTATCCCCAGGGCTAAGGATAAGTGAAACATAGTCTTACTCCTTTATTCTTCCCTGGACTCTACTCCTGATTTCTTTCTTCATCAAATCCTAGCAGCCTTCTCATTCTGGAACTTTCATTACCAAGTACCACTTTGCACCCTAGAATATTCTTCCACCTTATGGTCACTTTCCCATGGAAAATCATTCCAGACTTATAGCCATTTTTTATGACTTGTCATTTCCTCCTCCAAATCTCAGTTTTAAGGAAGATCCTGGGACAGCCATGTACATTCCTTCATCTCTCTTGGGGCTCCAGTCTTGTTGCTCTACATTTTTCCTCCACTATGATTCCCTGCAGGTACCCTCTCCCTCCCAGTCCTTTTCCCCGCTTTAAATCAGCTGTGTTGTCTTCACCATTAGAGTATAAATTCCTTGAGGGCAGCATATGTCTTTCCTTTTGCTTTTATTTTTATTCCTATTAGCACAGTAGCTAGCACACAGTGAACACTTAATAAATTCTCATTGACTTCATTTTGAAGATGAATGAGCTGGTTTCTAGCCTTTTAAAACCTGATTTACTCTCTAGAAGTAGGGAGCTTCATCTAAATAATAGGTTAGATGGGTTTAGAGTTGCCCTCTCTAAAATTAAGATATAAAAGAAGGGACTTTATCAACCAAGGGAAGGGAACTAGTAAAGACTAAAATTAAGAATGTTGCACATATGATAAGAATTAATTGATAAAACAAAGTATTTTTTCTTCATTATCATTATATTCCCTCATTTGTTTTCTGGTACTTTGTAGTTTTGAAACTCAGAAAAACAGCAAAAGATATTTAATGCTCTTTAGGGAAGAAGGAAGAAAGAAAAGAGCCTTTTTCTGAATCATCAGTTTCCTGAATCACACCTCACTGGTCATTTAGTCTAAACCATATTTGAAAAAATTTGCTCTACTTCAAATCCAACAAATGGTTATACAGCCTGTGCTTACAACCCTCAGGCAGGTGAAACCCATTATATAGTGAAATACAGATATCCCTTCCACACTGTGACTTTCCCCATCACAGTTTGGATATATCATGGGTCAGCATAAATAATAAAATGGGAAAATTTTTTGAGTTTTGCAGAAGCTGGAAATGACATGTGAAGGCTAGTAGACAACACAGGAAAACTTGAGAAAATAAAAAGCAAATTATATATTACTATGTAATATCAACATATTTTGTTTACTTTTTAAAATTTCATTTGTATTTTGTATTTCTTTTTCATACAGTATTTTTACTAAATATTGACCTGCATATAGCCTATGACCAAATACTTAAGTCAAATTTTACAATAAGGTTCTGTAAACATCCTTTAAAAAAAGGATAAAAATTCAAACTTCTTCTCTGATATAAAGGAAGGACCAAAAACATTTTATGTGGGGTTTCTGGATCATGGGGGTGCCTGTCAGTTCCCTAACCCCTGCAACATGGACTTGTAATCCATTCTCCTCTCTTCCTCCACCTTAGAGGGCTCCAATTGTTTATTTGTTCGTTTTTCTTATAGCAAGTCAACATCAGGAGTTTTTGTTATTTCCAATCATTATCCTCAGTTCTTCCCTTTGAATGGAAGCAAAAGAAGTCTGTTCTCTGTTCCCACTTCTTCAAATATTTGAATATAGCTATCATGTCATACTTAAGCTTGCCTTCCTCCAAGATAGTTCTAGGCTGGGGCAGCAAGATGGCTCAGTGGATAGAGAGCCAGGCCTAGAGACAGGAGGTCTTGGGTTCCAATCTGGTCTCAGCCACTTCCTAGCAAGTCACTTAATCCCCATTGCCTAGCCCTTACTACTCTTCTGCCTTGAAACCAATACTTATTATTGGTCCCAAGATGGAAGGCCAGGGCTTAAAAAAATCCAGCTCCTAGGATTATGAGTTTAGAGCTGGAAGGAACCAGAGGTTAGTTGATTTAATACAATATCTTCATTTTACAGAGAGACCCATGAAAGTTAAATGACTTGTGTAAGTTTTTATACAGATAATAACTAAAGGATATTAGAGATATGTAACTGAATACACTAACTGAAGGAGGCAGAATTTCAATTCAGGTCCTTTGGCTCCAGAACAAGAGCTTATTCAATTATTTCTTCTCTCTCTCAATTCTTTCACCCAGTTCTCAAGTGGCATGATCTCCTGCTCCTTTACATGCTTATTTTTTTCCAATGGATCTAGAACCTTTCTTTAACTATGTGGTGCCAGGGATAGCTACAATTTCCCTAGTAGAAAGCCCATCTATTGATACTAGATGACCTTTCTTCTCCCATTTATAAAATTAGAATTTCCATATAACATGGAAATTAAGTGACTTGCCTTGAGCCATGCAGTCCATATGAGTCAGATGGAGGACTTGAACACATGTCTTTTTGGTTTCAAAGTGGACTCTCTTATCTTGTAAGTCTTGCTAACTCTCAGCATATGATGACTAGAATTAATCATAATATTCCATATGAATTCCATGCCTCTGTGGTTTAGAAAGGAGAGATGATGGCAGCAATGCCAGCCCATACTTTAAACCCAACTACAGAAGGAGACACCAGGATGTCAGCTCCTGAGACCTGATATTGGGAAAGAGTCACCCAGACAGGTGAAATCATCACAAGCCTACATGCTCCAGACCTGCTACATCACAGACCCATGTATTCTTTTCCCTGATTAGTACCAGGCAAATGTACAAGCAAAAGTAAAGCCTCTGGGGAGGGGAATGTAGTACAATTTTGTATACCGTTGATTAAAATCATATGTGCACATAGTTCCAGTGTAAAGGCTAAACTGAGAAGCTCAGCTACCAAAGACTGCCAATCTGGCATTTTTCACTCGTTTGAAATTGTCCTTCTTTTAAACTAGCGAGATGACATTTGAATTGATAATTTGAGCAGACTAGCCTTCATCTGCATGAACATGATGAATCTATAGCAAACATCCATGATAGAGAACACATTCAGTGGAGGAAAAAAGCCCCAGTGTTCAATTAAGATGACTTTTCCTAAAAAACAAGGAGATTTAAAGACCTCCCCAACTTATGAATTAACTCTTTCAGCTTAAATATTGTTTGCTTTTCTTAATGTCACTCAACCAACAACCCTGTACCCATGCATTCCTTCTGTGTGAGGGAATGATGAAAAATAAGGTATTCTAATACTTATAGCTAGCTTGAGTGTTCGAGGGCTTTAAAAATATTTTGTTTATAAGCAAGTAAGTGAGCATATGGGTGATCCCTTTCTGGGTGCAATTGCTTCATCCACCACATTTTGGCATTTCGTTTTATTAGCAGAAACCTCACATATGGTTTCCATGTTCCCAAGCTGTCTTTATGGATACACCAGCTGAATCCTACAGTAACCTCCCCTTCTTTTCTTCTCTACCCATTTCCCAGATGCGCTTGCTCAATGAGAAAGACCCTTTTTAGTTTGGAAGTGTATACTATAGGAGCCATCTCCAGGGAGTATCAAGGTCTTCACCTGAAGAAAACATGAAAGCCAAGGCCCGCAGACCCTCTTGAAGAGGGTCTGATGCCAGAGCCAAAACATTTATTTTTTCAAACAATAACATTATTCTATAAACACACCGGGCTCCAGAGGACTTCATTTTCACTGTTCCATCTGGCCCTACGAAGCTGCCAGTGGAGGAGACTCTTGGAAAACTATCCATCAGCTTTGGAATGATGGAGAGGGGATACAGTGTGAAGGGAGCCTCTTAAGGGCTGAAGTGTAGAAGACACAGTCTAGCCGATGAAGGCCAAAGGATGACAGAGCACAAAGGAGCCCATTCAGCTGGGTTTGCTTTAAGCCTTCCTGTATGTCTTTGTGTTACTGATAGAGTTAATTGCTTGGAAAACTGTACAACTTGCAGATTCTGGCCAAGTGGTAAACACAACTACTTGGAATAAGAAATAGCTGAATGTCAGAAAACATCACAGGCTTTTTTTCTGAGGGGTTTACTTTAGCTTTTCTGAAGAGAGAAAGCAGATCATTTTTCCTCTTCTCTTCTCTGTTGCCCTCTTGATCAGGGAGAGAGAGAGAGAGAGAGAGAGAGAGAGAGAGAGAGAGAGAGAATAGCCAACTTCCAAAAGGATCTAGAGGAATTTAGGGGTAGCTTTAGTTAATAGTGTGTAGGATCTCTGAAAGAATCATGACAATATCAACTACTATCCTCTTTGGAAGCTATTCAAAGGGTACGGCTGTGTTTTACTTATGGCTTGTATTAAATTATAAGCTCTTTGAGGACAAGCATGATTTTGCTTTTCTCTTTGTAGATCCAGGGCTTAGGACAGTGCAAAGCTAGAATAGGTGATGCAGTGGATAGATTGCCTGGTCTGGAGTTGGTAGACCTGAACTCAAATCTAGTTGCATTTACTTACTATTTAGCTGTGTGACCTTGGGCAAGTCACTTAACCTATTAAAACTTGCTCATCTGTAAAATGAGTTGGAGAAGGATATGGCAAATACTCCAGTATCTTTGCCAAGAGAAACCAGATGGGATCACAAAGAGGCAGATATGACTGAAAAATGACTGACCAATAGTGAGAATTTATATGATGCGTTAATGTTTGAAAAGGCCTTTTTATATTTTATCTTAATCAGTAAATGCCCAATAAATGCTTGTCAATTGATTGATTGACTGGCTGAGTGAATGATTAAGAGAGAGAAATCTGGGGCTTCAGACTATGCCATATAAAGAGCAACCAAAGGAACAAGAAAATGTTCATTCTACGAATGAGGAAACTTGGGGAGGACAAGATCATCTGTCTGTCATGTGGAAGAAGGATTAGACTGGATCTTTTTGGCCACAGAGGGTAGAAACAGGAGCAATAGGTGGGAGTTACATAGGCTAGTATCAAGAAACTCTTCTTAACAATGAGAGCTGTCCAAGGTGGAAAGGGCTGCTTGATAGGGAGTGGATCCTTCTTATTAGTCATCTTCAAGTACAGGCAAGGTGAACACTTGTCAGGTTTGCTATAATTAGAGGCAGGAAGTGGAGTCAAGACTTTTTGGTTTGAAAGCTGGTTCTTTACCCTCTATACCATATAGCCTAGAAAGAACAAGAAGAAGCTAAATGATATAGATTTGTATCTATCTGCTGCAGAAACATTTATTGATGCTTCCTCTAATTGCTTGACTTCTCTGAGAACTTCTATTTTAAGGCAAGTTCTCCACTTAGCATATTTTAATTGTCCTCTCTGCTCAAGACCAGTGAAAATGATTGAACTCTGGAGATGGATTTTCTTGTTTGAGGAAGCACAAGGAGGTCAGTGTCACTGGATCACAGAGTATGTGATTGGGGAGAATAAGGTGGAAGAATAGTCAAACAGTTACTAGGCCACTACTATACACATTATTTGGCAAAATAAGCAAAGAAGGAGTCTTACCAAATTTTTTATGACACAAATATGGTACTGATTCCAAAACCAGGTAGATCAAAAACAGAGAAAGAAAACTATAGACCAATCTCCTTAATGAACATTCATGCAAAAACCTTAAATAAAATACTAGTAAAAAGACTCCAGCAAGTGATCATGAGGATTATTCACTATGACCAGGTAGGATTTATACCAGGAATGCAAGGAAGGTTTAATATTAGGAAAACCATACACATAATTGACCATATCATTAATCAAACCAACAGAAATCAAATGATTATCCCAATAGATGCAGAAAAAGCCTTTGACAAAATACAACACCCATTCCTATTAAAAACACTTGAAAGTATAGGAATAGAAGGGCTCTCCCTCAAAATAATTAACAGTATATATTTAAAACCATCAGCAAGTATCATCTGCAATGGGGATAAATTAGTAGCCTTCCCAATAAGATTAGGAGTGAAGCAAGGATGCCCATGATCACTTATTATTTAATATTGTACTAGAAACACTAGCAGTAGCAATTAGAGAAAAAAAAAGGATTAAAGGGGCAATGTATCAAAGTAGGGATTAAAGCAGGCAATGAGGAAACTAAACTATCACTCTTTGTAGATGATATGATGGTATTTTTAAAGAATCCCAGAAAATCAACTAAAAGACTAGTGGAAATAACTAACATCTTTAGCAAAGTTGCAGGAAACAAAATAAACCCACACAAATCATTAGCATTTCTATATATTTCTAACAAAATTCAGCAGCAGAAGTTAGAAAGAGAAGCTTCATTTAAAATCACTTTAGACAACATAAAATGTTTAGGAATCTATCTGCCAGACAAACACAGGAATGATGTGAACACAAGCATAAAACACTTCACACAATTAAAACTGCATCTAAATAATTGGAAAAACATTAATTGCTCATGGGTAGGATGAACTAATATGACAAAATGACAATCCTACCCAAATTAATCTACTTATTCAGTGCCATACCTATCAAACTGAAAATTTATTTTTTATAGAATTAGAAAAAAATTATCACAAAGTTCATCTGGAAGAACAAAAGGTCAAGATTATCAAGAGAAATAATGAAAAAAGTGAAGGATGGGGCCTAGAAGTACAAGATCTTAAACTGTATTATAAAGCAGTGTTAAACTTAGTTTCTTCATCTATAAAATAGTGATAATAATAGCACCTACTTTGTTGTGTAAATAAAATAAAATAAAAATTATAAAGCATTTTAGTGCAGTGCTTTGTACATAGTAAGTACTCCATAAATGTTAGTTCTCATTTATTATTTGCTCTTTTCTAATATTATACATATCTAGACTGAGAAGAAAGTATCCAGGGCTGAAGGCAACCTTGAGAGTTCAAGAGATTCTTTTAGTCAGAACTGATTGGAGACTCAGAGAGGAATGCCTAACAACTACCCCAAATGTAGAAGAAGACAATCAGCATAAAACAGGGTCCAACTCTGTCATGTTTTGCCAGAAGCCATAGATGAG
Organism: Gracilinanus agilis; assembly: GCF_016433145.1. Taxonomy (NCBI): domain Eukaryota; kingdom Metazoa; phylum Chordata; class Mammalia; order Didelphimorphia; family Didelphidae; genus Gracilinanus; species Gracilinanus agilis. Next base: position 668,505,966 of record NC_058132.1, on the reverse strand, counting down.
GAATTATTTCATTAATTAAAAGATGAAGTAAAATGTGGAATGCCTATTCAGTAGGTCCACACATGGATTTTGCCTGATGAGTTTTAAGCATCAGCCAATTAAGATATTGAAATATCAGCCAAAAGTTAAGTTAGTGAATCCTCTTGTAAGTTATTCTATTAATGTTTGCAATGTTTTGTCTTTGAGTGTTTCTTTTATATATAGAAAATAAATAATAGCCCAAACCTGATTGATATTGTCTGCTCAATATTCTACTTCCTCCTTTTGGAGAGGCCTTAGAGAACATAATTTTAATTTGTCTATTGCTTCACTTCCTTTCCATTCTCTTGTCTTCCTTTCCTTGTCTTTCTATATCTTTATTTTCTTCGCCTCACCTTGCCTTGCCTTCCCTTCTTCACAGTAACACCAGTTCCCAAAGAAGAGAAGAATAAGGGGAGATCTATATCCTACTGATTCCCTTTCTATTCTCTTTAATTCCGCTGTAGTAATTCTGATGAAGCTCCTTTTCCCCAAGACAATGGCTAGTGCCATTGCCAATGCTACTAAGCCTCTTCCACCTGGTTCTGTAAGCAGATTAAAACCATACCAAACCAAAATATTCTTTAGAATAAGGGCAGAGGAGCTGCTTGTTGTTTAAAACAAATTCTGGTCCCATGTGATGTTCTGGTACAGCTTAGAGCTACTGAAGATATGCCAAGAAGTTTCAGTTCTTTTCTGCTGCCATCCTGAGCAGTCTGTGTGGGATACAATCTCAGAAGACAGAAATGAGTTGAGTTCAGATGTACCAATTCTACTTCTTGTCCCTTGGCCTCCATAGAATTTTATGTACAAAATCTAAGGTTCAAAAATTGGGCTTTTCTATTTTTAAGGTCTTCTGAAATAATAAGAATGGTCTTTTTATTTGCTTGAATGAATCTTTATGTTACTATGGACCTCCAGAGAAAATTCTCAAACTGGGCAAGTAATGGATTTCCACCATCTTGAAAATATGGCAATGAGAATTGGAATGAGAAGGAGGTGGTAGAGTCAGGGGCATATAAAATCAAGAGATATTTCAGCCATCCTGTTTAAGCTACAAAAGGAAAATAACTTACAGAAATATCAGTTCAGGCTGAATGGTTCCAATCATTGGTACTTGGTTCTATGCTTGAGTGGTTCCAGGAACAACAGAAAACCAGGCATTGTTAGAATGCCAAGTACAAGAAAGGCAGTGTGGATGTCATTCTGACTTCCCCTTCGAACAGGCCAGGCATTTTCAAGCTTAGCTTCCCTTGCCCAAATGAATGAGTCACTTGGGAAGAGAAGTTGGGGTTGCTGACTCCCTCCTAAGTAAAAATTTGCTCCAGAACTTGGAGGAGGAAATTCTGTGCCTAAGGCAAGGTTGGAAAAGTGTAGTGTGACTACTTATTTCAAGCTTTATGTCTTTATTACAACATGTGCAATTTATCACAAAGTCACAGAAGTACAACCTCAGCATTGGAAAATAAACTAAGTGATCATCTCACTGAACCCATGCCAGATAGAGAAGTCCTTGTCCAACCTTCTCATCCAATGGTCATCTATTCTTATCTTGGGCTATCAGAGTGATAGAAGGCACATTGACTCTTGAGGCAGCCCATCATAGTTTCAGTTAACTTTAATTATAGGAAAATTTTCTCTTATGGGACAAAATATGTCTCTCTGTGACTTGTATTCATTGCTTCTTATTTTGTTCTCTAAGTTTGAATAGGATATGCTTAGTTGACTTTTGATAAAGTCCTTCATGGTCTGTAGTTTGGACATTATTCTTATCCTCACCTCCTTCTCACCAGGAACTTGGACTCTGTTCCCTTGCTCCCCTAACTCTGATACATTTTTGTCTCATCTTACCAAAGTTCAGGCACTTCCATGCTATTTCTCACCAATCTCTATCTTTTTTCCCATTCCTGTTCCAACATCACTCTACTTATTATCTTCTTCCATTAGACTATAAACTTCTTAAGGACAAGGACTATCTTTTGCTAACTTGAATTTGCTTAGCATAGTACCTGCCACATCGGAAATGTTTAACAAATGCTCATTCTCTCTCTGTCTCTTTCTGTCTGTCTCTATCTCTTCATCTCTCTGTCTCTCTCTCTCTCTCTCTCTCTCTCTTTTCTTACTTGCTTGCTCACTCACTCCTTTTATCCCCATATCTTCTCTTTTGGGGGCTAAGTATCACTTATTTCAACCCCTTCAACACCTCACCATTCCAACGGCTATCATCTGGAATGCTCCCCAGTTTGGCAAAGTTCTCAAAATATAGCATTGAGAATTAAAGACAATAGTTCAGATGTGATCCAAGTATAGTACAGTAGAGAGTAGGATTACTAAAAATTTGGAATTCTGGACCTATAATGGAATTTATAAATAGATATCATAGATTTAGATCTAAAAAGGTCCAGAGAGGTCATCCAATTCCAATAAAACTATGTATTCACATACAGGAAGGGTCTTTGATTTGATTTGTTAATTTGAGGATTTCTTGGAGCAAGAAGTCTCTTCAACAACAGATGATCACAACTGTTCCACGACTCAGTCAATAATTTAGAGATATACCGGCGGCAGTAAGAAATTAAGGAACTTGCCAAGATTTATTCAGGTAGCAAGTGACAGGAGAAATTTCAGTCTAAGGCCTCAAAGTACAAATTCAATACCCTTTCCACTGTATTAAAACAAGACAAATTTGTATGAATCTTAAAACCATTTACCTCCTTTTCTGTTACTCTGTTACCATCATTGCAGAAGTGGTAGGAAGCCCTAGATTTTGGACTAGTTTTTAACATAATTTTTAACCCAGAATCACTTCCATACCTCAATAAGTCACCAGAGTAGGGTTTGAATTTAACACATGGAATAGGAAAGGATGGATGGAATTCAATCTACAGTGTTGGAAGGAATATTCACACTGTTAAGAAGACCAGATAAATAGGAGTGTTAATATATTGGGTACTAAAAGTGACCTTTGTTGGGTCCTGAATGACTGTCCACTGTAACAACCATTATTCCTAGTTCTTCTGCCTTGATACTCTTCTTAAGATGCTTTCATCATCTTCTGGATTGAGCTTATTAGAAGTCAGCCTTGTTTTCACAAATCAAGCCTTTTTTCATACTTTAAGGTGATAGTCAAAAGCTATATAGACATATAATATCCACAAGTGGCCTCTAGTAAATTATTGAGTATTCACTAAGTACCAGTCCTCACATGGCTACTGACTATTAGCTTAAAATATACAAAAAAATCTTGATTTATGAAAGCAGTTTTCCTCACAGTTCCATATATCCATTACATGTAAGGGCACTAGAAAGAAGCTGGAGCAAAAGTGGTCATTAAAGAAATGCATGGAATAAAAAGATGGTAGGTGGTCAGATGATGAGAGAGGGATTAAGAAAAGGGAAAGATTACATTTTCTACTATTATGTCAGGAAGATTAGAAAGCCTTGCTTTATTGGATGGAGTACATGTGGTGAAGTAAGAAGACCCTAATGGGATAGACAGGTATTGATGGGACATACTCCACAACTTTGGAAGGCAGGATCATCATGATGGGATTTCAACTCCACTGGGATATTTGAGTGTATAAAATACCTATGCCTCTCTCTTATACAAAAATCTTTCTGAATGTATAAGACTTGTGTACCCATGGAAGTTTTATTTATTTCTTTAATTAAAATTTTTTTCAGATTACATGTTGATAATTTTAATGATTATTTTCTGACATTTTGTGATCCATATTCTTTCTCTATCACTCCTTCAACTTCCCCAAGATGGCAGGTAATATGATAGAAATTGTACATGTGTTATCCTACAATACGTATTTCTAATTTTGTCTTATCAGGAAAGAAGACACATATCAATTACAGTAGAGAAAAAATTCATGGGGGGAGTAACATGAATAATGTTATATTTTGATCTGGAGTTAGACTGTCAATTTTTTTGTCATGGCTTCCTTGGAGTTATCCTGGATTTTTACATTATTGATAATAGTTAAGTCATTTGCAGCTAATCACTACCCATTATTATTGTTACTCTGTGCAACTTTCTCCTAGTTCTCCTCTTTTCACTTTGCATCACTTCATATAAGTCTTTCTGGGTCCATAGAACTTTTAGTGAAGTCAAGGTTTTATAGTTTTATAGGAGTGGGGAGAAATCCCTCAAAAAGGCATTAAAATTGAGGATGTTGGCTATTTAAGGAGGTCAGAGCCATATAAAAGTAAGATGTTCAGTCACTGAGTCATGTGATTGTCCTCTGGTTCCCATGATGTGTATTTTTGTTCGAGTGTCTGAAAGCTTTCCAAATAAAGTCCTGGGAGTTGCCTTTTTCAGAGATTTCCTGAAGCCAATCCTCTACCTCCCCACCCCTTTAGTCTAGTTAAGAAGTGTGATTGGATCCCCTTTCTTAATCCTGATTGAAAATCTTGGCTTCTATCTCATTTTCTTTTCTCTCTCCACAAAAGAGTACAATCAGTCTTTGCCCAAATATAAAAACATCTCTCTTGACTCACTTCCTCTTGTCTTCTCGCTTCAGAGTACTGTCTTCATTTCTCTAGCTCAGGGAAGAATGAATGTAAGCTAGGCTAGAGCTGAGGGGAAAAGTCAAAACTGGAAAGTTTGGCCTCTTAGATCAACCCCTTCCCCACCCTCTCAAAAATGAAGAGAAGCTTAAAGAATTCTCCAACTGTGAAAGGATGTGTAAGGAAAAAAAGTTCTCTTGAAAGAATATGGAATAATAGACACACCTCCTTCATTTTTTTTTTTTTTGCTCTGACTCAAGTCCTAGATTTTTGGACTCACAGTTGGAAAAAAAATGTCCCAGTTTTTTAAGTTTTTGCATGATTCTGGAGTCAGAATATATTCCTGAGGCAGAGGTACAAAGAAACAAAAGGAAGACGAAATCAACTAATTTCGGTGTTTAGCAGGGATTCATTAAACAGATAAACCAACATAGAGATTGCTTCTCCTGGTTCTTGTCAGCCAGTGAAGCAACAGAATAAAAGCATCCTTGATTGACTGCTCTCTCATATTGCAAAGCTCCCAAAATAAACTTGGGAAGAGACAAGGGTCATGAGACTCTGAAAACGAGGAAATTGGCTGGGAAGCCAGTTTGTATTGGAGTTGTGTAATCTGTGCTATTAGTCATAAACCCATGTTGAGGTATGCTAAATGGCATTAGCAAAGGCAGTCCAAATCTGTGAAGGAAAGTGTCTGGGAAAAGGATGGTTTGTTTGGATTGGATGTCCCGTGTTGACAGGGAGATGAGTCTAAGGCAGAGGGGGCAATGGAACTAAAATAAGAAAGGGTATTTATTTTGGCCAGTTCCCAGTATCACAGAGTCTCAGAGGTGAAGAGAATGTCAGGGGACTTCTAGTTATCTCATAGCTGAAGAGGAATCCTTTTACTAACACACTTGACAATGGCAGTTGCATATTTTTTTCATGCTTTTGAATAGTCCTAGGAGTTAAATTCCAAGTAATAGCTTTCTCCCTCCTTACCTCTTCCTGTGGGCTTCTTTTCTTCCTTCAAGGCCAAGCTTAGATGCCACCTTCTCTAGGCCACTTTCTCTGATCTTTCCATTGGACTTGAGCTCTCCTTCCCTAAACCTAACTAGGTCATGTGGAATCTCTGCTTCACCTTTACCAACTCCTATCATGTACCAAATTGTTTTTATTGTCACAATCCTCTATTAGGTTTCAAAATAACTTCTTAGAGGTAAAGTATCATGTTTGTATTTTAGAATTTCTAACACCTAGCAGAATGAAGCTATATTAATAAAGTGTTTATTTAATGAATGGACAGCACCACAATTCAACTCGTTTCCTGTGTTTGTTCTTTTTTTTAATTTTAATTTTAATTTTGAATATTTTCCCATAGTTACATGTTTCATGTTCTTTCCCTCTCTCCCAACCCCCCCCCCATCCCCGTAGCCAACACACAATTCCACTGGGTTTTATATGTATCATTGATTAAGACCTAATTCCATATTATTGATAGTTGGACTAGAGTTATTGTTTAGTGTCTACACCCCCAATAATATCCTCACCAGTCCATGTGTTCAAGCAGTTGTTTTTCTCCTGTGTTTCTACTCCCACAGTTCTTCCTCTGAATGTGGCTAGTTTTCTTTCTCATAAATCCCTCATCCTTGCTCTGGATTTTTGCATTGCTGCTAGTAGAGAAGTCCATTATGTTCAATTGTACCACAGTGTATCAGTCTCTGGATCTGCTCCTTTCACTCTGCATCAATTCCTGGAGGTCATTCCAGTTCACATGGAATTCCTCCAGTTCATTATTCTGTTGAGCACAGAAGTATTCCATCCCCAACAGATACCACAATTTGTTCAGCCATTCCCCAATCGAAGGACATTCTCTCATTTTCCATTTTTTTTGCCACCACAAAGAGTGTGGATATAAATATTTTTGTACAAGTCTTTTTCCTTATTATTTCTTTGGGGTATTATCCAAACAGTGCTATGGCTGGATCAAAAGGCAGATACTCTTTTATAGCCCTTTGAGCATAGTTCCAAATTGTTATCCAGTATTATTGGATCAATTCACAACTCCACCAGCAGTACATTAATGTCCCAATTTTGCCACATTCCCTCCAACATTCACCACTTTCCTTTGCTGTCATGTTAGCTATTCTGCTAGTTATGAGGTGGTACCTCAGGATTGTTTTGATTTGCATTTCTCTAATTATAAGAGATTTAGAATACTTTTTCATGTGTTTGTTGATAGTTTTGATTTCTTTATTTGAAAATTGCCTATTAATGTCCCTTCCCAAAGCCAGGTAGAACAAAAACAAAGAAAGAAAACTACAGACCAATCTCCCTAATGAAAATAGATGCAAAAATATTAACAGAATACTAGCAAAAAGACTCCAGCAAGTGATCATGGGGGTTATCCATCACAATCAGGTGGGATTTATACCAGGAATGCAAGGATGGTTCAATATTAGGAAAACCATTCACATAATTGACCATATCAACAAGCAAAACAACAAAAATCACATAATTATCTCAATAGATGCTGAAAAAGCCTTTTACAAAATACAATACCCATTCCTACTGAAAACACGAGAAAGTATAGGAATAGAAGGGCTTTTCCTAAAAATAATAAATGGTATATATCTTAAGCCATCAACAAGCATCATATGCAATGGGGATAAATTAGAAGCCTTTTCAATAAGATCAGGTATGAAACAAGGATGCCCATTGTCACCTATACTATTTAACATTGTACTAGAAACACTAGCAGTAACAATTAGAGAAGAAAAAGAAGTTGAAGGTATTAAAATAAGCAATGAGGAGACCAAGCTATCACTCTTTGCAGATGATATGATGGTCTACTTAAGCAATCCTAGAGAATCAACTAAAAAGTGGAAATAATTAACAACTTTAGCAAAGTTGCAGGATACAAAATAAATGCACAGAAATCATCAGTATTTCTATATATTTCCAACACATCACAGCAACAAGAGTTAGAAAGAGAAATTCCATTTAAAAATCACCCTAGACAATATAAAATAATTAGGAATCTATCTGTCAAAACAAACACAGGAATTACTATAACACAACTACGAAACCTTTTCCACACAATTAAAACTATATCTAAACGATTGGAAAAACATTGAGAGCTCATGGGTATGACAAGCTAACATAATATAAATGACCAATCTACCCAAATTAATTTACTTATTTAGTGCTATATCTATCAAACTACCAAAAAAACTATAACAAAGTTCATTTGGAAGAACAAAAGACCAAGAATATCAAGGGAAATAATGAAAAAAATATGAAGGAAGGTGGGCTACCAGCTCCAGATCTTAAACTGTACTATAAAGCAGTGGTCATCAAAAAAATATGGTACTGGTGAAGAGACAGAAGGGAGGATCAGTGGAAAAGGCTTGGGGTAAGCGACCTCAGCAAGACAGTCTATGATAAACCCAAAGAACCTAGCTTTTGGGACAAAACCCCACTATTTGACAAAAGCTGCTGGGAAAATTAGAAAAAAATATGGGAGAGATTGGGTCTAGATCAACATCTCACATCCTATACCAAGATAAATTCAGAATGGGTGAATGACTTGAATATAAAAAAGGAAACTATAAGAAAATAGTATACTTGTCAGGAAAGGGAAAGGAAAGACTTTAAAACCAAGCAAGAGTTAGAAAAAATTACAAAATTTACAATAAATAATTTTGATTACATTAAAATAAAAAAGATTTTGTACCAAAAAATCAATGCTACCAAAATTAGAAGGAAAGCAACAAATTGGGAAAAAATCTTTATAACAGAAAACACTGAGAAAGGTCTAATTACACAAATATATAAGGAGCTAAATCAATTGTACAAAAAAATCAAGCCATTCCCCAATTGATAAATGGTCAAGGGTCATTTCTTGTGTTTGGCTGGGTTGTACCACTAATTGCTCTTTGTCTTTGTCCTCCCCTTCCCCCCCCCCCATCTCTCTGCCATTCACAAAGGCTTTCAGTCAATTCCAGGGATAGTAGGAGGGCGAGCACCTAATACGGTTAAGACCAACATGAAAAACTTGAATTTCTATGTTAATTTCCCCTAATCCATGTATGTAGCTCCTTTCTTCATTTTTTTGTCTTTTTAACTTCTTTAAACTCTCAGCCCTAAGTGTGCCCACCTTTTAAAGTACAAGCCCCAAAGGGTTGACGTCACAGGGAAAAATACTCACATTTTGAGCAATTGGACATAAAATGAGCTGTTTTAAGAGGTGATTAATTCCTCCTCTTTGGATGTCTTCAAGAAGTGAACGTATAACTTCTTGTTGGGTATGATCCAGTAAGAATCATTTTTTTTCACACGAGTTGGACCAGGTAACCACTTCCAATTTCCAAATCTGATGATTCTAGTGTGTCTGTTGCTTCCTCATTGGTGATGAGTGTGGCTGGTTTAAGAAGCTAAAAAGTCAGAGAGAGAAATAAAAGTGAAGAAAGGGGCCAAACACAGATAGATTGGGGGAAAAATCACTGATTGTCATAGACATTCTTAGCTTCCAAATGGTCCAGGATGAAAGATCTTCCTTCCTTCTCTGTCGAATGAACCACTCCTGATTTCCTGCTTTTATTATTTCCTTTTTCCTTCTAACATGGGGTTCAGGAATGTACTAATATATTGCTTTCTATTTAGTTCAGGATGTGATTATCCATTAATCCTGACTTTGAATGAGTATTGTATACTTTTTTGAAATGGAATGAGGAGAGGAGGAAGACAATGTAGAATGATCAAAGTAAGTTTGATATATGATGTAAATAAATTAGTGTAAAATAAAATTTGGTGTAAGATAAAATTGGTGTAAAAAGTGTTGTAGGTCTAAAGGTTGTGTTATTAAGAATGTTTAATGTATGGTAGGGAGGCAGGATAGCATGGATGACAGAGATTCAAGCCTTGCCTCTAACCCATCCTGGCTGTGTGATCTTGGGTAAATTACTTAACTTTTCATTACCCTGTGAGATGGAGCATCTTGTATTTGGAACATCCAGGAGGTCTGTGTTACTGGATCAAAGAGTATATAATTATAAATACAGTGTAGGAAGCCCAAAAAATGTAGGTGGAGGCTGGGTTATAAAGGGCTTTGAAGGACAGGTAGAAGATTTTGTATTTGAACATAGAGGTATTTTGTATTTGATTTGCAATAAATAGCAGAAAGGTTCATTATTATCTTAGTAGAGGAGGAGGCTTCTCTTGTTGGCCAACCAGAAGTATTAATTGAGCCTTGGAGTAAAAATTAATTAATCAATCTCTATTTTCTATCATGGAATGTTTATGGGACTCATATCTTTAAAGTCACTAATAAAAATTATTTTTGCTATGTAACAAGCTTATTTAATAGGTTTATATGTTTCTACTCAACAAGAAACTACCTCTGAAGATCATGATGTTGGCTGGTTCTCATTAAATATATCTTTCTCTCTCAAAGAAAATTATCTAGTAACTCAGGTTTGGTCTGCCAAAGAGTCTTATTTATCATTACTGAAAAAGTACTCCATATCTAAAGGAGATGAATAAACTTATGATGAAGGAAAAGAGGTCATAGGCCAAAAAATCTAATCTTAGGGACCTTGAACTTCTTTTTTAAATATATATTTTATAATTGTAATTGCTAAATTAAATTCTCCAGATAAAAGGTTGATACGATTTTAATAATCTATAATTATGCTTTAATATAATTATTTTTATTTAAATGTATTTATTTAAATATAATTATATTTATTTTATTTTTTTTCCTTTTCTTTTCTTTTATCCATTAAAAAAAACTATTTTGATGAAAGATACATGGATTTCACCAGACTGCCAAAGGGAGGCTGCGATGCATAAGGAAAAGTTAATAACACCTGTCATAGAGGATATTTTAAAAGGATATTTTGTTGATAGGTTTTTTTAAAATTTTCCTGATATATCCTCTTACCATCAATGATTTATCCCATATAACAGAGAAATATAGTTAAGAAAAATTGGGACAGTGAGCATATCTAATGGCAATTGGATTTGGGACCTCTTCACCACCCCCTTTCTTATGCCTCTTCTACTTTTCTATAGGGTAAAAAAGGATTGTATTCCCCAATGAATCTGGCTGTACTTCTCTCTCTGATCCAATTCCAAGAGAGTAAGGTTTAAGTATTACCCATCACCACCCTCCCTCTGCCCCTCCGCTGTAATAGTATACTATCCCCCCTCTCTTTATGTAATATAATTTACCCCCATTTTACTTCTCTCTTCCCAGACTCATCTTCTTCAGTACAAATCTGACCTTAGATACTTGCTAGCTATCTGACCTTGAACAAGTCACTTAATCCTGTTTGTCTCAGTTTTCTTATCTATAAAAAGGGCTGGAGATAGAAATGGCAAACCACTCCAGTTATCTTTGGAAAAAAAAACACCCTAAAACCCAAATGGGGTCACAAAGCATTAGACATGATTGAAACAACAACAACAAAAAGCATTTATTTCTTGACCATAGCTAATATAGACTTTTCTACTAATCTTTAAAAAGTTATAGTTTTAATGATTTTCATATCACTAGATATCTGGTAATGTTTATTACCTATTAAATTTTATTTATTCTATTTATTATTTCTTTTATAATTCTACACATTGTGTTCCATAAAATGCATTTTGTTATCATTTTTCCTAGTTCAATGAAACAGCCCCTTAGTAGTTTGATTGGTTTAGCACTAAGTTTCTTAATCAACTTAACACAATCATTTTTATTATATTCATACAGCTCAAACATGGAGAATGATCTCCTTAGCTATTTAGATTTTTAAAAAACATTTTATTTATTTAACTGTTTCCCAAATCCATATAAAACTATTTTAATGATCATTTAAAAATTCAAGTTCTAAATTCTCTGTCTCCTACCCCTCCCCACTTCTTAAGAATGCAAGCAATTTGCATCAGTCATAAATGTGAAGTCTTGAAAAATATATTTCATTTTACAAAAGACAAAAAAGTAAAATAAAGTAAAAATAAAAGATATGCTTCAATCTGCATCCAAGTTTTATCTGTTCTCTTTTGGGAAGAATAGCATTTTTCCTCCTACATCCTTTTGGAATTTTTTTGAATCAGGTAGCTAATTCTTTTATAGTTGATCATTTTTATGAAATTGTGATTACTATGTATAATATTCTCTTGGCTCTGGTCCTTTCAAATTACATGAGTTCATTTAAATCTTCCTAGATTTTTCTGAAATCATCCTGCTTATTATTTCTTATAGTGAAACAATAATTCATGACAATTTTATATTTCAATTTGTTCAGCCATTCCTCAATTGATGGGTATGCCCTTGATTTCCAATTGTTTGCCATCACAAAAAAAGAGCAACTATAAATATTTTTGTACATGTAAATCTTTTTACTGTTTCTTTCATTGCTTTGCGATATAAACCTAGTAGTGCTATTACTGGTTCAAAGGGTATGTACAGTTTTATAGACATTTGTGTATAGTTCCAAATTGTTCTGCAGAATATTTAGATCTGTTCACAATTTCACCACCAGTACTTTTGTGTCTCAGTTTTTTCCATATTTTTTTTCTCTTCCATCAGATTTTGTCATTTTTCTCTTCCATCAGATTAACCAATTGGATAGATGTGAAATGATTTCTCAGTGTTTTTTAAATTTTTATTTCTATTATCAGTAGTGATTTAGAACATTTTATGTAAATTATTGATAGCTTTGATTTTTTTCTTCTGAAAATTTCTTGATATTATCTTTTGACCACTTTTCAACTGGAGAATCGCTCTTATTTTTGCAGATTTAGCTCAGTTCCTCATATATTAGAAAAATGATTTACTTATTAAAGACTGTAAAATCGCCCTCTCAATTTCCTTTTGTTCCTTCTAATTTTGGCTGCACTAGTTTTATTTGTGCAAGAGATTTTTAATTTCACATAATCAAAACTATCCATTTTACTTCCTGTGATCCTCTCTTTCTCCTGTTTGGTCATAAAATCTCCACTTATCCAAAGATCTGACAGGTACATTTTTACATGTTCCTGTAATTTACTTGTTACCCTTTATGTCTAAATCATTTATCCATTATTACTTTATCTTTGTATATGATGTGAGATTTTGGTCTAGGCCTAGTTTCTACCACCTGCTTTCCAGTTTTCCCAGCAATTTTTGTTAAATGTTGATTTTGATACATGTAATCTCTGGGTTTACAAAATGCTATATTATTGCAGTCATTTATAGTTTGAAATCTTGAACTACTAGTCTACTTTCTTTTTTAATTGATTAAAATTTTTCAAACAATCAATTAATTAATTCATTATTTTTGATGTCTTATTTTTACAGATAAATTTTGTTTCTATTTTTTTTAACTATGATTTAAATCTTCGATAGTTTAATTTTAATAGCACTAAATAAAAAGAGTAACTTAGGTAGAATTGTCATCTTTATTATATTGGCTTGGCCTACTCATGAGCAAATAATATTTTTCTAATTATTTAGGGCTGACTTTATTTATGTAAAAAGAAGTGTTTTGTTATTCTGTTCATAAAGTTCAAGGGTTTGTCTTGAAAGAAATATTTTATATTATTATATATTTATATTATCTATGGTTATTTTAAATGGAATTTCTTTTTCTATGTCTTGTCACTAGATTTTTTTGGTAACACTAAAATGTGGATGTTTATTTTTATCCTGCAATTTTGCTAAAGTTGTTGTTTTAACTTGATTTTTCATTGACTCTCTAGCATTCCTGAAGTATACCATCATATCATCTTCAGAGAGAGTTTTGTTTCCTCATTACCTATTTTTATCCCTTCTTTTTTTTTCTTGTATTATTGTTAGAATTTCCAGGGTTAGCATTTCCATTCCAATATTGAATAATAGTGCTCATAACGGTTGTCCTTGCTTCATTCCTTATGTTTATCATTTTAAGAAAAATTCCTTTGAGTCCTATGATTTCTAGCACTTTTAATAGAATGGGTGTTATATTTAATCAAAGACTTTCTGCATCTATTGATATAATTATATGATTTTTTTGTTATTGCTATGATCAATTTTGCTGATGATTTCCCTTAAATTGAACAAGTCCTACATTCCTGTTACAAAGCGATGTGGGCATAGTGTCTGATTTTTGTGACATATTGCTGTAATTGTCTTGCTAGTATTTTATTTAAAATTTTTGCATCAATATTCATTACAGAAATCGGTTTATATATTCTTTTTATATTTTTTCCTTTCTCTCTGGTTTAGGTATCAAAACCATATTTGTGCCATGAAAGAAATTTGATAGGAATCCTTCATTACCTATTTTTTTTTTGAAAATTTTATATAGTTTTAGGATTAATAAAATGTTTGGTCGAATTAACATGCAAATCCATCTGATTTTGGGAAATTTTTTAATGGAGATCATCAATGAGGTTTCAATAGTTTGTTCAATTATGTACCCTTCCTTTAATATAGGTTATTTATGTATCCCATTTCCCCTTCTGTTAATCTGAGCAGTTTATATTTTTGGAAATAATCATTCATTTCACATATCAGTTTTAATGGCATGTAATTGCTGAAAATAACTCAATAATTGCTTAAATTTCATCCTCATTGTTAATTCATTAATTCTTTTAATTTTTGTTAGTAATAAAAGTAAATAATAAATAATGTTTATTTAATTTATTGCTTTTCATTAATTCATTAATTTTTAAAAAATAATTAATCTCTTTTGATTTTCAGAATTTCCATTTTAGTTTTTTAATTGAGATTTTTAATTTGCTCTTTTCAAGTTTCTTTTTCTAGTTCTGTGACTAATTTATTGATCTGCTCTTTCTATCTTTTTTGATGTATTCATTTAGAGATATGCATTTTTCCCTAAATACTGCCTTAACTGCTTGTTGTTGACTGTTCTTTAGGATTTTTATGATTTAGGTTGCAATGAATTTTTCATTAATGCTTCTATGGTCCCTTATCAATGCAATTTTATTGCATTATGTTCTGAAAATAGAACATTTGGTGTTCTTGCTTTTCTGCATTTAGTTGTGAGGTTTTTATGTCTTTATATATAATTATTTTTTAAAGTCCCATATTAGAAAAATGTACATTTCTTTCTATTCCCAGTTAGTTTTCTCCAGTGGTCTAACATATCAAACTTTTCTTAGATTCTCTTCATCTCCTTGACTTATTTATTATTTCTCATGGTTGCATTTTTCCAGTTTTGAGAGGGGAAAGCTGAGTTCTCTCACTAATAAAGTTTATTGTCTATTTCTTTCTGTAATTTATTTATCTTTTCTTTTAAGGATTTGGTGTACATTTTTTTATTGATATCACTTCATTATCTAGTGGTATTTTTAGTAAGATGTAGTGTTCTTCTGTATCCCTTTTGATTAGGTCTACTTTTGCTTTTCTTTGTCTTAGATCATGATTCCTTCCCTGTCTTTTATACTATAGTTGAAGTCCAATAGATTCTGTTCCAGCTCCTTATTTTAACTGCGTATGCCTCTCTTCTAAGTGTTTTTACTAATAACAGCATATTATTGGATTTTGGTTTGTAATCCATACATCAAACCACTTCTGTTTTATGTGTTAGTTCATTCCATTCACATCCATAGTTTCTATTACTAACTGTTCATTCTTCCCCCCCCCCCCAATCTTATTTTCTTCTGTTTGCCCTTCTCTCTCTCTTTTTATTCTTTCTCTCCTCTAAGGTACATTTTTCTTCTGCTTACTATTTTAAAAAAATATGACTTTTTTGTCATTTCCCTCTCCTTTTTCCTTATCTCCTTCACCTCCTACTTCCATGTTGGGTAAGATAGATTTCTATTACCAATTGAGCATGCATGTTTTCCCTCCTTCAAACAATTTAGTTATGAGTAAGGTCCAAGTATTGCCTGCCCCACTCCCCACCATTTTTTCTCACTGTAGAAACTCTTCCTTGAATGCTTCTTTTATTTGGGACAAAATTCCCCATTATTTCTCTCCCTTCCTCCTTCTCCCAAAGCATCCTATTTTTTCATCTATTCAATTTTTTATCTCAGCATAATCAACTCACTCCCACAAGCACTTTCTTTGTAGAATTTTTCTAATTACCTTAATAATGATAAAGTTCTTAGAAATTATGTGTGTTGTCTTCCCATATTTATAAACAGTTTATTCTTATTGAGTATCTTATGATTTCTCCCTTATGTTTATGTTTCTCTTGAATCATATTTGAAAGCCATGTTTTCTCTTCAGCTCTGGTTTATTCATTAGAATGTTTGGAAGTTCTTTATTTTATTAAATATCCATTTCGCTCCTTGAAGGATTGTACTGTTTTTCTGTGTGTATTATTCTTGATTGTTTTCCTAGATTTTTCAGATTCCAGAATATCATGTTCTAAGCCCTCCACTCCTTTAAAATAGATGCTGCTAAATCTTTTCACAGCTTTAAATGGTTTCTTTTTGGTTACTTATACCATTTTCTCTTTGACCTGGGGTCTCTGAAATCTGGCTAAACTATTTTTGAGAGCTTTCATTTTTGTATTTCAGGTGGTGATTGATAATTTTGATTTCTTTTTTCTCTCTGGTTCTAGGATGTTGAAACAGCTTTCTTTGATAATTGTTCCCTTGAAAAAAACCTTAATCTTTTGTATTATAATTAATCTTAAAATATCCATTCCAAATCAGAATAGTGGTAAGAGCTAGACAATGGGGGTTAAATGACTTGTTTAGGGTGGCACAGCTAGAAAGTATTTGAGGCTAGATTTGAAACAAGAACCTCCCATCTCTAGCCCTGGCTCTCTATCCACTCAACCACCTCACTGCTCTCTTTCCCTGATAATTTCTTGAAACATAACCTTCTGGCTTTTTATTTGATGATGGCTTTCAGGTAATACAATAATTTTAAAATGATCTTAGCTCAATGTATTTCCCAGGTGAGTTGTTTTTCTAATGAAATATTCCACATTTTCATTTTTTTCATTCATTTGACTTTGTTTTATTGTTTCTTAATGTCTCATGGAAACATTAGCTTCCACTTGCCATATTCTAATTTTTAGAAACTTTTTTTTCTTCAGTAAGTTTTTGTATCTCTTTTCCATTTGGCCAATTAAGTTTTTAAGATGTTGTTTTCTTTATTATTTTTGTCCTTCATTTGCCAAAGAATTAATGATATTTTCATATTTTTCTTCCTTTGCTTACATTTCTTTATCTAATTTTCCCTCTACCAGCCTTATTTGATTTTTAAAATCATTTTTATCTCTTCCATGACTTATTGTGGGGTTTGTGTCAATTTTTTTTCCTGTGAGGCTTTGCTCATTGCTGTTTTGATTTCATTGCCTTCTTCTGAGTCTATGTCTTGATCTTCCCTGTCATCATCATAGATTTTTATGGAGAAATTATATTTTTATGTTATTTACATTTTTCCTCTCTGATTTCTTGATTTTTAATTTCATTAAAGTTGCTGTCCCCACCATGGGGGTGAGTACTGCCTCAGTCTTCAGACTTTTTCTCAGCAATGTTTTCAGAGCTAGTTTTCTGGGGGGTTGGAATTTTTCAGTGCCTCCAAAAATTGATGTGGTCTGGGGATAGGGGTGGTCACTTTTCTCTTGGTCTGAATTGTGGTGTCTGGGCCTGGAAATGCTCCTGATCACATGGGATTGCCATTGATATTGTTCTTTAGGGTTCATGATCCCTTATGATCAAAACCAGTTCTTCCCATCATGGCTTCCTCTCCTTCTTAAAAGTACTCCTTTCTGTCCTTGAAGTATAAATTAGAAGTGGGTATTGGCAATGGAACTGTGAAATGATATCTGGTCCTGTTGTCAGTGCTATAGCACAGGGATTCCCTGTAATCTCTGACTGTCTTACAAATTCTGGCTTGGAAACTCCTAATGCTTACTATTGCTCCTATAACTCCCACCAATCTCACCACTGGTGATCCATCCATATGGGTTCTGGGCTAGTCTCTCCTTCCACATCAAAAATCCCTCTTTTCAACTTCTTAAGATGCTGTAGGCTGAAAAAATGTCTCATTCTGATCTTTTATTGGCTCTGTGACTCCAGAATTCAATTTGAGGTATTATTTTAAAGTCGTGTTGGAAGGGAATGTTGAGAGTACTCAACTGAATACTTTATTTATTCATCTTGGATTCCCGTTATATTTCTTTATGAGTTAAACTTGAATGTTTACTCTCAGTGAATGGAGGATCTATCCATCTATATTCGACTTAAAATTAATTTGTTACTATTACATTGAGCCAATTTTCATGTATTACTATTTGAAATATGATATTCAGACTTTTAATTCATCATGCTTTTCTAATGGGTGTAGGGGCCTCAAATTATCACTGCGAATCCTAATGTTAAGGTCAGTTACACAGGCTTGAGCATAATGTTTTTGTTTTTCTAACATTTTTATCTTTTTAATTTGATTTTATTCACATTTTCTTCCATTTTCGTATTTTGAGTCCCAAATAATTCATTTCTTTAATTCATTGCTCAATTGTATTGGTATGATTCTCCACGCATTTTTATTGATGTCATTTGAGAGTTATTATTTCTTTTGCAATAATTTTTAAACCTCATAGTCCATATTAAAAGCAACAATGTATTGGTTCCAAGGTGAAGAGTGAAAAGGGGTAGGCAATAGGAGTTAAGTGACTTGCCCAGCTAGGAAATGTCTGAGCTAGATTTGAACCCAGGACTTCCCATTTCTAGGCCAGCCTTTCAATCTACTGAGACGCCTAGCTTTTCCCCATTCCCCATAAATGTTTGGTGTTAGACACACACATATTACCTCTGGTCAGAGAATGTAGACAGTGTTTCCCCAAATGCTCATATATTATATTATGCATAAGAGAAGCTAAAATAACATCTCTTCTCCCAACTCTCACTAATTGCTGTGTGTTTCATAGTGATGGAAGAAATTAAATATTTATAGAGAACTCCAAAGTATGAATGATAGAACAGACTTTAGAAGCAACAGTACCTTGAGAAAGTCACTTCATCTTTATTAGTCTCAGTAGTTTTGTCTATAAAAAACAGGGGTGGTGGAATCTCATCTAGAGAGTGATGTACTTTTTGCAAAGACTCTCATGAAAACTTAGATTTAGAAATAGAATTAGAACTCACTTCTCTTGACTGTGAGTTTATTGCTGTTTCTAACTACAGTCCCCTGCTTCTCCTGCTGATCTTAAAGCTTAGTCTCTTTATAATTAAAACATGGCATCATTTAGTTTGTGTATTCTTGGTGGTAATTTTGTGACAGTAGAATAAGGAAATTAGTATTTATTTCAAAAAACTTTAATTTCTCTTTCAGCAGCTGAAAAGTCTTTATGCCTCTGACACATGTAGCCAATACTCCACTATGTGGGAAAATATATAAAAACACACACAGGAAACCTAATCCTTATTCTCACTTTTTAGTCACTGATTTGATGGTTGACTCCACCCTCATTTTCCTATTGCCAAGGGTTTTAATGAGCAGCAATCGAGTCCACACCCTGCCACTAGGAACATACATGACATGGGAGGAAAATAGTTCACATTTCTTGAGCCTCTAAAAACTACAGTTCTTGCTTACATCAAAGCATCTGCCTCCCAACCTTCTCTTGATATAGGGAGTCTGATGATTATTATACATGCTTTAGAGATAAAGAAAATGGCGGACTCAGAGAGTCTAAGTGCCTCATCAATAGTTACACTACAAGTAGGTGGGATGAATGGACCTCAAACCCATCTCATCTTATCTGACATTCTTGACATATCCCACTATAAGATTTCTTCAGTGTAATTTTGTATATATCCAAAATTACATATTTGGGCAGTTTCCTGGAAAATCCTACTACCTTTATCCTTCACTTACTCCAAAACAATGAATCTTTAATGGGAAGGGGAGATGGGAGAGGGTTTTTTTTTTCAGACTTACTAGAAAATGAATGGTCAACTAGAATGATATATGTACCTATGCATAAGTTTAAATTTATTTTTGGATATATCAGAAGATTTCAAGGTAAGATTTGTGAATTAAAAAGCAAATGCTATAGGTTTTTTTTCATTCTGCTTCAATTCCTACTCCTGATTTTCTGTAATTTCTTTACTTTTCCAAAGGAACTTTTCCACCCTACAAATTTACTAAACCTTCGTACTTTTCATCGTTCAGGGAAGCCAGTTCCCCCTGAGATCTCACTGTGGGGAAAATGCTCAGGTTGATCATGTCTTCATTTCTTTCCAGTCTGCACCCATGACTCTTTGTCTACCATGTCCCTGTTGGTGCTCTAACCATCTCAATTTTCTGTTTCATTTTATTCATTGACTTTCCCTATCAGAATATAAACACCTTAAGGACAGAAAAACTCCTTGCTTTTCTTCCTACCTGTATTTGTATTCCTGTGCTTAGCATAGTACCTGGTACATAACTTAATAAATGTTTGTTCGATTAACAGTATTATATTGGATTAGTAACTTGATTGTACAGTATATTAAAATCTCCTATAAAGAATTAAATCTGAGCCCAGGGAAGAGGTTTTCTATTTATTTTAATGCTATTATCTATCTATCTATCTATCTATCTATCTATCTATCTATCTATCTATCTACATCTATATTTGTACCCATATCTATTTCTATATATATATATCATCTATATCTGTTGCTAATTATATATGCATATACAACAAATATATTTATGCAAATATGTGTGTATATGGCATATTCATTCATAATTGACATGCTTGACTCTTTTAATTTTCTCTACTATGTCATAGAGATCTATACATCCTGGAAACTCACTCCATCCCTGAACTTGTAGGGACCCTCTATCCCTGTCTAGCCTCTTCCTTTGATTGGCTGGCTTCTATTTAAACTTCCATTTTAAGATATATTAATAAATTATACCAAAGGCTTCAAGAGTCCTCCATTTAACATCATGGAAGCAATATTTTAATTTATTGTTATCTTATAGAATTCCTACATTCTTCAAGGTGCAGGCCAAGTGCCACTATTTACATGAACTGAAAACTTTCTTGACCTAATAGCTAATACCTTCCCTTTCTAAACCCACTTTGTATTTACTTTCTCTCTCTTTCTCTCTCTTTCTCTTTCTCTCTCTCTCCTTCTCTTTCTCTCTCTCTCCCTCTCTCTCTCTCCCCCCTCTTTGTCTTCCTCTCCCTCTTTTTCTCTATCTCTCCATATATGTATATATTTACATAGATAGATATAGATATTTATATATAGAATATTCCTAAATATTTACAAGTATCTCCAAGTAGAATGGAATCTCTTTGTTAATAAGGATTAATGTTTTGTCTCTGTATCCCAAATGTCTAGGGCAGAGGTCAGCAACGTATGGCTCTCGAGCCATATCTGGCTCTTTCTGCAGGAGCCATAAAGCCCATTTTTTTTCAGGTGCTGTTACAGGAGCGGCACTGTGAGCACTGCACGGCTCTCACGAAATTACATTTTTAAAAATGTGGCGTTTATGGCTCTCACGGCTGAAAAGGTTGCCAACCCCTGCTCTAGGGTAACACCAAGTCATTTAATAAATGCTTGACGATATGTATTTTTCAAAGACAAAAGACGTCACTTATTGTATTACCTTAAAAGTGGAAATGCAACCAAAACAACAATTTATGACATAATACTTGCCCTATACTATTTTTATTAGCCAGGATTTATTTGATAGCTTTGTCTAGGTCAAGCATTTATTGAAATATAAATAGCTTCCCTTCCCTTAGATACTATGTGGGAATTTAGGAGAAGTAAAGGAATGAATCCCACATTCAAATACTTTGTGGAGGTGTTAACAAGACCAGAATAACTTTTTGAGCAGAAAGAAGCACCATATAATGAAGTGTGAGGTAATGATGTTACTTTCCTTGTACTTTGCTGTCTAGTTGCATGTGATCTGAGGTCTCATTGGTGTGGACACTAATCAATTCTACCAGGGTGACTCATGATTCTTTGATACCTTCTTTTTTTATTCTTATGAAAAATTTTATTTAATTAATTAATTTAGAATATTTTCCATGGTTACAAGATTTATGTTCTTTCCCTCCCCTCCTCTCACCCCCTCCCATAGCCAATAATCAATTTCACTGGGTTTTACATGTGTCATTGATCTTTGATACCTTCTTGTCAAATGCAATGCTTTGCTTATAGAATAGTACAACTACATATGTTATAAAATTTAGAACTGGAAAGGATTTCAAAGGTCAACTAATCTAACCCTTTTCATTTTTTTAAGATAAGAAGACAGAGTCCTAAAGAAGAATTACCATGATGGACTATTTAGAATGCACACTGCATTTCTAGATTGTATCATTTATGGTATTTTTATCCCTCTCCTAGCCCAGTGGTTAGATTATAGGAAGCAGTTAATAAATGCCTCTTGCTTGATTTTCCATGGTCATAAACTAGAAACTAGCAGAGGTGAGATTTGAACCTCATTCTACTGACTCCAAAACCACTCATTGTTCCCTCTCCTATACCACAGCTGTAACATATTTGTCTGAGCTCAAGTTTTATGATTCTGGTGCTCTAGCTACCATGAAATTTCAAAAGTAATATGACATGGAATGTTGAACCTATAATTGTGAAATTATGCATGGTGGGAAAGAACTTGATGATCAAATAGTCCAACTGCCTCATTTCATACTTGAGTAAAAAGAAAGCCAGAGTGGGTAAGGAACTTGCAAGAGATTAGACTGGTAGTTAGTGTTAGGACTGCCATCGAGTGTCTTGACTTCTTTTACTCAGAGCAGCAGGAATGGATTTATTTCCATCAGAAAATGATCTCCCAGGGTGTTCTAATATCTTTTTGTTTATCTGACAAATTAATATGTTGAACATAGGTGGTTTTGTTGGTGTAGGAATTTAATAACATAACATTTATATAACACTTTAAAGCTTAAGTACTTCATGTATTATTCCTTCATTTGAACCTCATAATAATTTTGTGAGATAGGTGCTATTATTATCCCCATTTTACAGATGAAAGATATAAAACAGAGATTAAGTGATTTTTTAAGAGACCATACAGTAATGGCTCGAGAAAGAATTCAAAATCAGGTCTTCCTTACTCTACTTCCTTATCTGCTTTTTTTGTCTAATGGCCTCAACAACTAAACAAATCACGATACATATTCTGAACACTCATCTGACCTTTTAAGGCTCATAAGATCATAACCTTCATAACATTCAATTTTTGGATGCTCAATCCCCTAAAATCAAGATTAGACACAAAATAGAAGGAAACATTAGGGAAGCTCATAGTTTGATGATAAGTGTGATGACCTGGAAGATCAAGAACAAGCAGAGGAATAGGAGGAGAGAGAACCAAGAAAGAATAGTGTCACAAAGACCTAATCTTGGGATCTCTTTTAGTGTGGGTCATTATTTTTTTGTGTGCTTTTCTCTTAGGGAACCGACACTGCAGGAAAAAGGGCATTATTATAGGATCCCTTTGACTCGAATCTAATTCTAGATTAAGAGGGAAAGTGATAAGAGGCAACAAGCTAGTCCTATTCTTGTCCCACCTCCAAAAACAATTAATCTTAGGCGATCCCAATGACTGGTAAAAGAATTGGTTCAATTCTTCAAACTGCAGCAAAACAACTCTGGGACAGGGATTAGAACCACAATTTCATTGATATAAGGATCTCAGAAATGAGGAAATTCAGCCAATGGAAAGCAGTATTTCCTGTCCAAATTATACTTTTAGAGACTTATGAAGAGCTCTGAGAGATCAATTGACTTGGCTAGGGTGACAAACAAATATATATCAGAGATGGGATTTGAACCCAGGTCTTCCAGACTCCTGTGTGGATCTCTACCAGGGCATTCTGATTGGAGGGGCATAATCCAGTAATTTCTTTTTTTACTCTGTAATTTCTAATTACTCTGCTAAATTCAGAGGGCAACTACATTATTTTTTGCTGAATGTAGAATGCCTTGATCATTTTGTTTCAATTTGAAGTTTTTATCCGTATCATAACTGAGCTACTGAAGAGATCTTCTTTTAGACTTGATAGCTAATCGGTAGGTGAGGACCATATTCTTATTAAACGCCAGTCTCAAGTCCTTTGGAGTTCTTTCATAGTATTGTGGTAAACAGAGAGTGCAGGCCTTTGATATTTGGGGGAAAATGATTTTCCTTTTGTACATGATTCCCAGAGGGAATTCTTGCATTGTTATGGCACTTCCTGTGTACACAGAGTTCTGAACAAGTTTGTGGCACTCATACTCATACCCTAAAGATAGACAGTAATGCCTGAGCCTTCAAGAGGTTTCCCATATAGTTTCCAACACTGCTCTCTTCCCCACCCCGACCCCAACCAGCTTCGGTTCCTTCTGTTTGGCTTTGATAAAAACTGGTTCTCTTTGTTTCTTGAATAACTTCTGATGATAGGGTGACATTCATTTGCTTGCTGAATTTTAACAAGTTGACAAAACAAAAATTCGTCCTTTCCTTTACAAGTGGAATAGGCAGTCCTAAGAATGTAGCAATGAAAAGATATTTTTCTGCCTAGAGAAGGGAAGCAAATGCATTCAATGGGGTTCATTAAGCACTCGAGGTGATGAAAAGAAGAGGTAGTCCAGGCGGTCTACGTTCTCCTACTACATTAATAGAGGAACAGGTCCAGAACCAGGGAGGGCGTTAATCCCACTGTCTTCCGTCCTGGTCAGACAACAGTTAGGCTTAATTAGTTTTCTGAAAATAAACGATGAACAACAGCTAGTCAGGTAGACTGGATTTTGGTAGTCACATGTCACAGGGACAATGAGGTCTTGAAGCATGTCTAGAAAAGCACAATTGGGAATTAGAAGGGGCTTAAAAATAGCATATATAAGTATCCATTGAAGGGAGAGGAAATCGCTAGCCTGTGAAGTGGAAATATGGTGAGAGATGAGTGTGGATTATTCCAGTGCAAACCTTGGGAATGCCAGATAGGTGAATTTGAATGGATAGTGGGAGCATTTATTAGTGTGAATGAGGCCACACACAGAACACTCCTGTATCACCAACAACATCCTACCCTTCCCACAATGCCTATTTTTTTAATCTAAGGAATGATGATATCTAGGGGTCTTTCCCCCACAATTCTATGAAAACAACATTCAAACAAAGTATAAGAGACTGTGGGGAGAATGAGAGTGATATTTGTGATGTGTTGAGTGAAAAACAAAATGTCATCTTTCTATTTATCTATCTATCTATCTGTCTGTCTGTCTGTCTGTCTGTCTGTCAGTCTGTCTGTCTGTCTGTCTGTCTATTTATCCCCTCCATGGATCTATTTGTTACTTCATTTTTGACCTACTATGTGTTTGCTTTTCTAGGGACTCTGTCCACTAATTGTTAGGAAGAATGCTTGTCAAAACTCTTATAGTAAATTGAAAGAATGAACAATGACCTAGTCCTTTTTGACCCTGGAATACTAGAATATTATAACATGAAACAAGATGGTAATGGGCTCATTTGGAGGGGGGCTGGCATTCACTCAATAGCAGTGTTTGGCATTCATAATTCATTTGTCATTTTCAGCTATTAAGAAGGTATTGATTAGTTGGTTCAGTAATTATTGAGTAATGACACCATAATAACCTTTGTATAGAACAGTCAAAAGATATAAACTCTGCTGCCATCATCAAATTGTATTTTGAGGATTTAAGATTTCTATTGCTGATCAAAATCTTTCACTGTCGTTTTCTTTAAGGAAGTGGATAATTGATTTTTTACATAATAATTTTCAGTGTTATAGCTAAATCCAAACTATTCCAATCCAGAAGACATTTAAATGCCCATTATATGAAGACATTGAGTTAAGTTTTGGAGATGCAAAATTAAAAGGAACAATAGTCCCTGCTCTCAGGTTGTTTATATTCTTTCTATTTGATAAACTACTCCATACACAGGCAAGCACAGGCCTATTTGAAGACTGCTTTAGTTTTTATTCACAGAGTATCATGGATTTAGCGCAAGAAGGTGCCCTCGACATTGAGCGCAATAGATGAGGAAACTGAGTCTTCTCCTTCGCCTTCTCCTTCTACTCCTCCTTCTTCTTCTCTCTCATTCATTTGCATGAGAATACAAAAATTTTACATTGAAAAACTTGGAGGGCCTGAATTCAAAGAGTTCAGGTAATTTGCTGACTGGAAGCACCAACTGGAAAGTGAACAAGGAGCTACAAAGAATTTCTGACCCTAAGTCAGAATAAGACCTCTAACAAAACATGTCTTCGTGACCAGGAAATGTAGATGTAAAAAAGTAAGCTTGGGGGCAGCTGGATAGCTCAGTGGATTGAGAGCCAGGCCTAGAGACGGGAGGTCCTAGGTTCAAATCCGGCCTCAGACACTTCCCAGCTGTGTGACCCTGGGCAAGTCACTTGACCCCCCTTGCCCACCCTTACCAATCTTCCACCTATAAGTCAATACACAGAAGTTAAGGGTTTAAAATAAAAAAAAAAAAGTAAGCTTAAAGATACTAGTTAACTAAATTTACTCTCTGTTCAAAGGAACTGAGAACATTGTGGCCAAAGCTAGAAGAAACAACAGCTAGATGTTGTAGTAGATACAGAAGTGGGCCTGGAGTCAGTAAGACTTATCTTCCCAAGTTCAAATCTGGCATCAAATACTTACTAGCTGTGTTAACCCAGGCAAGTCACTTAACCCTGCTTACCTCAATTTCTTTATCTGTAAAATGAGTTGGAGAAGGAAATGGCAAACCACTCTAGTATCTTTACCAAGAAAACCCCAAATGGGATTATGAAAAGCCTGACATGACTGATAAATGATTGAACAACAAATAAGAGTAACAAATGAATTCTTCTTATGGGGAAAAAAAAGTATTGAGATTCCCACCCCCTCTAATTCATAACTATGGTAGGACTTTGCTTTTCTAAAATAATTAGGAAATGGTTTTTATGGTTTAAGATAAAAGATAAAAAACAATGTCAAAGATCACTCCTCCTCCTATGGAGGAGAGATGTGTACTCTCATCTGTGGACCCTTCATGAAGTAAAAAACTGGAACTAGAGGAAACTTTCAAGACCTTGTTTGAGGAGCTGTGCCAGATAACAACGATGGGGCCAGAAGATCTTGGTCAAGCAGTGAATCTCTCTGAGATCAACACTGGTCAGAGACCACATAACAGAACCCTATTTCAGCTAACGTGAAGAAATTGTACAGTTTAGTAAATGAATGGGAGCAGCAATACATTTCCAGAACGCATTAATGATCATATAATATATGAGGTATTATTTGCCTTTCCATGGCTCTTCCCTGTTCACATGCATTCCCTATGTACGTAGCCCTCTATGCATGCTCTCTGGCCATATGTGTTGTCTTGAGTATATTCTTCCACACTTTTACTATGTAGATTTGTCCTTCATATTAATGATGTATTTATTTGAGGTGAAGTGAGCACCAAATTTATGGGAGAAATACCTCATTTTTATCTTTCTCCTTATGCTATTCTATTAAATGTCCTGGCTCTAAACTAATTCTATCTTCTGGCTGACTAGCAAAACTAAAGTCATTGAAAGGGGCTCATGAGCTATATAAATGGATAAAGACCTATAGATACTATTTAACTGGATTAGGGTTTGCCTGTGTACAGACCTTTCTGTTCAATAAATTATTGGTATGAGAAAAAAATCTTGCGGATCCAGATGTAAGTTGGTGGTACTCCCAGATGCCGCATATAAACCTGTACCCCAAACTTGTAGACAAGAGACTTGAGTTAAAATTCTAACTCTAACTCAGATACTTACTAGTGGTATATGATTGGAGAAAAGCCACTTAACCTCTCAGAATTTCAGTTCCCTCATTTTTAAATACAGATAATCATACTTGTGCTATCTACCTCAGAATGTTGGTTGGAGAAGAACATTTTCTAGACTTTATTAAACTTTATAAACACAAGTTAAATATGTTTCAACTGTGTCTGAATAAAGGATGCCTCTTTCTACATCTGTAGTCTACCACGCCTCTACTGAGACACAGGTGGCTTCCATCAGTCCACTGAAGTAGTGATTGGTCACTGTAGTCCTTCTGTTTTATTTTCCTTCACATTATTCTGATCAATTGTTCCTTTGGATGGTGATTTTACAAATCCAAACTCCCCATTCCAATTCCTCTCTCAAAAAACCCCATTCCACTTCGGTAGCTATTTCACAGTGCTATTGTGAAGATAAGCACTTCATATTTCATAGGACACTATATAAATGGGAGCAATTATTATCATCTCACATTTGTTATGCAAATTAAGTGAGATAAGGAACAGGAAAGCACTTAAAATATATCCAATGCATAGAAGACATTTTTTTTTTTGATGGGGTATGTGTGTGTGTATCTCTGATTTATCTTCATGCTTTGGGTCAGATTGTATTTTTCAGAAGAGAATCTTATAATCCAATCATAGGCTCTAAGTCAGTAAAGAGAAATAGGTGGAAAAGTAGGAATCTAATAAAATTAGAAATGAAAATAGCGACTGTACCCGAAAGTGTAAACAAAAGGAAGAATGTTGGACTGTAGAAGGTTATTGCTTAAGCCTGCTGAGAAGTGAGTTTTGGCATGAGCCCTCACTTGGCTCACTATAAAACACACACACACACACACACACACACACACACACACACACACACGCAACTCCCTATGATTAAGAAGCTTTGTAACTGTCACTTTCAACATGTCACTACTTCTCAGAAATATAGGGAAGTTTGGGATGGGGTGGAAGGAGAGAGTGGGAACGCCTCAGCTTCCCAGATAGTCAATGTTTCTTTCCTTGCACAACTTCAAGGGTTTGAAGAGGTGCTCCAGACACAAAATACACACACTGTCAGTTCCAGGATTGATGGGGAACGAAATGCTCCAGATCCAAGTTGCCAAGTCCACATTTCATCTTGATTTAGAAGACGGTTATTGTCTCAGACTGAAAAGAAGCTGAGGGATTATTAAGAAAATATGCACGGGGGATGGACAATTGGGTAATCGATCTCTTTTACATGCTACAGTAGGACAATCTTGATTTGCCATAAGGTGGACTAAAACCTGTTACATGAGTCTTGTAGGTGAGACTTCTCCATCTCCTAGCTCCAGAAGCAGGGAGGGGAAAGGAAGAGGGTTGGAAATTTTGCATGGCTGAGTTGTTGGATTAGGCTTTAATGTTGTACAGTCAAATTGGGCACTGGGATCTGTCACTGGGAAGACCATTTTTTTTTTCAGGCTTTACAATAAACTTCTGTTCCTTTCACGTGACGGATGCCACGAGAACTTGGCAAGTGACTACAATGACTTGCTATGGATACTTAGGGGCACATTTAAACCATTGCATTTAAACTCAGCTGTAAGCCTGTGAAAATGAAAGGATAGGTCATTAATGAAAATTGGAAGCTTTCTGTCCATCAGTGAGCTGTAAGGTTGATGACTAATCAGCATGCATTACATGGAGAACACTTGAGCGATGACATATTTTTTCTTTTACTCTTTAACTAGCCACAATGGCTGCAATTTTACTTAAAGACTATATGGGAAACAGACTAAAGGCCCAGGGCAGGAAGCCCTGGCAGCTTTAGAAAGGGAAGGCTATAGTTTCCCATGCATGTGATCCGCCTTATTCTACCATTTAAACATCTGCCAGAAAGACGAGTTTAATCTCGATGCTTGGCTACAGATGGTGTGCTCAAACCCATTAGATGATTTCAGTCTCTTGCCTAAGAAAAAAGGAAAGAGAAAAAGGTCTGAAGTATCAGACATAAAGATCACCAGCCCAGATGGCTATGTTGAGTCCTTTGCTCTAAGTGGAGATTTTTGACTTTGCTATGAGATTTAGGTAATATGTAGACCTAGGAAGTGGAGTACCAATTACAGATTACCTTAGGATAAAAGATTTTGAGATAGAAAAGGAATCAGAGATCATCAGGTTCAACCACCTTATAGAGAAGCTGTGGCAAAATTTAATGATTTTTCCCTCATCACACAGTTCATTTAGAGTTTGTACCTGGGTCCTTAGAATCCAAACCCAGGATTCTTTCCACTAAGTTTAGCTCTCTCACAATTTGATTGTATCTATTTCATGATCTATAAAATGGACATGATGAAGGCAGTAGGATTGAGAACTAGCCAGTGAAGGTCCAGTTATGTGAGAATTTGCAGGAGGCTCAGTAACTATTTCCTATTCAATTACTATGTGGATAAGAAAAAACCTTTTAATTGAGGCAGAACATTTGGTATACAAAAGGTATTAATCATCTATATTGAATTTCTTTCCCTGACAATATCTGAATGAACAGGAGGAACTTGTGTTTGGTTTCCTGCCCTCAGGTGAAGGAGTACAGAAAATAGAATGAAAATTAGGAAGGCCATGAGTGGCCTAGGAATGATAGTACATGGTGGAGCCATCCCAACAGAACCAAAGTAGAATAATCTTCATAACTCAGCCCAGTAATGGATTGACTTGGCAGATGAGACACCATCTCTCTCAAACAAAGGAGATGCTATGCTGAATTTGGAATTGAACTTTCTGGGGGCAAATGCTTTAGAATAGCTGCTTTAAGTTTGAGCCCACTCTTCCCAGGGAGTGAGATGCTAGATGGGATATGATTTGGGAAGATGTGTTTGTACTTTTGTTCTTGTTATATCTTAATAAATATACCTTTGTACATGGTAATTGATATTAATTGCTTGTTAACTGGTCAAATTGTTAGTGGAGTCCAAATTATGAGTATCAGCAATATTGAAGAGATGTTAGTAGGCACTGGACAATTAATATCGAAGAAAATGCACTGGAATGAGGACTTGAGCAGATGTCATTAAAATAACTCCATCTGTTGGTTATAAGGGGAGAGAGAGGAAAAATAGAATAGGAGCCTTGTTCTCTGTGATTCCAATCTTCCATTGCATAAGTGGGTTGGAAGAATAAGTCCAGAGCTTTAGGATCTAAGATAATGGCTTCCCTATTTACCTTTTAGGGATATTGTAAGAACCCAGTAAGGTTGTGGAGGAAGAAATTCTTTCAAAAGTTTAATCATTGATTATCTGAATTTTAAGAGCCAGAGAATAGAAGAAATTTACTCATAGGATTAACAATTTAAAGCTAGAAGAGACCTTAGAAAGAGGCAGTCTGAATGATTTTTAAGCAAAAAAGGAAACTGAGTCTCAGGGAGGTTAAAAGGCTTGTTCCTTCTCTGTCTCCCTTGACAATTCTTCCCTCTTTTCTTTCTGGCAGGGGCTTTTAACCCCAAAATAATTATATTTAAGTAAAATTGGTTTTCTTTGAAATGCTTTGTATTTATTTTATTTTATGAGTTTAAAAACTATAATTCTGGAAAGGGCTTTTCAAAGGGATTTATTACACACTAAAAATAAAGATACTGTGCTTTAAGTTGGGGATTCCCAAGGTCTGACCTCAACTGTCTCTTCTTTCCTTATTCTCTCTGACTGTCTGACTGATTGTCTAATATAATTCACTATTGTGGCTTCAAATATTGCCTCTATATTGCTGACATCCAAAAAGTCATCTTCAACTGGTCCAAGCTCTGGACTCATTTCCTTATCTCCCTCTATGAACTTCAAACCCAACATGTGCATCAATATGAATTTGTCACCTTTACTTAAAAACCTACTTCTCCAAATTTCACTATTTCTGCTTATGGAACTATGATTTATGTGGTCACCTGGGTTCAAAATATTGGTGTTATCTTCAATTTATTTTATCTTTGTGTCTCCTGGGCTTCTCCACTTAAGAAAAAAAAAAAGAAATTGGTTGGACATGTGATTTCCTTGCTAACGGGGATTCCCTCTCTTAATGCAGATCACTACCTGTATATCAACAAATAGCCTTTGAGAAATGCCTGGGACACTGAGAAGTTATGGGACTTGCCTAGAGTCACACTGTCAGCATGTGACAGAGATCGTATTTAAAGCCAACACTTCCTAGGGTCTCTATTCACTGAAAAATACTCCCTGTTGGTGTGTCTTGCTCCCCAGTGGCCTTTCTGAGAGCAAAAGTCATGCATTACACATATTTAAATTTTGAACTTCCACCCCATGCATCTAGCACTGGACACTGCAAGTGATAGTCACTTAAATACCTGTTGAATTTGAAGGATTTGACAGAAGTCACATAGACTTCAAGTGGCCTGACTTACAATTTATTGCTATTTCTAGTACATCAAATTGCGTCAATGTCAGTGATGTTTTTTTCCCAATATGAGAGAGTATTCCACCAAAACAGAATGTAGCTACTCTATAACTTAGTAAGTCTTAGAGATAAGCTTGAGATCCAAAGGTTAAGTGCTATGCCAATGGTCACATAGCTAGTAGATGTTAGAGGCAGAATTTGAACCCAGATCTTACTGATTCTAAGTTGAGCCCTATATGCATCTCTCCATCCATCTTCTTCCCATCATGCATCATGATATTTTCATTGATATTGTTGGATGCCTTCAATGAGGACAAAAATGGCATCAAAGCCAGCTATCACTCTGATGGTAAATGATTGAACCTGAAAAGGCTACAAGGCAAGACTAAAGTTGAGGAAGAGTTGGTGCATAACTTCTTGTTTGTAGATGATTGTGCCCTCAATGCAGCTCTGATGCTGCAACATGATGGAATATGGATCAATTCTCTTGGCCTGACACTTAATCATCAAGAAAACAGAGGTTCTCCACCACCCAGCACCTATGTGAGGGTAATACCAGTCATAGCAAATAGAGAAATTGTGCATGCTATAGATAAGTTCACTTTCCTTGGCAGTGTACTTTCTAGGGATGTCCACATAGATGATGAGGTTGACACATGCTTTGCCAGAGCTAGCTCAGTCTTTGAGGGCTCCGATGGAACATGTGGGAAGGAAGAAATATTAGGTTGTCAACCAAACTGAAGATCTACAGAGCCATTGTGCTCTGAAATCTGGACCATCTTCCAGTGCCATGCTGGGAAATTGAATCACTTCCACTTGAATCATTTTGGGAAGTTCACCTGTCAAGAGAAGATGCTAGACTCTGAGGTCCTTTATTAAGCTGAACTAGCATTAAAACTGCTGCAGGTAGTAAATTCTGATGGGCTGGCCATGTTTTTCAAATACAAAACACATTTGCTTAAAAAATAATTTACAGAGAATTGACGCAAAGCAAGTGCTTGTATGAAAGTCAGGAGAAGTGATACAAGGACACTCTCAAGATCTTTCTGAAAAATTTTAGTATTGATTGTGAGACTGATATAGGACCATTCAGAATGGTGTGCCCACATCAAAGAAGGTGCTATGAGCAAAGGAGAATTGTAGTAGCTCAAAAGAAATATGAGATGTGCAAAGTTAAAAATATCTCCACCCTAAATATCCATGTGGATTATTTTTTCCTGACCTGCGCAAGAGCCTTCTTAGGTCCTATTGGTCTGACCAGCCACAGTTGAACACACTGTATACTGACCCCAATGAAATGAGGCCATTTTGGTCCTCTTTGAGTATGAAGGGCAACAACTATATAATAATGATACATAATATCATAATATATATATAATGCAAAATATTATGTAATGAACCATAACTTCTTTAAGTGATGAGAGATAAATATTCCAGAGGTTTCCATTTTTTAAAATGTAAAATTACCTAACCTAACATGTAATTGCATCACACTGGATACAAAATTTATAAATCCTGATCCTATACTTTCTGTATTTCTGAATTTTGAGTTTTTAAGTATTTTGAATTCTGAATTTTTGAATCTCTTCTTATTATATTCTCTGTTGTTGTATAGTTCTGAGTCTAAAATATCCTTCTCAAAAACATTTGCTCAGTCTGTGTGGCCTTTCAGTCTTGAGGAACAAGAAGTTAGTCATCTGAGGTCCTTCCCCAAATCTCTTCTTACATTCAGTGGGATTTTCTGATCTTGAGAGAACACAGAGACCACATGAACTATTGATTTTGTAATTCTAGATTCCCTTTAAATAGCAAGCACAAGTTCATATCAACCTGATCCTCCATCTCCTAACAGAGATGAAACGTCCAAAAAGGTTCAAACAGACATGTGCTTTGTATTTCTTCTTTGTAAAAAAATCTTACAGCACGATAGAAAAATAATTTTGATTGTGATTAGAGTAGTTACACTTTGAAGTGACATAGAAGGAAGATCCTTGCTTTATTTTTATTTTTATGAAGGGAGGTTTTGAAGCACCAAGGGCTAATGTGAACAATTTAATGTGGTGATTCAATGTGGCCAGTCTTAGAACTGAATGGTCCAGTTAATGTACACTTCAAATGAAAGTCGTATCACTTCAACCCTTACTCTATGGGTAATGCTGAACTAAATCTTCCAGATAATTCCTCTAATTTAAAAATTCATTTGCACTTTTGTTGTTGGGGCAGTTACAGTGGGTAGAGTGCTGCGACTTGGAGTCACAAAGATTTGAATTCAAATTTATCTTCAGACACTTATCAGCTATGTGATTTTGGGTAAGTCATTTAACTTTTGCTTGCCTCAGTTTACTCATCCATAAAATGAGGATAATAATAGCACCTACTTCTCAGGATTGTCATCAGGAAGAAATAAAATATATGGCAAGTGCTTAACACAATACCCTGCACATAGTAGGCTCTTAATAAATGTTAGCTGTTACTGTGATTATGAAAAGAAGTAGCAAACATCTCAAGTAGTATTGCTACATTCCTTTTCCCTCCACACCTCCTCTCCCTCAGCTACATATATATTAAATTACTTTGACAAACTTTTATCTTAGTATTCAGGAGGTATATTTCTATTGGCAATCATGAACATCATTAGAAATGGAGCTGAAAAGCATTGGAATGGTTGAAAATACAAAGGCCAGATTTGTTCTAGGTGATTTATTCCGTTGTAATTTCATCCAAAGGACCATTTCCCCACCCCACCACCCCTTAACCAATAAATAATGTCCTTGGGAAGTCCTTCAAACTGTTTTTCTTAAAGACAACTTTCAAAAGGAAAATAGAGACAGTGGGTTCTGCGAGTTTACCTAGGGTCTGAGAAAGGAGCCACACTGCGGCTGTTTTTATTCTCCACCAAGGCAGGTTTCTTTTCAGCCAGCATGACAAAGGACAGGCTGTGCTACTTGGGAATGTCCAGGAACTTTGTACAAGGAAAACCTTGATCACTCTTCGTGATCTGACGTGAAATATTAAACACCAGTTATCCGAGGAATGTGATTAGACACAGATGTCCTCACCCCTTTCTCACTGACCTTGTCCATGACAGTTGCTAAGGTTAGTTACTTCAAGGCAATAGCAAGATCAGCCTAAAACTGAGGGACATAGTCATCCTTTCACAGACTCTCTGCAATTAGGAAAGTTGCTTCTATATGTAGTGGGTATCTCTCTATAATATAATAAATATAATATAATATAATATAATATAATATAATATAATATAATATAAT
>NC_058132.1:668444318-668466138 GCF_016433145.1 Gracilinanus agilis | reverse complement strand
TTCCCCTCTCTCTTTCTCTCTCTCTCTTTCCCCCTCTCTCTCTTTCTCTCTCTCTCTCTCTTTTTCTATTTCCCCCCCCCCCTCTCTCTCTCTCTCTCTCTCTCTCTCTCTCTCTGTGAGTAGTGGGGAAAGGGTTCCTAGCAGAAGAAATGAGC
This sequence comes from Gracilinanus agilis, assembly GCF_016433145.1. Taxonomy (NCBI): domain Eukaryota; kingdom Metazoa; phylum Chordata; class Mammalia; order Didelphimorphia; family Didelphidae; genus Gracilinanus; species Gracilinanus agilis. The sequence continues at coordinate 668,465,983 of NC_058132.1, read as the reverse complement.
TAGGTTTATTATGTGTAAACTGTAGAGCCAGGATTTTGAAATTGTCCTCTTCCTTCAGACCACTAAGGTAAACAGTTCTCAGCTTATGGCCCATATTCAAAGCCCGGAAAAAATATTCCTGTTGAAAGATTGCCAAGACTTGTAGAGAATTTATTTATTTCTTTAATTGCTTATTGACTTATCCCTATCTTAGGCTGCATTCATAGAAGCCTTGTTTCCACAGGGAAGGGAGGGAGGTGAAAGTCTCAGTGTCCTCCGACCTGGTCACACCACATCTGAAATACTGGGTTTCCCTTTGGGAATCTCGCTTTGTTAAGAACATTGATGAACTAGCGAGTCCTCACAGGGGCCACTGTCAGCACAGTGAAGGGATTCAATGCCATGTCAGAGGAGGATCTGCTGAGTTACATGGTGAGAATAGGAGAATTTTAGTATAGAGAAGACTTAACAAGGATGTGATCATAGCTTTCATGAGTGCCAAAGACTGGCATGTGGAACAGAAGAAAGAGGGGAAGTTTTTATTAAGCACTTTTCATGTGCCAGGTACTGGGCTAAACACTTTATAAACATTATCTCATTTGATCCCTAAATGATCCTGTGAGGTTGATGCTATTTTTGTCTCCATTATACAGTTGAGGAAATTGAGGCAGGCATAAATGAAGTCACTTGTCCAAGGTCATACAGCTAATAAGTATCTGAGGTTAGACTTAAATTTAGGTCTTTTTGACTCCAGGAGAAGCCACCAGCTTCTTCCATTTTAAACTTCTTTGTTCTGTAGGAACAAGGGTAGAAGATGCAGAGAGACAGATTTAAATATGGTATCAGGGGAAAACTTCTCAGTGATTCAAACTATGGAAAAACAAAATGCTTGGTCCCAGGACAGAGTGAGAGGGGAACACGATTTCTTGAAAAGGGTCCTGAACCTGGAATTGAAAGGGAGAGGCCTGGGTTCAAATCTTTTTTCTTATACTTTATAGCTATGGGATGAAAGGTAAGTCATTCAAGCTCCCTGCACCTTAGTTTGTTCATCTGAAAATGGGGACAACAATCTTGCCTCGAGTACTGACCTCAAAGCATTGTGGTAAAGATCAACCAAAGTGGTACTTGTAAAGGAAGATGAAAACAAACTCCAAAGTGTCAGAGGACTTGAGTTTATATTCTGGCTGAACCATTTATTAATCTGGGTGACCTTGGGCAAGCTGCCACATTTCTCTTACTCAAAATTTCTGAACCTCTGAAATGAGGAGGCTGGACTCAATGATGACTTCTACAGTCCCTTCTAGTTCAGAATCTCTGATCCTCCTTTCCCCCGAGAAGTCATTGTTGAGTTCAGCAGAAAGAAGAATCAAGGCTCATGTGAACATATTCAGAAGCCCTGAAACTCTGCTCTATTGCCTGCTTTCAAGCTTGTTAGTTAGCACTATTTACTTTACTTTATTTTTGTTTTAATTTAGAAGGGCAGAGACAAATGCCTTTGTGGCAAGATGAGACAACAGTCACTGAACCACGAAAGAGGAAAGATGATAGTATCAGTGAGGTTGTTTGCTGGTAGACTTTGAAAAACAAGGATGGAAATTTTGAACTACTTATTATTCTTTTTTTTTTTTAATTTTTTTTTATTTTAAACCCTTCTGTGTGTATTGACTTATAGGTGAAGAGTGGTAAGGGTAGGCAATAGGGGTCAAGTGACTTGCCCAGGGTCACACAGCTGGGAAGTGTCTGAGGCCGGATTTGAACCTAGGACCTCCCGTCTCTAGGCCTGGCTCTCAATCCACTGAGCTACCCAGCTGCCCCTACTTATTATTCTTAAAAAAAAAAGGCAAGAAGGTATATTAGAGTGAGGACTGGATCCAGGCTCAGAAAATTTGGGTTCAAATTTCGATTCTGTGACTTTCCACGTAGAAGTCATTTCCCATTTCTTTTTTTTTTATACATTTTTTAAAATTTTTTTAAACCCTTAACTTCTGTGTATTGACTTATAGGCAGAAGAGTGGTAAGGGTAGGCAATGGGGGTCAAGTGACTTGCCCAGGGTCACACAGCTGGGAAGTGTCTGAGGCCGGATTTGAACCTAGGACCTCCTGTCTCTAGGCCTGGCTCTCAATCCACTGAGCTACCCAGCTGCCCCCATTTCCCATTTCTTTATCTGTAACTTGAGGGGGTTAGACTAGGTGATCCTCAAGATCCTTTCCAGTCCTAGATCTACATCTAATGATACTCTGATCTAAATTCCCTTCCAAGATGAAATCCTATGGAAAGTCTAATATAATAGCAGTATAATTCTAAAAGAGATCTAAAAACATTAGTAATAAAACTAGCTAGCATCCATAGTTTTCAAAAAGCTTTTCACATATTATCACAATTTATCCTCACAACAATTCTCGGAGGTAGGTTCTATTATTACGTCTATTTTATAGGTGAGGAAACTGAGGCAAACAGAGGTTAAGTGACTTGCCCAGGGTCACATCTTTAACGGTTTGGGGCTAGAAGTGAACTTAGATCTTACTGACTCCAAAACCAGTGCTCTCTCCACTGAACTGCCTAGCAGCCTTCAAAAATAGCCCTTTTATTGATTTTGAGCACTGCTAACTGTCATTCTCCTTTAAATACTTTGATTCTTTATCTAATCCTCTTGCTCTCAGCCTGCTCACTTTCCCTGTCCCAGACCAAAGAACTTGTATAAGAGATACAAGTGGCCTCGATTGAAAATGCCCCCTAACTTCTCAGTCTATAAGAAAAGTATACATTAATTTAAATTAGATTCTTTTTTTTTAACCCTTAATTTTTAGTGTATTGTCTTATAGGTGGAAGAGTGGTAAGGGTGGGCAATGGGGGTCAAGTGACTTGCCCAGGGTCACACAGCTGGGAAGTGTCTGAGGCCGGGTTTGAACCCAGGACCTCTTGTCTCTAGGCCTGACTCTCACTCCACTGAGCTACCCAGCTGCCCCTCATTAATTTAAATTAAATGTTATTAGATAAAAATATGGAAAATGTGGATTTGAGTCCTGGCTTTAAGACTAATTTAATTGGGTGGTTCTAAATCTATTATCTTACGGCTCAATGATCCTTGCATGCGCCTTACAGTTCTCTTCCTTGGTCTTCGGTGTTCTTTGGAACTAGCCTTTCTCAATCTGTAGAAGACTGGCTTGTACAGAAAGAACATTTCTTGTCATTTCCCTTTCCAAGCTTCTATACTTTCCCCCGTTTTATAACATGTGTTCCTTAATCGTGTAAAAGGTTTTTTGGTTTGGGCTCTTGGAGTCTAGTTCAGAATGGATTCTAATCTTCATTCACAATGTACAGTAAACCCTGGGTAGCATAAGGCCAGGGAATGGTGTATTACTATCTTTGAGTGAGGCTGGATGCTCTATTTGTTAACAAGGGCAAAAAGAGAATTAAATCACATTCCTATAAATAATAAGACAGTCAGGCCAGACTTAGCCCCTTTACTGAGAGGGAATGAGGGTGAAGGTGGGAAGGCATGATAATGGAAATAGCCAGTGACCGAGGAGTTCATATAGATGACCACAAATCACCAAAACCACTCTACCAACCCAGATGTATTTTCTTCTCTGGCTCTCTGCTGATTGGTACAGAGGTGTAAAGAGTTCTCCCACTTTGAACTGGTGAATTTGTGAAATCTCCGGAGAATCTTTCTGACTTTGTAGTGCATAGGAAGGAATCTACTCCCTCCAAGGACAGAGGGCAAGGGCAGGCTCAGTCAATAGACCTGGAGTCTTGTCTGAGCTGGCACTCGGGTGTGTTGTGGCATGCCCCAAGAGCAGGACAAAAGGGCTCTGGGTAGCTCTGACACAGGTCGGCTCATGTCTTCGCTTTATATATACTTTGAGATAACATCAGTAAGTTATAACTAGGTAACTTTCCTGAGATGGTGAGCAATGTGAGCTCCTTTCCTGGAATCCATTAACTAACTCTGTAGAGGGTAATTGATTTATTATCTGGGCCACTGAAAACCTAAATCTATCATAAAAACACTGTTATATGTATATAATGTGACACCACCGAACTTTGGACCAATTTATCCTAGAGTGAACCTGGAGTTCAGCTAATGTCCCTTGACCATCTGGAGAAGATAGCAAGCCAAATGCATTTTTAGAGACACCCTGGCTCAGGGACAAGAGGCTCAGGATGATATCTAATGCAGCTTCTGGTCTGAGTTAGGGACATTGTGCACAGGTATCATGGAGTCACAGGATGTCTGAATGGGAGGTGACCTTTAGTCCAATCTGTGACTCGGTAAGAATCCCCAACATGTGATTCTCCAGACCTTGCTTGAAACATTCCATTGTGGGAGAAAGCCTTACCTAGGAAGCAGTCCATTCCATGCTGGACAGCTCTAAGGGATGTGAAATTCCACTATGTTGTGGCACATTGGAAGGAGCATTTGAAGTTTTTCAAATTTCAAATTTCAGAGGAACCAGGTTGAATCTTGGTTCTGCCAATTATAACCTGTATGATTGTGAGTAATTTAATTAACCTTTCTGGGCCTCAGTTTCCTTATCTATAAAATTACATGTTTGGGCTAGATGGTCTCCAGAGCGTCTTCTAGTTTTACATCTTTAATCTATAATAATGGAATGACTCATACTAGAGTCCTCCCTCCTCACAAAACCTCACGGTAATCACCGTAAAACAATATGTCTACCCTAGGCATAGTGGTTTACAATGGTCTCTTCTAAACAAAATGGTGCGGTGGTCAGGAATTTGTTAGAGCGGAACCAAAAATCAGAGGCAGCAATTTCCCCAAATGTGGTGACAGCCTGGTTACCAAAGCACATCCTACTTCAATATCATCAATACATGAAACATTCCAGGGGTTAGCTCTGGACATTTTTCTCACATGTTTTCAGGAAACAAGATATTGAATCCCATGAGAATGATTATCTGCAAAGACTATGGTCCATATATTTTGCTTTTTATTGATACATTCTGTTTAGACACATCCGTTCCTTCCCAACAAACAAGCCCTTATTCCTAGAGTAGTCTCTTATAATGAGCAGTTAAACAAAACCACTTAATAGTGATTGCCACTGACCATACAGTTGAAATCACTTCCTTTTCCTTTCTCCATCCACCCCCCCCCCCCATAAAAAAGAGTTTATCATTAGTTAGCAGGAAGATAAGGAAGATTTCTGCCTTAACTTTACTATTTGGAGTCTCCTATTGTCCACTGAATTTCATCTGATTTTTGTCGCCATTTACTATCCTCTTCCTCTACATCATGGTGGCCATTGTGTCCCCTTTCTCTGAATCTTGTTTGCTCTTTATTATTTCCTACATTTCCTTCCCATCTTTCAATCTATAATTTTAGCTTTTGGTGTTGTTATAGATGTATTTGTACAGATGAGTTCTTTCTGGTGACTCAGCAAGTATCTTCTAACTCAGTGATTCAAAAAAAATATGTATTATGCACCTATTATGTACAAAGTACTCTGCTAGGTGCTGATGATACAGAGAAGAAAATGAAATAGCCCTTGCCCTGAAGGATGTTATTGCCTAGCATGGTGCTAGACACTGGGGACTCAGATAGTCCATTCTCTCAGAGGACTTCCTTTGTCCTAGAAACTTAAGTCTCCCCTTCATTCATTGATTCCCTTGACACTCAGTGAGTTCTTAATAAAAGGATAAAATAGAAATCTTTTGACAACTTGTCTCAAATAATTCCAAATTTTTCCAAAATGAGTTGGACCAATTCTCAACTTTCCTGGCAGTGAATTAACATACCCATTATCCTCTAGTCCTTCCAATTTGGGTTGTATCCATTGGTTACCATTATTGCCAATTTTAGCAGAGTTCCATGATATCTGAATATTTTGTTCACATGTGTTTCTCAGATCATTATTTTGAATATTTTTAGATGATTGACCTGCATATATTTAAAGATCACTGAAATATATACATGTTATCTTTCTCTTAAGATGGTAACCTCTTGAGGACAGGGATCTTTTTTTTTTTTTGCTTTTTTTTTCATATCTCCCGAATTTAGTACTATATTTGGTATATAGTAAGTGCTTAATAAATGCTTGTTGATTTATTATTTGTTTATCATACTATTCCACTTCTCTCATGAACTATGATTAACTTCTTTTATGCCCAAGACAAGAATAATATTGTGTCTCCCCATCCTAATAGTTTGATATGTTTATAAATGTGTGCATATGAATTTAACATTCCTAAGGCAAGTACCTCACTCGTTGACCTTTGTTACATTTCCAGTTTTTTCTCCTTTTCTTCGCTGAAGTATCAACATGATGGAACAGAAAGCCATTTACAGGATTTTCTGATCCAAGAGAGCCAGTTCATTCTGAAACTATTACCATGACATGTTCCCTTCCCCCATGATCTGACTCATACTCTCTATTCACTCTCTTGTCGGTCTCCAGCCCATTCTCCAGGCAGTCTTTTTGTCAGGACACATCTTCAAGGTTAATATTTAAGTATTTATTAAGCACAACCATCCTTTGAAGATAAGTAGGTAAACAGACTAGCCGGGCATAACTATAGACCCCATGATAACGAAGGTGTCCATAACTAGACATCAAGGAGTTGTACTATATCTTTCAAAATAGAAACAAAACATTTTTAATCTTAGACTCAGAGTAGCCATGGTTACCAAGACCTGGGCTGGCTCACCTTCACTCAGTTCTTTTCAGCAGAGACACACCTCCAAACAAAGGAGGGGAAGATTGGACTCTTGCTAATGGCTACTCAATTTGTCTTCCCAAGACTACAAAGATTAAAAGCTTTCTTTAAAGAATGTGTGAATGTCTTTATCTGATACAGAGGTGTCCTTCCAAGAAGTTAGACTGAGTCAACAAAACAGAGAAGAAAGCCAAGATCTCAGATTGAACTAATCTAAATAAAACATTGGTCTTTCTATTGTCCCAAGGAGTTTTCAATTAGCTGGCAAGTGCTCAGAATCACGGCAATTTTCCTTCTCATGTTGATGGAAAGATTTGAAAGTCAGTGCAAAATATTCTTGCAAAGGTTAAAGAAGTAGATATGATCAGGGAGTCTTTAGAAGCTCAGATTCAAAGTGTCTATAGAATGATAAAGGAAACATTTAAATCTTCCTTCTTTACAAATATCCTTGAATTAGGTTAACCTTCCTCAAGAAATTACATACCGTTAACAAAAAATATTGTTTTATGTCTAAAATGATAATAGTTATTCATCATTCAATTTTGAATTCCAGTGTGCCTCATTGTAATATGGCAGAAGTCCTGATTCACTGGTCTATAAATTCTAGAGTTCCTATAATGCTGGAAAGACCTCAATAATAGCCTATGGTTATTGACTGAGGGTGATCCCAGTGGAAGTCAAGGAAAATCATCACTAGAAGTTTGGACCCTGAATAGAAAATACCTCTGATTACAACAATTCATACTAAGAGATGGAGGACTTGTAGTCTTTATAAGCATGGAAACATGGCATGGGGGAAAGAAACGTGAGACCATCTTGTGAGATCTAATGTACAAGGATTGGTCTTTTAAAAATTTTATTATTTATTTATTATTTATTTTATTTGTGTTATTTATTATTATTTTTGTTATTGACGAACTACATAATTTGAGGCAAGTGATGGAAGCTCTTTGGACTCCTTTTCTGTCAAAGGAGGGCTTTTGTATCTATTTTGTAAATAGTTCTGTTTATACATGGTGTACTCTCTCCAAGGAATGTGGGTTTCCTGCAGACAGGGACTGTTTATTTCTGTTTCTGTATCTATCCTTATGCCTGGCATAATGTAATAATTGGTTCTTAATACACACTTTTGATTGCTGATGATAATTAATAATAATAATAATAGCTGGCATTAATAGTGCTTTATGGTTTTCTAAACACTTCTGAATACTATTTCATTTTCTCCTTATATTGAAGTTAGGGAACAATTTTTATCCCCATTTTACAGATGAAAAATGGAGGATGAGAGTGAAAAATTGACTTGCCCAGGGTTATGCAGCTTATATGAGTCAGAAACAATCTTTCAGTTCCTGGAGTCTTCCTGACTCTAAATCCACCTAAGTCACTCTAATCATATGACACATATCCTGAATTTCAGGTTGTAACATCACTTCCATTCCTCCATTTCCCACTATCAATGCTACCAGTCACAGAAAGACCCTTTCCTATAGATTGATCTGCTTGCTTAGTGATGATTATTGGGCTCTCAGCCTTTCTCCACCCCTATTATATTAAAAAATAGCATTGTATCCTAGAAAAGAGAAGGCTAAAGATACAAGTGGATTCAACTGATCAAGTCAAGTGAACAAACATTTATTAAGCACAAATTATGTGCCAGACAAAAAAAATCCATATTCTCAAAGAGCTAATAGTCTGATTGGAGAGATGACATAGAAACAACTAAGTAAAAACAAGAAATGGACAGGATAAACAGGAGATAATCAGAGAGGGGAAGCATTAAGGGTAAGGAGGAATGGGAAAGGCTGTTCGTTTGTTTTTGGCAAGGTGGGATTTTAGCTGAGACTTGAAGAAAGTCAAGAAACCAGGAGATAGAGGTAAGGAGGGAGAGAGTTCCAGGACTGAAAGAGAGTCAGGCAGAATGCCCATGATTAGAAATTGGAATGTCTTGGGTCAGAAATAGCAGGACAGTGCTTTTATATTAAATCATGAAGTTTGTGGAGAAGAATAAGGTATACAAGTACTGGAAAGGCAAGAATTTACCAGGTTGGACTGATTTCTCCATGAAGTGCTTTGAAGACCAAACAGAGCATTATATATTTGATCTTGTAGGTAATAGAGACCTACTGGAATTGATTAAATGGTGGTGGTGGGGGCAGTGATATAGGCAGACCTGTGCTTTAAGAAGATATTTTGGCAGATGGGTGGAGGATGGACTTGAATGGGGAGGAACTTGAGACAAGCAGACTTCCAAAGAACTATACCATCAGGAATGTGGTTGCCCAGAAGGGTATGGGTTCACCATAATGCTCCCCAGTTAAAAAAATCTCAGTGGTTCCTACTTGCCTCTTTGCACATGACATTTAATTTCTGTGCCTTTGCAATGACTGGGATTTAGGAATATTCCATTTACAGCTTTTAAGAAGCTATTGCAACAGCCCAGTTGAGCGATAAGAAGGACTTGAATTAGGGATTGACTATGTGAAAAAAGGTGATAGATGAGAATTTTATAGAGGTAGAATTAATTAATAAGACTTGGCTACTGATTGGATACGGGGTCAGAGTAAGGTAGGCAAGACCCTGGGTAGAGGATGTCGGTTTCTTGGCCAGAAAGAGGGAAATTAGAAAAAAGGTGGGTGGGAATAATGAATTCTAATTTGGCCATGTTGAGTTTGAGAACAATATTATTTCATATACATTATCTCATTACAACCTCTCAATGACTGGTAATGTAGATATTACTATCCCTGCTTTGTAGATGCCACAACTGAAGGAGAGAGAAGTTGAGTTGCCCAAGGTCACTCAGCTAGTTTATAAAAGATGTGGGAAATGACCACAGTGTTCTCGACTCTGCACCCTGTGTTCTATTTCCTGTACCAGATAGTTACCTAATTTAGATATATCAGACACATAGCCCATGGACATGATATATACAACTCTCCCCAGTGCAGGCTGAATCAGATTAGACTGTAATTGAGAAATGTTTAACAAAATAAATAAAAGAATAACAAAACATAAGTAATTTTAATATGTGGTTTGGTAATGCAGTCTTCAGGGATCCTTATGTATGGTTAATGGCCTGTTTTCTTTGAGTTTGACCTCACTCTCTTATTGGACCAACAATGAGGAGGAGAAATAAAATAATGAATACTTAACAAAAATGAATTATTGGTAATAACTCTATTTACCCATTTTTCATTGTTCCGTTTTCTCATTAATGTAGAATATATTTAATTACATAAAATTTTAGGGTGATGATGATGATGATTAATTTAAAGAAGCAGAATGGCATAATAGAGTCCTAGAACTAAGAAGGCTTGGATTCAAGTCCTGCCTTTCATTCTTACCAGTCGTATGATTCTTGATAATTCATTTAACCTCTCAGAAGCCCAAGTGATTGTGGGAGGCTAGATGTGTCATGCAGCAGAAAGAGTTTGGATTCAGAAGACTGGACTAGGGATCTTGGTTAAAGCACTTACCAAACTTCTTGATCTTGGAGAAGGGAGTCAATGTTTCTTGGCTTCTGTTTCTTCATCTGGAAAAAGATAGTGTTGGACCAGATGGTCATATCCAATTCTAAGTCTATGAGGATGAGCTGCTCATCTACACCTGGGGGGAGCAGTTTCCACCCCCAACAATATAATCCCAGGGAAGACACAGAATACTTTGGTTTTCTGGGCAAACACCAGAATGAACCCAAACCAACCAACCAAACACACAAACAAATAAACAAAACAAAGGAAGCAACAGAGAGAGAGAGAGAGAGAGAGAGAGAGAGAGAGAGAGAGAGAGAGAGAGAGAGAGAGAGAGAGAGGAGACTTTTGCCCTAAAACTGAAGCAGGCATGAGGCACACTGGTTTGGGGGAAAGTGAACAGGTGGTTCTGTCTCTCCAACATCCTTCCAGGTTGGAACTCCCAACGTCCAGAACTTTTGTTACTCCTATCATGGACAAGTTCCAAAACAAAATCGAGTGGTCAGCCAAGTCATGCAAAGATTTTCATGGAAAGGGGACAGAGAGAAATGTTGAGTTAAAATAGAGCTGAAGCTATATTTTGCTCCTTTAAAATTGGAGCCAACTCTTTGGACCAGGAAGGCCAATAAGCTTGCCTGTAACATCTAATCACTTCTCTTTGGGGAAGGTTCTTATTAGGTAAAACTGGGATTTGGCTTCAACCTGGCTATAAATTAAAAAGTGTACAGCACCCCCTCACAGCCCCTACACCAGAGTTTATTTGCCCTGACATTAAAAAACAACACACACACAAGTTACTCTCAATGGATTCATTAAAAACTTGATTCTTCCTCTTTACAGCTATTTTGCCTGGCAGATGGCTCTAGCATTTTCCTTATGGTGTATTTTTTGAATTAAGAGTATATGGTAGGCTAACGGTATCCTCTCATGCCAAGGAAAAGTCACATGTGAGTTTCAATAGAATTGCATTATTTGGCATCTACTGTCCACACATGTTCATTTGGCTGCAACAAACTCAGAACAGTGATGGTCGTACAAGGAGGGGGATTTTCAAAAGTTAAATGAGAGGGCTTAGGAGTCTTAAAAAGGATGAGAAGTTTACAAGGGAAAAGCTTTTGTCTACAATTTAAACGGCCAACAATTATAAAATCCTCTGTGGCATTCAAGGGTTCTTGTCTTCCTCAGGCAGCGTGACCTTGATCAAATGACTGAAATTTTATGTCCCTGATTGTCTTTACCTGTAAGACGGGAGGGCTGAGTTATATGACCTTTCAGGTAATTTGCAGCTCTACAGTTTCTGTTATCAGCTGATATAGAGGGCAGGTAGGTGGCAGAGTGGACAGTGCCAGGCCTGGAGTCAGCGAGACTCCTCTTCCTGAGTTCAAATCTAGTCTTAGATCCTAGCTGTGTGTCCCTGAGAAAGTCACTCAACCCTGTTTGACTTAGTTCCTCATCAATAAAATGAACCAGAGGAGGAAATGGCAAACCACTCTGGTATCTTTGCCAAGAAAACGTCAAGGGTCACGGAGAGTGGGACATGACTGAACAACAGCAAAAATGGGAAAAACTTATTTGAGCATTCCAATGAGGACAACGAAAAGATAATCATCATGTTGGGGGTGGGGATGGGGTAGAACTACTTAGGAAGGGAAAATTTTTCAAGCTGACCATTAGCGGGGAGCAGTGGAAACCAAAATGGTGGTAGAGTTGGAGAAACTGGGATTCAAATTCCACCTCTGCTTCATACACATTTGTTTATGATCTTGGATGATTTATTTGTTTTGTCTAAATTTCCTCATCTGTAAAAGGAGGAAGTTGGATAAGGTGGCTTCTAAGGTCACTTCTGGTTCTAAATCAATGATTATCTAATGATCCAAATGGGGGGAAAATGTTGCATAGAGTTTTGGGCCCTTATTGATAATGTCTTTTAATTCAAAACCTGGGATTTGGTTTAGCTAGTAAATTTTGCATGCCTAAAGTGATTTTCCCCCATCTTGAAACATTTCTTTTTCATGTATAAATAACAGAACCTAAATTATAAATTATAGGAACCTACGACCCTACAGCATTGTGAATAGCCACAAAGATAATTTATCTCTAAAACATGTATTAGAAATTAATACTAACTTATAATAGCACAAAAATCATATGAATAGAATTACAATATTTAGCAAAGTTTCAGAAGACTTTGAGGGAGGGAATTGTAAATGCATATATATATATATACATGTAAAATTTATATATATTTAGGTCTGTATGTATGTTTATATCATATATTTTAAATTTATATTATGTATTGATATTATATATGTGTATATATAAAATATATGTATATATTACAGATCATTACTTATAAAATATCTTAAAATAATCAAATATACTTATAAAATATACTTAAATATCAAAGCATGGATGAATACATTCTTAGATCACAGGTATTGCTGATGTTTTTTGTTAGAATTTTTGGAATCTTGCTTCACTAGATGAATTGATAGAAAGAAAATCCCTTTTACTAATTAGCCATATGGTAACTAGGAGCATTAATTTTTGCCCTAATCAGTCTACTCCTAGTGATGGCAAAATGAGATCAAAAGCCAATTTTGGCTAAAGCTGCCTTATTAACCAACCACTGTGGCTTCCTTGGTACCTTAATGGGGGAATTAAAAAAAAAACGAGTACTCTGCTTGTGTGCCTAGAAAGCTATGCCACTGTGCTAATCAGTATCAAGAAAAATGGAAATCTGTTGCTAATCAAAATTATATTTAGCTAAAATACCATAAAAGCTTATAGGCAAAAATCTCAGATGTTTAAAGAGAAGCTTAGAACAAGGAGAGATGGATAGATTGCTTTCCCTGGAAGGAAGGCAAGGTCATTCCATGAGCAAGAGGCAATTAAGACTTTTATTCTTCACACCTGTGCTCAATGAGCTCTAATTAGGGTCGAAGTTGGTAAATCATTGGTGATGACAATACAGGTGTGGAAGACTTAGGCCATACCAAGGATGGGAAGGATGGGCACCAGCCTAGCTTAAGGGACACTCCTAACGAAGGTGGGTCTGATAATCTACTTCATTTCTTGAAATTAATTGGTATATCAGTTGTTTTACTTACTTTACATACTTCCTCCCCCACCCCACTGCCCCGGCCCCAAAATGTAAACTCTTGAGACCAAAGTAATTTGATTTTTGCCTTTGAATCCCCAGCACTGACACATAGCTGGATGTGTTTAACTGAATTGAAAGCAAAAAAAAAAAAAAAAAAAAACAAAAAAAAAAACCCAAAAAAACCCAAAACAAAATATCTTCTTAGTACCTAAAAATGGAAAATTTTTTATTTTTTGTTGTTAATGAGAACTGGTTCAATCCTGGTATATACCAGGATCTCAACAACAGCAGAAGCCTATCATCTCCCTTTGCCATCTAGAGAGTGACTTTTTCTCTTGTAGACTTTGAAACTCATGTGTTGTTGTTCTTAAGTCATTTCAGTATTGTCTGACTCTTTGTGATGCCATTTTGAGGCAAAGATACTGGAGTGGTTGGCTATTTCCTTTTCCAGTTAATTTTATAGATGAGGAAACTGAGGCAAACAGGGTTAGGTGAGTGGCTCAGGGTCACCTTGCTAGTAAGTGTCTTAGGCCAGATTTGAACTCACAAAGATGAGTTGTGTAAAAGATAATGCCTTCTAAAATAGAAGTCCTCTTCCCTATTGTTGTCCATTCTCTCATAGACATGATCTTTCCAGAAAAGAACATTTTTCTCGATCCAAGGACATGTGATTAGACACTGAACAGTATTATGGGTCAGGAGGTCTAGTCTTAGTCCTGCCACTATTGAGCTATTGAACCAGTCAATTAGCCTTTCTGGCTTCAGTTTATTCATCTGTAAAATGAGAGAGTTGGAAAAGATCATATCAAAGGTCTCATTTTGTACAAGAATTCTCTGGTTCTAAAGAATCTCCTGAATCTCAACCTCTCTCTCTGTTTTTAGATGGTTATTGGCAATATCAGATGTGGTAGAGCCATGAAGAGTTAATGTATTCCAGCTTGAGAATTGCCCAGAAGGGTGGGCTTTGGGTTATCTAAAAATATTTCCTGTCTACCTTATTACTTTGATAAATTCAAAATCTGGTGTAACAGATTTACTTACAATAAAGCATGCCTGTAACTAATGGAATGATTTTTCTGAATAAGTCAGTTGTGTGTGTATCTATTTGAAATAACTTGTGAGTTTTTTTTTTCTTAACTTTCTTATGCCAATAGTCTAAGGAAATACCATAGTAAATGAAAGCGTGGATCCACAGGAAATAGATGATCAGCCAGAAAAGGCTCCCAAGCAGGGATGTGGGCAAATCTATCCAAATGATGTCATTTTCAATGGAGATGTGGAACCATCTTAATTGGTAATATGATGATAATGGTAATAATGTCATTTATAGAGCATTTTGAGCTTTATAAAGCACTTCATTCACAATATTCCATCCCAGATATATAGTGAAATATCAATCCCATTTTACTGATGGAGAAACCGAAATTTCAAAGGGCCAAATGACCTCTCCAGGGTTACATAGCCAATAAGAGTCAGCAGTTAGAGTGAAACCTTTTCTTCAGACTCTGCATCTAGTTCTTTCTTCACTTTCAAGTAGGCACCCAAAGCAATGGGTAATGCATTAGCAATCAATTAACAAGTCTAGCTGTGTTGAAATCCATAAGATTTAATTAGAGAAGGACCCTGACTTGGATCATTTTTATTAATCTCACAGAAAGGAGAGGATTCTAGCCTGCTGTTAAGCATTCTGTGGGCACCCTCCATCTTTGATATTACTTCAGCATTTAAATAAGCAGCTATACCCTCAAGCTATGTATTAATTTTAATTAAAATAAGCTGTCCTCATTTGCCAGCATGCAATCACAATTCTTACTCTATTCTCATTTTAGAAGAGGGCCATTTATGTCACACCTCCCAATTTATGCTAATTGATTTAAATGTAAACACACAATTATTTACTGGGTTGATAGTACACATATAAATTGCAGAGAAAAAGCTCCTTGAAAATAAAATTATCCAAAGAGGAAAATAAGTATCTTTTAAAAGACTGATGATAATACTGCCAAGAGTTTCAAAGGCTCTGACTTGAAGATACTCTATTTTGGGGGGAATCCATGAAAAAAACAATAAACAAAGAAATGGGCTTGTCTATGAGATGCAAACTTGTAGATAAACCTTTGTTTGGTCCAAAAGCACTGCTTTTCTAGCACTCAGTGAAGTAGGTGTTAGTTGGGATTATTTTTACAGGGGGAAAGTTCTTTGGAGTAACAGAAATTTGTCATTACCTTGCTGATATAGTTGATGATCATGTGTATTCATAAAATTGCCATGTGTGAGCTTACGTGAAGGAAAGTAGAAGGCAGGTAAGGCTCCTCTGAGCCAAGGACCAGTCAACACAAATGAAACACCAGGAGTTTTATATTATTAGCATAGGAAAATGAACATTTGAATTGTCTAGTAGACGGAGTAGAAAAGTAGCAATACATCATTATATAAATACTGAGGATAATGACTTGTCCTGCAATATAATCATTTTCTTAAGAAGCACCTTGCAAGAAGACTTTGTCAACATCCAACATATCACTGCTGTAATTCTCAAGAGAGAAAAGAATGAGGAGTATGGAAATTGGATAGGAGCAAAGAGATTTCTCCCTTCTCTCTACCCATCTGGTTCCTCATCTTGAAAATCCTTTACCAATATGGCACTAAAGTCATTGCTTTGGGTCTACACCAAGTGAACTGTGGGACTGTTGCAATGGAAAAGCCAAAATGGAACAATGATACATATAAACATATTTAATCTGTTTCTACATCTAGTAGATTCTAACCACTTGGAAAGCAGTAACTACTTCATGTTTGCCTTTGCTTTACCTGAGTTTAAGGCAGTACCTTGAACAAATGGAAAGGATTTCAGTGTAAGGAACTCTCAGTTTGGGAACTCCCTTCATCAATATAAATTGCAACCTGTCTTTAACTTAGCCAGTAAGCCCTAGAGAGCTGTTCAAAGCATAGAGCTACACAACTAGTAATAGTCAGAGGCAGAATTGGAATTCCTGTCTTCCTAACTCCAAACCTAACACTTAATCCACTCCTATCTTGACTTCCTTGTCATGTCGTTGGTAACTACCAGATGTTTGTCCAAATGAACTAAATTAATTTCCTTCATATCCCTCTAATCAAGTTTAAATTTATTGTGAATGTTTTAAGGAACTGAATAAAATAAAAGTAATAACATTAAGATTCAATATAAAAGAATTGACTTAATGAAATCCAAATAATTGAGTAATATATGTTGTATATATATATATATTTAAAGTATGAGTGAGGATTATTAAAATGAGTTAAATTATAGCAAGCTATAAAAATATGACCTTTTGTAGGGAGCAATTTGGAAGATTTTACCATCATTAGCTAATGCAAAAAGACTCTCATTTTGGAATCATATGTTAAGCAGTTAACAGTGTTTCCTCCGCTGCAAAATCAGAAGGTTGGATTTGCGAGATTATGATTTCATGAGCCTAGGTCATTAAATCAGGTACATTCAAAACTCAATGGATAGTTTTAAAATAACTTCTCAGCTAACTAATCCCAGGTTTCCTTCACTCGTGTGCCTTTGCTGAAATTCTCACTGGAGGGTATGTACACACACACACACACACACACAGAGAGAGAGAGAGAGAGAGAGAGAGAGAGAGAGAGAGAGAAATTACAGCAGGTAAAATGAACATTCTATTACAACAAATTTCGTATTTCTCAGTTCTGTAAGTAAGCATGATTTCTTTGGCAGGACCAGTTTCGCTTCTGCCCCCTCCCCATGTTTGTACAAATGAAGCTGTTTCTCCTAATATTCTTCACGTTTCTACTTGGTCTCATTTAGAATTAAATTTGTTATGCAGATTTGGGGGGAGGTGAGGGAATAAAAGTAATAGCACAGAAATGCTAATAGAAGAAGTTTAACTTATTAGTTTTTCAAATATCTGGGCAATGTACACAGTGAAGGATTAGAGGGGAATGATTGAACTAGCTTCTCTTTTATCATTAGACGTTATCTCTATCATTAGAGATCTTTTGGTGTCGAGCCATAGTCACTTGTCCCTGTCTGAGACAGAATAAAGAATGGAAATCTGGACCTGGATTAAGTACACCTGGTCCCCAATGCCTTCGTTTGGTGACACTGTGACCTTGGTCTAATCATTCATTTTATTTCCATAGACCACCTTTTCCTTATCTGAAAAACTGGCTAAACCTTCACACTATCATTCTCACTAGCTTGTCATGAGGATCAAAGGAAAATTTAAAAAAGTGCTTAGTAACTTAAACAAATCCTAATGTTTAGATCCACGTCTCCTAGATTTTGTTTCCTAAATGAGCATTTCTTATTTAGAAGAGCCTAAGTATGAATAAAGGGAATGAAGCACTTTAGAAACATATTCTTCAAAGGGACAAGCATGAGAGACAGTCTGGAGAAGAACAGAGAAAGCTGATCTGGATATCCAAAAGATATGAGTTTGAATTCTGTTTCTAGTACACACTGGCTATGGCTAAACCATTTGACATGCCTCAAGTATCTCTCTAAAGACCCTAATTTATTGAGAAGGTACGGATCTGCATTAGAAAAGGGAGTTTCCTTATTGGAAGTTTCTAACATGAATAAAATTTCAGGTCCAGAATCCTATTCTATCCAAATAAAAGGAAAATTAAAATGAACAAAATTTGGGGTGTATTAAATGTTGTCTGTGGACTGAAAAAAAGTGGTTTTCACTGAAATCTCTCCCAAGCTTCTAATATATAAAGTGCTGGCAATACTTCTTTACTTTCTCACTAGACTCTTTCTGTGTCTGAAAACCACGTTCTTGGAAATCCAGGGCAAGGCATCTACCTGGCTTAAGCTTGCTACTTTCCAATTCAGTTCTTTTTCTTTTACACCCCTACCTTCCATCTTAGAATCAACACTGTATTAGTTCCAAGACAAAACAGTAATAAAGGCTAGGCAATGGGGGTTAAGGGACTTGCCTAAGGTCACCAAGCTAGAAGTGTCTGAGGCCAGATCTGAACTAAGGACCTCTCATCTCTAGGTCTGACTCTCCATCCACCGAGCCGCCAAGCAGCCCCTCAATTCTTTCAAATTAAAGAGCTATCATTTATGTGATTTACTCTTGGAATAATCTTCAGCTTCTCTAAAAATCATCTAACAAAGTCATTCGGTTGCCTCACATGGGGATCTTTTGTGCCCGAATGGAAAATTTAAGAAGACTGGGAGAGATGGATACTACTTTGAAGGGTTAAACAAAGGACTCATGCTAGAATTGTCCTATAAAGTAACCCTTTGTCCATGTGTGTATTATATTCTGTATATACATAGAATATATTAAATATATCAATATATCAAAAATGTACTAAGGAGGATAAAATATTCTAATTAAATTATAACAAAAGCATAACAACAACCAAATCATTATTTGTAATAATTGAATAGTGGAGTAATGTGTTATTTTTTGTCATTTCTGTGTATTTTAACATTTTATCAAGCAAGCAAGAATTTATTAAGTGTCTATTATGTCCTAGGTCCTGTCCTATGCTCTTCTAGGACCACAGTAGGTCCTAAATTGATGGTTAGTAGAGAAGCAAATGAACCTATCAATGAATATGTAGGTAGGTATAATTCAAGGTTTGTTATTAAAAGGAAAACAAAAACAAAAATTAATTCATCATATTCTTATAAGTTAAGGATAATGAATTATTTCTTGATTTTATTTTTTTGGGGAAAAATATCTAAAGGAACATAGAAAACTGTCTTAAGATGATTAAGATCTATAGTTACATGGATTTCCTCAAATGACCAAAGTAGCATATGTTTTAGTGGCATCTCTAGATATCTTAGTGGCATATCTATATCTTAGTGGCAGATCACGGGTGGATGAAACTAAGACAAAGATACATATCCAGTGACCTCAGCAATAATAGAGATTCCAATTTTATTAGACATTTGCTATTAGAGGTAATACAATATTAGACTCTGAGCCAAGCAACTGAACTCTTTTTTTTCACGGTCTTCTGCAGTCCAGGTCCTATTTGAAATACCCCTGGATAGCAGATCAATTAAGATCAACCTTTCCTTCTCCAAAGCCAAGAACACTCATTAGATAATGAATATTTTGCAATTGGGGTTTTTTTGGCAAAGATTTTTTCAAGTCCAGGAGGTTCCTCAAAAAGCAGCACAGTTCAATGGATATAGCAATGAAGTCTTATTTTTGAAATATGTTTATGACTGGACAAAGCTAATTTTTAACTGTCTTTACAGTTGCAAAATATGTTGCACATGGGAATTTATTTGACCCTCTTAGTGATCCTCAGGTTGATGGGCATTATAATTAGCCCATTTTACAGAGAAGGAAACTGAGGTTCAGAAGTTCCATTGTCATATAACTTGTAAGCTTCAAAGGCTTATTAACCTAAGAGCAGTATTTTTTATATATTACCTAATCCTCATGGATTGTCTGCTTCTAATGATTTTAGATGAAGGCTAACCTTAGAGCATGATGTATTAGGTAACTAATTAATAGATGTTTGAATAGGAAAGGAATGATTAGGATAAGAAAAACACATATTCCCATACCTCTGAAAGTGCTTTTCAATTCATGCTCAATTCAATCAACATGGTGTGGAATCCTTTTTGAAAGAGACTTGTTGCTAAATAATAAGATTTTTAATGGTTTCTGACAAGTATATAACATTGTCATACATTATCTCCTTGGATCTTTACAATGGTTTTCTTTTTTTCCATGTAAGCATCATGATGCCCATTTTATAGCTGAGAAACTTGAGACTGAGAAAGGTTATAGGACTCTAGGTCATGTTCTAAGGATCAGAGCAAGGGGGTGAAATTGGGTCTCTTCTCTCCAAGTTTTGGGCACATTCCTTGAGAGCACCCTGAGATTGGCTTAGCAGTAGGCATTGCACAAGTTTCTGGGTAATGCAGAATGAAGGAAGTACAGCTTTTCCATTGTTACTGGTAAAAGTCTGCAGGGTCAAAGGACAGAAGTCCTTTGTCAGCCACACAAATTTGAAGGTCAAATTTATATCTTCTGTGGGTCATTGGACATTGAAAACAGGCTTTCGGCTACAAGCTTGGCTTTCTTGGTGGTATTGTTAATCATTTCCACTTCCACACCACCCCCTTCTCCCAAGGGAAGGCTAAGTTGGTTATATTGACTCATAACCATGAAAAACATGGCCAAAAGCCACTTTTTCTGCACTTCATCCCACCCACGCCTAGCCTTTCTCTTGCTAACTCAATTAACAAGCCTTTAGCAGATTCCTACTATGTGTTGGGTGCTGGGTAGAAAAATAAAAACAACAATCTCTCTTGGCAAGGAGGTTATATTCTATAGTTTCAAGTATGTTATGACAGGATATTACTCTATTGCCACTACGGAATAAATAACCTCATAATAATAATTTTTTTCGCTTGTAATGGACTCTCTTTTGGCAATCTAGTGAAGCCTATGAACCCCTTCTCTGAATCACTTTTATAAACAATTGAAGGAAATGTTAAATTCAGTTGGAGATTAGTGAAAAATGAAAATATAGTTTTCTTCACCTCAGACCCCCTGAAATCCATCCACAATGCTCAGATTAACAACTCCTTTTTCTTGATTCAATATTCATTTTGTGGAGATCTGAAACCATATGCTTAAGGATCCCAAAAGAGTCAACAGCAATGGCTATTCTTTTCACTCTCTGCAGAGTTCATAGGATTGTTATGAAAGTTACTGGCAAAACACAAACAAAAATGGCATCAATTGGCCATTTTTTAAAAAATTTAATTTAAAAGAGTCTGATTTGGTTGGAAGCAACTGAATTTAAGAGTCTGATTTGGTTGGAAGCAACAGATTAGAAGAGAAAGGGCACATGCCCTGGAGTCTATTCAAATCCTGCCTCTGACATTTACTAATTGTGTGACCTTGGCAAGTACCAACAAGCATTTCTTAAGCCTACAGGTCCCAGGCAATTCTTTGTCCATCTTTGTTTCCACCTCTGTAAAATGAGATGATTTGGAGTAGATGATTTCTAAGATCTCTTTCTCTTCTATTCTATATCTATGACCTTAGTTCAAATGCTAACCCATACATCTCGATGACTTTGACATTTAGCTTTCTGAGCAAATTTTCTTGTCAGTAAAATGATAGAGTATTCAATTACTTGTCAGATTCCTGTAAACTCTACAGCTATGATCTTATGGAAAGTCATAGGAAAAATTAGGGATTCATTGGGAAATTCATAGATTTTCTTATGAAAATAAGATTTCCAATGATTCTGGAACCAATCAGTCTTGGAGTTGTCTCTAAGATCTTTGCTTCTCAAGAACAAAGTATGGATACATTTCAAAGCAACATACGCTTTTATTTCTCTTCCTTCCTTCTTTTCTTCCTTCCTTCCTTCCTTCCTTCCTTCCTTCCTTCCTTCCTTCCTTCCTTCTTTTCTTCCTTCC
>NC_058132.1:668420463-668443940 GCF_016433145.1 Gracilinanus agilis | reverse complement strand
TTCTTTTCTTCCTTCCTTCCTTCCTTCCTTCCTTCCTTCCTTCCTTCCTTCCTTCCTTCCTTCTTTCCTTCCTTCCTTCCTTCTTTCCTTCCTTTCCTTTTTTTTCTTCCACTTGCTAATTATGATTAAACTACCACTAGATCTTTGGATGGTTCATTTCAAATGCTCACAGCATCTTTCTATCCCATTCTTCAGGATAAACACTCAGTTCTCACACAAAATTCAGGGTATGAAATAAGTGTAAGAATAGAAAAAAAATTTTAACAGGGAAGCAGAATCCTCAGATTAAATGGGGAAACCCATTTCCATATGTAAATTTTGTCTGTAAATATATAATAAAAGTTAATTTATTAGTCAAAATGTTGCTAATGTTAGGAACTTGGAAAACCATGATTGTATTCTAGTTGATATTCTTTATCAGTAGGAACTTGTGAGGATAAGCTAGAGGAGAGAAGAGGAGGCGTGTGTGTGTGTGTGTGTGTGTGTGTGTGTGTGTGTGTGTGTGTGTGTGTGTGTGTGTTTAGGGTCAGAAAGTCAAGATAGGAGCAGCTTCCCAGAGAGTGTGTTGTTCCATTTTTCTTCATTCACTGAGATTGTTAGGCTGTATCCATTGTGGGATGGAATATTTTATAGCTTGGGATGAGTTAAAGAATCTTTGTACTGGGCTATTGTTTCTTCTCTGAATCTCTTTCTTCACAGGTTGGTCCCATCCTCTGGAAGGGGCATGTACAGGTCCCATTTTGAGGGTTGCATTGGTATCCCAGGGAACACTGGCACTGCAGAGAGCAATTGGGCCCATACTGATCTGATTTGCATTCTGTAAAATAAAAAGGAAAAACAAATGGTTCAGGACTTTATAAGATGCATTTTTTGGATTCACATTGATTTTTTACTATTCCTTCCTGGCTTTCAATAAGATAATGATAGACTCACAAAAGTCATCCGGTTAACCACTTGGTATCTTCTTCCCACCCTGGAATGTTATATAATGAAAAGGATTAGTTTTCTGGAAAAAGAGAAGGGGCTAAGAAAATCCAGATTAGGGGAAAAACAGGGTTGGGGAGGAGAGAACAGAAGAGTAGCTCTTATTTTAAAATATATCATTTAGATGTTCCTTCCTGAATATCATGGTTCAGAGAAGTCATGAAAAGGAGGTGTGGGAAATTGAGCAATTGTCATGGGATTTATCAACTGATATTTAATGAAAATATTTTATATTGGAGTCACTGGACTAAAATATAGAGACAGACAGATGAAAGCAGAATAGTTCCTGCCCTCAAGAAGATTACATTCTATTGTGTTAATAACATTTATACATATAAGTATATAGAAATTTTAAGGGATAGTGACTGGAAATTAGGATTACATTGGCAGAGGGAGGTCATGGGTGAGAAATCTCCCTGCACCAATGTAGGTTGGCACTTTCCATGAATTTTATAATCTTAGAGAGATACTTGGCATAATGAAAGGTCAGGTGAGGTTTCCATAGCCACATAGTCTGTCTCAGAGGTGGGGACTGGAATTTTCCTGGTTCTGAGGCTACTTTTCTACTATGCCATGCTGCTTCTGTCTATAAAATAAAGGCTATATAATTTTGATAGGTGACTCCAGGAAGGGCAGTTAGGTGGTGAGGCCTGGAGATAGGAAGAATGGAGTTCAAATTCCACATCAGACACTTAGTGGCTATACGTCCAGGGAAACTTACTGTTTGCCTCAGTTTACTCAACTGTAACATGGAGATAATAATAGCTTTTATTTCCCAGGGCTATAATGAGAATAAAATGAGATAAATTTGTAAGGTGCTAACATAGTGCCTAATAACTAATAGACACCTGATAGACATTTCATCATAATGAATAAACATTGATTAAACACCTATTAGGATGTTTCCTTTCTTCAAGTAGCTGGTAGGGGGTGGAGTTAAAGAATATTATACCAGTTAGGTAAACAATGAAGGAAATTAAAAACAATGAGGAATTGATGAAATCTATCTTTTCAAAGGAATGTAATTCAAGATTTATTAAGTACCTTCTATGTGATGGGGGCAGCTAGAGGCACAGTGGATAGAGTACCAGGACTGGAGTCAGGAAGACTCCTTTTTCTGAGTTCAAATCTGGCCTCAGACACATAATTGCTGGGTGTCTTTGGGTAAGTCACTTAACCCTGTTTTCATCAGATAAAATGAACTGGACAAGGAAACGGCAAACCACTCCAGCAACTTTGTCAAGAAAATCCCAAATGGTGTCATTAAATTGGATGAGACTGAAAATGATGGTAGTCACTGTGCTGGGAGAAGGAAAAACAAAGACAAAAAGACCATCAGCCTCTGCCCTAATTTTTATTATATTTTTGGTGGTGTACTATAAGAAGCAGCATGATGTAGATAATAGAAATCTAGTCTCAGATTCAGGGAGACCTGGGTTCACATCTTACCTCTGACATATTTTGGCTCTGTGCCCTTGGATAAGCTAATTGCCTTCTCAGTGCCTCCTGTCAGCTCTCAAAGAGGAGCAGGTGCTGATCCTCATTGATAGAGGGACTCTCCTTATTTGAGAGTTCTCTAAATTAATTAGGTCATAGATCTGATTCAATTTGATTTAAAGAAACCATCCCCACCCCCCTCCCATGACATGTACACAGAGAAGTAAATAAAATAAATTTGAATAGAAGAGAGAGAAAATAACTAGCAAGGGTTGGGAGGAGGGGAAATGAAGAAAGAGTGGAAGAAATGGGAATTGGTGCAGTGATGTGAGCTCTGATTTCCTTGATATCTCTGGTATCTATCGGGAGTCATCCATAGAGAAACTCCTTCAATCAATGCCCTTCCCTGCTACTTATGACCTCAGAGAGCTGTCAAAGACAGAAGGTTCAAATATGTCATCCATCCTTGTGCATTCCACAACATCCCCAAGCATCACCAAATCAGATAAAGACACAAGTGGGGAATATTTGACAAAATAAATAAAAATATCATTAAACATAGATAATATTAAATTTTAAAATTAAATCAATATGCAGCCCATAAGGTCCCTCATGTCCAGGACTCCATTTTTATTTGAATTTGACATTGCTGATCCAGAACACAGAGGAGTTAAATGACTTGTTTGGGGTTATATAGCCAGTATAGGTAAGAGGCAGGTCTCTAAGACCATTTCTTTATTCACTACCTCTTGAGGGTTCCCAAACTTTTTTGGCCCACCGCCCCCTTTCCAGAAAAAAAATATTACTTAGTACCCCTGGAAATTAATTTTTTTAAATTTTAATAGCAATTAATAGGAATGATAAATGCACCTGTGGCCATCACTGCCATCCTGGATCGCTGCAGCACCCACCAGGGGGCGGTAGCGCCCACTTTGGGCATCACTGGTAGAAGATGAGTCATTCATGGAGTATTGGAAAGTTTTAATACATCCATAGTGCTCTCAGAACAAAAGGAAGGAAAGAGTCCTCCTAACTGATGGGGGTGGGGGAGCATGGAGACAACAGGGAGGAGATAGCACCTGGCCTGGGCTTTGAAGGAAGATATTAGGGGCTTTTCCATGATGACTTGGGATTATGACTATTTTCCCAACTTCCAGTGGTTCTGGATTTTTAATCAGAAGAATCTGTGTTTAAATCCCAGTCCTTGCCCTCTGTGACCTTGAGTATGTCTCTTCTATTTTGGTTTGCTCATTGGTCAAATGTGGAGGTTGGACAAGATGGCCTTCATAGTGTCTTCTAGCTCCAGACCTATAATCCTAGTTACCAATGGCTTCTCCATCATGTTGTGAAAAGTATATCTGAAGTTGAAAGACTCGCCCTGTGGACAGCAAACATTAGTAGGTCTGTCTGAGCTGGAAAGCCTCAAGACAAGGCTGCAGACAGACAGACTACATGGGAGTTCTCTGAGGACCAGCCTCGCCAAGGCCCCAGGATGACTTTTTGCCCACAGCTACTCTCAAAGGCTACATACTGAGATCAAGAGAGGACCGGTGGGAGGAGTACTCATGCCCAGAGAAATCACACATCCTTGAAGTGCTGAAATAAATGGGTAAAGAAGGGAATGGCCCACAGTTTAACTTTGCCCTTAAATTTTTCTAAGAGCCCACAGATCCCCACAAAGGTTGGCCTGTCAGACACATTCCCTCCACTAGACTCCCAGTCTTTTCATGTGGTCCAACTGAGTTTTTACAGAGTTATTTGAAATGGATTGAATTATGTGTTTGACAATCAGGAATAGGATATAGGACACCAGGCAGGGGTTCAATGGGAGCAACAACAATAAAGGAGGCCCCTCTATTACCCTGCAGCCTGGGTGTTTGCCCCAGTGGAGGGAACAGTTCCCAGCAGTTCTGGCTGTGGTGGTGATACCTAGCAGTACATTGACAGGTCTGGTTTCCCAGTGTTGTGGGCATGGGCAGGAAGCCTAGCCCGCAAGAAACAAGAAGTGGGCTGACTTCGGGGCCTGAGGGTCTGTGATCTCTGAGGTACATTAGTGGCCATCTAGCCTAGTGTAATCCCTGATCTAGCATCCTTTGCTTAAGGGCATCCAGTTGGGGGAAGAGGAGGAGCAATCTCTTTTAAAGGAACTCATTATGCTTTTGAGGAATAAATCACTGCTAGGGAGTTTTCCCTAAAATCTTGCCTACATTTACTTCTTTGTAGTTTTCTTAGAAGGAGCAGCTTGGTAGAACAGTGGGTACAGAATTGGAACTTGATTAAGGAAAATTCACAGTTGCGAGTTCAAATTTGACCTCAAATACTCAATAGCTGTATGACTCTAGGGAAGTCATTCAACCCTATTTGCCTCCTTATCTGTAAAAGGATCTGGAGAAAGAAATGGCAAATCACTTCACTATCTTTGCCATGAAACCCCCAAATGCGGTCAGGATGAGGCTGAAACAACTGGACAACAATTTTTCTGATGTTGTTTTTGATCCAACCTCCTCTGTGGGATCGTCCTTCAAACTCTTGAACACAGTTCTCTGGAGCCCTCTGAATCTTCTTTTCTCCAACAGCATTAACTTCAGTTTCTTCACCTGATCCTCTTAGGTAGTGGTTCCAGCTCTTTACCTGGATGCTCTCCTTCAGACACTCTCCAACTCATCAGTGTCTATATTTTCTCCATATTCCCTTACTTGATTGAACAAACATCTACGGAGGGGTTCTTATATGCAACACAAACTAACTGGTACTTGGCATTAGTGTTCCCAAAGTCACCAGACAGTCCCATTAATTCTTTCCAATTGGAGAAATAACCTTTGGGAATAAGGAATGCCATAGGTACTATAAAGGGCTGCTCCAAAATTTTGGTCAGTGGCAGGAGTCTTTCTTTAAACCACATCAACCATTGAATGAATACCAAATATTTTTCTGTGTCATTTCAAATTCAAGCCAGCACACCCGCCCCTGCTATGGGGAAGGGGAGAAAGGAGAGGGAGCAAGGGAGAAGGGAATTCTTCAGCTATGCCTGGGGCCTTAGACTTTCTCATTTAAAAAAAAATCTTACAAGGCAGGATCTTTCCTGTACAGTCCAGAACCTGACTTTAATTTATGGAATACCACATTTTCATGTTAATAACAACATGTATTTAAGACATCTGTTTGAAAGCCTGCAAATGTTCATTTACCAAGTAGGGGAAAATGGTCCAATAAAAACCTGTTATATTCTTTTTTGAATTAACATTATGACCATTTAATGGCTCCTTTACCAGGGTTCAAATTAAAATTAAGTCTTTTATCTTTATAGCTTCTGCATAGTCACAGCTGCTCACAGTTAATGTCACAGATGAACTGTGCCTAATTGAAAATAAAAATGCAAATAAAACAGGCCTTGTAACAAGTCTTCATGGACCAGGGTGCCCCCCCCCCCCGGTGAACTTAAGACAAGGCAAAGGGCTCTCTTGCTAGCCAGCAGCAGTGGACACTGATTCTAAGGTCCAGCCTTTCAGGAACTTTTGTTTGCAAACTCTGAGGTGGCAGGCAAGTTAGGAGGCCTAACTTGGGGAAAGGAGTCTGGAGGGTATTTACTTTCCACTAAAGCACACAAGGTCTCCCTTCACTAGTACCTCTTTCAAAGCTATAAGATTAAACAAGAGAAAGATATTTTTTTTCTCTCCTTTTGGAGTTTGAGTAAAACTTATGATTCATAAATTCTCTGAATTGTACTAATTATTGTATTATGCCACTAAGTTTTAGAATTATGATAGAGATTTTAGGGGCCATAGAAACTGGCACATACCCCCAAAAGAAACTGATTTGTAATATATCCAAAAAGTGGTGACCACCTAAAGTTTTCTTGGAGATCTCTATTGAAGGTGCACTTTCTACCTTCTAAGGAAGCTCATTCCACTTTTGGAAAATTCTGCCTGTAAGTAGCTATTCATATTTGGTTCCATGCTGGACTTAGAGATCATATGGATGGGCTCTTAGAGTTTAATCTGATTTGGGCAAAGTTCAGGCATCCTCTTCTCTCATACTCCATAGACTCTGGACCCAAAGGCAGTTGAGAGAAGCAAGAAGCTGGTCTAAATGTCCTAATGAGGAAAGAATGAAGAACAGCTAAGAATACTGATGAGTGTGGGAACCAGGGGAGACTCTTCATTCTGACCTGCGTGGGAAGAAGGCTTTGATTGCCTTAGATCCTCTGTAGGGACAGTGAGCTGGCTGGCCGATCAATACTCTTGTAATAAGCAGAGTCCCTCCCTGTCACTTTCTTTGCACAGCTAAAACCAACTCTGAGGTTGACTGTATCCATTTGATCATGGCACTCCTCAGATATTAAGATAAAGTCATATCGATGCCAGTGTTTATGATTGTGACTATTTCTTTTCATTAATGTATCTTTGTAATATATGGAAAGGAAAAAATATGAGGAAAGAAAAACACTAGAATCCTACAAATCCAAAAGAATGTCTAGAGCAGGGGACCAAATAATGAAACCCAATTTTTTTTTAACTCTTAGCTTTTGTCTTAGAATCAATACCGTGTATTGGTTCCCAGACAGAAGGGCAGTGAGGGCTAGGCAATGGGGATTAGGTGACGTGTCCAGGATACCAAAGCTAGGAACTGTCTGAGGACAGATCTGAACCCAGGTCTTCTCAGCTCCAAGCCTGGCTCTCTCTCTATTCAGTTGCCCTGACCCAATGTTTAATTAATCATCAATAAAAATTAATTAGAGACCTATTATTTTCTGAGCACTCTTTTAGGCTCCGAGGATATAGACAAAAATGGCATAGCTCCTATCCTCAAGGATTTTCCATTCTACAGGAAAAATATCTTTCTTCAGATTATCTCTTTAGATCATGGATTTAGTGTGAGAAAAGACCTTGAAGGCTATCTGGTCCAACCTCCTCATTTTTTCCACATAAGAGGAAACTGAAGTCCCCAAAGCTGAAATTTATGTTCAAGGTCACAAAGGAGATATGTGGCAAAGATGGGCTTCAAACCTAAGTCCTTTGAGTTCAAACTTATCGTACTTTCTTTCCATGGTACCATATTGCTTCCATCTTATGGTCAAATATGGGATATTTATGTCTATTCAGTGTCAAGGAGCTGGATCCTGTCATTTATAGTCAACCTGTCCCAATGACAATGAGAATAAAAAGAGTTCATTATTCCATGACATTTTAAGTTTGCAAGAAAGCTTCTTTGTCACCATAGCCGTGTGATGACAACATGTTGCCAAACTTACGAGATCCTGCTTTGGTGTATCTCTGAAAGAGGATTCTGGAAGCAACCTACAATACATTGAACCAATACTTGGAGATATTTGAGGTACTTTAACCATAGTGACATTGGCCTGAAAGAGGAATTTTGTCATGAAAACATCTGGCAATTCCTCCACTTTTCTCTCTGGTGAGAGGGCCTAATACTTCCCTCATGTAAATGGAACCACAAAGAAAGTAGTTCTTAGCCATACCAATATCACATTTGTCTCCAGTTCTTCCAGGAGGACAAAGGCATTTCCCAGTGACAGGATGGCAGGGTCCTGCTTCTTCACAGTCACAAAGCTGTTGGCACCTGTCTCCAAATGTTCCAAATGGGCACCCTACCAGAGAAAGAAAAGGGTCTATAAAATAAGAACATTTCTGAAGACTTTCTTTTTTTCCCCTTAGACCTATGATTTCATTTGTTTGAGGAAATCCTGGTGTGGAAATTACTTTTACCAATACAAAGCTGTAAATCCTTTGTTACTTAGAGTTTGAATGAGTTTTTTGGGGTCCTGAGAGATTAAATGACTTTTACAGAAACACTTAACTAGTGTGTATATCAAGCAAGACCTGTGCCCTTGTTACTTGGGTTACTTGGGAGGAAACACTTCTTTAGAATTACGGATCATTGATATAGAGTTGGCTGGGACCTTGGAGACCACCTTGTACAACCTTTCCAGCTTACAGGTGATGGACATGAAACTCAGAGAGATTAAAGGATAAGTCCAAGACCTGCTTTTTAAACATTATCTCTTTTGAGTTTCACAGCAACCTGGAGGGATGGGCACCAAAAGTATGATTATTCCCACTTTACAAAAGAGAAAACTGAGACTCAGAGAGATTAAGGGATTTACTCAAGGTCACTGGGTTCCTAAGAATTTGATGGAGGATTTGATTTTAGGCATCTCTGAATCCAAGGCTTGTCTACTAGTCACCACATTACACTGTCTTGTGTTCTGAAGAATCTCAAATACTTAATCAAAAGTTATGAGTAATCCCTGAAGAAGTAGTCACGAAACCTGAGCTGTTTTCTTAGCTCTACCACTAAGTAAGTCTGTGACCATGAACTAGTACTTAGCATATTCTTTTCCTCAATTTCTTCACCTATGAGATGAGGGAGTTGAACTAAATGATCTCTATGTGTCCTTCATCATGGAGTTCTTTGGTTCTATAAATGTAGCTCTTATTTACCTGTATGGGAAGATTCTAGGAGGACTCACATAATTACTAGTGAATGGGAACAGACCATTCAGGTTGGAAAAGAGTGCCTTTACTAAGGATGGGCACAGCTTGGCAGCATTCTACCTTTTCTGTCTGATTACACATTACTTCCCCTCACTCACTCTAATGTTTAGTGATTTGGCTACCCCATCTTTTAGCACAATGCCTGGCACACAGTAAGCATTTAATAAATGTTTGTTGATCATCTGGATGTTCTTCATGCCTAGCACACCATTCCTGTAGGGATTTTTTCCACTGACTTTTTTTATTCCCCCTTATCCTTACCTCTATGCTAGTATCTTTCTCATCATAATTACTGTGTTTTGTATAAATCTATATCTGTTTACACATGTAAAATCGATAGCATCACAGGAAGGGGGGAGAGGGAGAAGGGCAGAAGGAAGGAAAAGAAGTTGGAATTCAAAATTTAAAAAAAAGGAGGTTGATATTTTTACATATACCTGAAGAAAAATAAAATATTATTAAAAATAAATCTATATCTGCATATGTTGACTCCCCCACTAGAATGTGATCTCCTTGAGGAACGGGACTCTCATTACTTTTGCTTTGTTGTTGAACCCTTAGTCCCTTGTAGGCACTTAAAAGCTAGGTACTTAAATGCTCGTTGATTGGTAGATTTATTGACAAAACCTGAAATGAACAATTCTCTTAAATTCATTATGTACCTGCTAGGTGCAAGACACTATGTAATTGCTGTTTACTATTTAACTGCCTATGTTATATGCACGTACACTATGGGACTATGTGTTTGACTTTGGGGAACCAAAGACAGTAATGAAAAACGACCCTTTCCCTCAAGGAGCTTACATTCTCTTCACTGTACTGGCACTGGTAGCTTCAACCTATTCTAAAACTAGAATCTCAAAGATGTTCTATTTCTTTTAACTTTGCGTTTGCATCCTTTGAAGACTGATATGGGGATTCACTGTCCTCATAAGAAGAAAACCACATATGATCCATTTTTGGGTGATGGGGTTATACACTTAGAGTTGGAAAAGGCCACATTACACAATTGAATATAATAGACTTCTCTCCTAGGAGCAATGCAATGATCCAGGACAGCTCTGAGGGACTTATGAGAAAGAACGCTATCCACATCCAGAGGAAGAACTGTGGGAGCAGAAATGCAGAAGATAAACAACTGCTTGAACACATGGCTCAATGGGGATAGGATTGGGGATGTAAATAATATGGAAATAGGTCTTGATCAATAACACATGTAAAACCCAGTGGAATTGCTCGTTGGCTATGGGAGGGGGGTGGAAGGAGGGGAAGTAAAGGACATGATTCATGTAACTATGGAAAAATATTCTAAATTAAATAATTAAAAAATGAACCCCCAAAACAAACAAATAAATAAATCGATCATGTCAGCCCTTTCTTTAGACAGAAGAGGTTTAGAGAAATGCCTCAACTGAGATCACACAGGTGGGAAGTGGCAGGTCTGGATTTGAGCCAGGGATTGAACTGAACCAAGCTCTGATTCTAAATCACATGTATACATATATACATATATACATACATATATATAAAAATATGGACTTTTGTGAATATACGTATTCATGGAAATAAAAATATATGATTTTATTTTATTTTTTAATTTTTTTGTTGTTGGAGCAGTTAGGTGGCTCAGTGGATTGAGAGTCGAGTCCAGAGATAGCCTCAAATATGTTCTAGCTAGATGACCCTGGGAAGTCACTTAACCCCCATTGTCTAGCCCCTACGCTCTTCTGTTTTGAAACCAATACTCCTAAGACAGAAGGAAAGGATTTCAAAAAATTGTTGTCATTATAAAATAAAGAGCTTTCACAAATAAATAGAAATTTAGTGCATAAACACTTAAACAGAGTTTGTTTAGTGGCTATCCACCATGTCTGGAATGTACTGCCCCTGCCCCCTTATTTATTCAACATAGAATCCTTCCTTTCTTTAAAGGATGGTTTGATCTCTACCGTCTGCATTACATTTTTTCTCAATCTTTTCAATTGCTCGTGTCTTCCCAACAAAATTACATCATATTTAACTGCCTTGTTTTTATTTCAATATTCTGTACATACTTACATAAGTATATTTCTTCACCCCACCCAATAGAATGTAAGTTCCTCAAGATGTAGTTTAATAGGGGCAGCTGGGTATCTCCAGCGATAAAGTCAGGTCTAGAGATGGGAGATCTTGGGTTCAAATTTGACCTCAGACATGTCCTAGCTGTGTGACCCTGGGCAAGTCACTTAACCCTCCTTGCCTAGCCCTTACTGCTCTGCTGCCTTGGAACCAATACACAGTGTTGTTTCTGAGATGTAAGGTAAGGGTTTAAAAAAGTTTCATATATATACACACACATACATATATCATTTTGGTCAAATGATGCCTTCTCTACTGGGAGGAGAGTGCTACCTGGAAATTTTAATGTAATAAATAAATTTAAATTAAAAAAGAGTATAAGCTCTCTGACGCCAGAGATTGTATAATTTGTTGATCTTTGCATTCCCAGTATCTAGCCTGGTGTACAGCAAGTGCTTAACAAATTATTTTTGATTGACTTATTAGTTGGCAAATACTCTACCTTTTTCACACTGGCTGCCATGGTAACCCGGGAGACAGATGCACTTGCCATTCTCAGCATCACACCTGGCTGCATTTGTGCATTCACAAGGGTGAGCACAGTCCGAGCCATAATATCCAGGGGGGCATTCTGTGGAATGGAAATGGCAATATGTGATATGGACCTTTTTCAAGAGGCAAAACAAAGTTACACACTCCATTCTAGGCTGGTTGTTTCCCAACTCCAAATACTGAAAGACTAACAGTAGTAAAGAGGGGGAGAAAAGAGGAAAAAGATGTGTTTATTCAGCACTTGCTATGTGCCAGGCCCTGTGCTAAGTCCTTTATAAATATTATCTCATCTGATCTGAATAAACTAAGCCAGAGAATTAAAATGAAGAGATCTTTAAAAGTCCAATGAAAATAATTTACTTTATGTGTGAGTATTTTTAAACTTTATATTAATTAATATCATACCTATATATAAATATATATGAATATACACATACTTGTTATCTCATCCATTATAATATCGTCTCCTTGCAAGTAAGGATACATTTTTATCTAGCCTGGCACATAGTAGTCGTTTAACAAATATTATTTGTTGAAGGATTGATTGATTCTTTCCTAAATCTGTTCTAGAAAGACCTTTGGATTCATTTTTCTAAAACACAATTTGATCACCTCACTTCTCTACTCAAAACCTTTGCATGGTTTTCTAATGCCTCCAGGATAAAGACCAGCTGTTTCTGCTTGGTATTCAGGTCCCAGTTTATCCTGCCTGTACCCACTGAAAATGTGTAATTTGATCTTCCCTAAGCGACTAGATTAGATCATAGAGCTTGTGATGTAGATGAAACATTCCTGGCCATGGAGGAAGAGGACTTGGGTTTGAATTCCAAGTTGGGGTAATGTTTCCTTATTTGGGAAAAGTGGGAGTTGGATTAGATGACCTCTAAGTTCACTTCTAGCCCTAAAATTATGATCTTGAGATATTAATTGATTTACACATTTCTTACACCCAAGAAAAATAACTGACTCAGGATACCTTTCTCTAATTTAGTATCTGTTATTAATCAGCCAAAATTTTTTCCATTGCCTAGAAGGTCTAGAAACTAAAAAATATTTAACTAGCATGTATTATTGATGTTGTTATTACTAGCAGTATTTTGTATCAAAGTTCTCGTCTTTCCTTTTTACCTCACTTTTTGTTCTGTCCTAGGATAGTGTTTGTTCAGCTTTTTTTTCAGCTGTGTCTGGCTCTTCGTGATTCTTGTTTGGACTTTTTTTGGCAAAGATACTGGAATAATTTGCCATTTCCCTCTTCAACTCATTTTATGGATGAGGAACCTGAAGCAAACAGGGTTAAGGGACTTGCCCAGGGTCACATAGCTAATAAGTGTCTGATACTGGATTTGAACTCAAGTCTTCCTGACTCTGAGTCTGCCCCTCTATCCACTACACCACCAAGCTTCTCCCCAGGATAGTTGAATCACCTATTTATAAGTCATGAGAGAACAAAGGGGTATCTCATCTAAGTGTCTCGTTTTGTAGATGAAACTAAATCCCAAAGAGATGAGATGGTTCCTCTAAGGTTCTATGGGTAATTGGTGGCAGAACTAGTATTTAAACCCAGATCCCCTGACCTCTAAATCTGCTCACGTCCTACCATCATCTATTCTCTCTTCCTTATTCTTTTCTTCTCTACAGTATTTATTCTTTGTCCAATAAAGGTCATCCTTTCCAGATTCTTACTTCGTTAGGATTTTGCCTGAACCTGTGATATGACTGGCATGTAGAGAAGTCCTCCAAGGAGGTTTCCCTCCAGTGATGGAGATAACCATTCATTGTTCACTTACTCTTGGGGAGGAGGGAAGTGATTCACCCTCAGCCACACAGCTGGTGTACCTCAGAGGCAAGATTGGAGCCAAGGGGGTCCTAACTCTGTAGCTCTCCCTCCGTGGGCTACACTGCAATGCTGCCTCTCATTCATGTTTCACCTTGTTTCATGAGCTACTGTAAGCTTTTCAAAAGAAAGGATGTTTCAGTGTCAACCCGGCGGACACATGAGGAAAAGGAACTGGGTCTAGGCTACATTTTAGATCCAGGGGAAGAAAGTGTTCAGATACATTCATATACAGTAATAAATAGCTGGTGCTTATGTGGCACTTAAAGGTTTGCAAAGCACTTCACTTAATACCCAACCAACCTCGCTCTGCAGTGAGATGGTGTTATCTCAAGAGCTCTGCATAATAACCTGGATTGCCCTCACTCAAAGCCCATAAGGCAATAGTGAAAGAGTGACAGCAGGTACAAATAATGTCTTTTCATTTTCACTTGGGGATATAACCAGAAATTGGACTGATGAGAAGGATCTAGGATTCATTCATTCGTGAAACATTTATTGGTGCAGTGGATATAATGCCAATTCCTCCTTTTTGTTTTAAAGTGAGATATTTTCCATCAGGATTTGAAAATACTGAATAGTAACTAAAGAGGCAGTCTCCCTTTTTTGTGGTGAGTGTAGGAAGTAAAAAAAAATTTTTCTAAAATAAAAAAACATTAAACAGCAAAAAAGAGCTTATTTAAATTAATTCTAGATTCAGGAAGATTTGAATTTAAATCCTGTGTCAGATACTTACTGACTGTGTGACTCTGGGTGAGTCACTAAACTCTTTGCCTCAGTTTCCTCATCTGTAAAATAAGCTGGAGGAGGAAATGGCAGATCACTCCAGTATCTTTGTCAAGAAAACCCCAAATGGGGTCATGAAGGGTTGGACATGACTAAAATGACTCAACAACAACAACTTGCAACAGGTCCTGGCAAAATAAAGGTAAAAATAAAACTATTCCTGTCTTCAAGAAGCTTACATTCTCCTGGGGGAAATGCACACTATTAGGTATAGGAACTAAACTTATGATTTTATTGATCTAGAGATATCTTGGGTAGGGACTGGTCTAAAAATACTGGTTGGCCCCTATTCTACAACTTATAGCTCTAGAGAGCTGCTTAGAGCCCCAGACCAGAGGTACAGAGACAACATATGTCAGAAATGGGACTGAACTAAGGACATCCTAGCCACAGGGCTGTCTACCTGCTCTGCAACACTGACTCTCATAAAGAGATAAGTAAATACAAATGTATAAAAATAACTGAAAGGAAATGTGATATAGAGAATTGCCTCACAGTTGGAAGGACCTGGTTTCAAAGCTGCAATGTCTGACACATACTTATTGTGTCATCCTGGATAAATCTTTTAATCCGTGAAGAAGGGGAACCCGACTCAAAGGGTGCCTGAAGCCTTATGAGTGAAAATGCTGGGAAGGTAAGTAGAGACAAGTTTTCATTGGTATGACCAAAGTAATGTTTTTCTCTCTGAGATTGTCTTCCATCTCTTCTATATTGAACTTGTACACCCATGGTTATTGTTTGTTCATATTTGCCTCCTCATTAGAATGTGGACTCCTTGAAGGAAGAGATTGTTTTCCCCCCCCTTTCTTTTTATTTGCAGTGCTTAGATAGTGCCTGGCACATGATAATTGATTGAGAAAATGCTTGTTGACCAGGTTCTACTGTGCTAGACCAGTTGAATGTGCACTGTGATTGAACCTGAAGGGATGGTAAAACCCGACAGCCTTGTTTCAATAAAGACAATTATTGTTAGAACAGAGTTCTGTCTTTCATCTTGCTGACTGAGGATCTATGTTTTTACATGAATATATTGATATAATTCATCATAATGGGTAGGGTGGAAACCATAAATGCTTTGGAGAACCATGTTTCCTCTGACTCAGAGAAGAAACTTGGCTGGGATATGGGGCTATTTAGGTTTCTATCAACCTATTTAACTTGATTATATTGCATATTGTAGACTGGATATAAATCAGTACATTGTAGTTACTTTAGTATTTTGCTCTCATGACCTCACCTCTAAATCTGGAGTCTAAGAATTAGAATTTTTCCCCCAACTTATTCAAACATCCTTCTACTCTAGACAACCCCACAATTGTCACCAGCAGTCCTGAACTGATGAAGGCTCCTTAAGGGTAGATAAATTAATATGAATTAAGTATCGTGGAAACCCACTGGCCACAAGCAACTGCTAGGGTGTCTAACCACCATTCATCCCTTTCAAATGCTATTATTGAGCCTTTGGAGAGAAAGTGCTCCCTTCTTAGTATAGCTTCTCAGAATCTTTCTTCTCCTTCTAGGTTCATTTCAAGGGTCATCTCTTCTGCAAAGCCATCTCTGGCCAGGACATTGCATGAGGTAGTGAATAGAGCTCTGGCTTTGGAGTGAGGAAGTCTGGGTTTAGACCCAATATCGCATTTTAGCCTTGTGATCCTGGGCAAGTTGCCTCAGTTTCCTCCTATGAAAAGTAGGGAAAAGAATAGCACCCACCTTGAGGCTCAAATAAAATGTTATATTCACAATGCTTTCACAAAACTTAATGTACCATATCAATGTTAGCCATCATCCTTATCCTCCTCCAACTGTTGGTTCTTTCTCATAAATTTCTCTTGAATTCATTTATCTTTGAATTAATTGTAGTTGTGTCCCTCTTCCCTTCTTTTTCCATAGTATAATGGAAGTCATTTAAGGGATGGGACTGATTTATTTTTATCTCCATATTCCCTAATTTATAACGCAATGCCTTGTACCTAGTTGACATTTAATATATATTTAGCAAGATGGATTGATTTGAGCTCAAGGATATGGTACCTAGCAGACTACTCTTTCCAGAGCACATTATTTCATAATTCTCTCCTATCCAAATTAGCAGTAAAATGTGTTTTCAGAAAAGAGTGAATAACATTAACAAATATTTTTAAATGAGAGCCTTTCAACATGGCATCCTTTCTGGGCCAATTCTATACCAATTTTCTCTCACCATGAATGACAATGGAACCATCATATTCAAATTCGAATATTTCATGTAATAATGTAATAAACAGGAAATACAAATGATCTTTAGAAGGATTAAGTTGGGAAGACTGGCTATACCAGACCAAGTACACAAAGAGGAAATGTGTGTTGAAAGCACTTTATTAAAAGCATTAAGAAGTTGATTTTCCAAAATGTCTCTAAGAGAGGAAAATATTGAATAACTTGGGGAGGTCATTGATGGCATTACTACATTGATGCAATGTCTGCAATGTAATGGAACCTCCACCACATCTATACATGACTTCAGGGCAACCAGAGACAAAAGGGTCAACCCACAATTAATAACTGTCTCAAACTTGCTTAGGACTATGAGCTGACTTCTAGACAGTTATGCTAAAAATGATGAATTAGACTGTTTGTATTTTGGACTAGAAACATACATATACTTTACCTTCGGGACTTAGACTTCTAAATGCCACCAACATACACATCTGTTATTTCTACTTACGGTGTTCACAGCTGTGCCCATAGTAACCTTCTGGACACCGACAGAAGCCAGTAAACCTATTGCAAGTCCCATTGTTCTGACAAGAGCAGTTCAAATGGCAGCTCGGTCCATATGTACCAGGAAGGCATGCTGTAAAAGAGAAGACACCAAGAAGTTAGTTCTTTTATATAATAAAAATGTGCTGATTCCTCCAATTATTGAAAGAGCAAGACTTTTTAAAAGTGACATTTAAAGTAAGCCCGAAAATGGAAACTTCCATTAGATTAATATCTTAAAATTATATACTAGAGAAAATAAAAATACCGATATAGCTGATTCTCCATCACATAATTCCAATTTTGGAAAAGAAATCAAAGTCCATTTAGCCAAATCTAATGCTGAAGAATTCCTTTCTATAACATGCCTGATAAGTAATTTTCCAGTCTTCATTTCAAGACTCCCAGGGAAGGAAGATCTGTTAAGCCTAGAAGAGGCCAGTTCTACATTTGGATCATTCTGATTATTACAAATTTTTTCTTATATCAAGAAGAACTTCAGTGTTTGCTCTCATGGCTGTAGCTATACCCTCCACTGGTATAAATAAAAACTTTCCAAACTTTCTAATTTTTTTCCATGTATCTTCACATGTCCTGCACATATGATCTACCATCAAGCCTGGAATTCTACCTATGCATAGGTCCAGGGTTCTTAACAAGGGATCCAATAGAGAGGTTTCAAGAGAACCTGAAAACTTTGATGGGAACAAAACATTACATCTTTATTTTAAAAAAATCTTTAAACCAAAATTCATTTTTTTCCTTTAGCCATGAAAGTAGGCACAGACATTTTTCAGAGAAGGGGTCCATAAGTTTCACCAAATTGCCAAAGGGATCCATGACAAAAACAGTTAAGCATTCCTGATCCACATCTTGTGAGATTTTATGGATGAGCACAGCTTTTGAGTTGCCCACTTATCTCTTGATTTGGCTATATGATTTACCCATAACCCCCTGTGATCCTACATTTTGTGGATTATTCCTCTTGCTCCAGTTCTTGAGGGGAAGTCATTATTGGACACACACTAGATCTGACTCATGTCTTTCTGGGTTACCCCAAATGGGAATTTTTTTATGATTAGTGTGTTCCTTGATCGAAAATCAAAAGGCATTTCTGGCGGAATAGGAATGTTTAAAAGATTATCTTTTTGTCAAAGAGTGACTTGGACCTATTGAAACTTTTGTGAAACTTCTCAAGTACAATACAAGCCACTTTCTTCATCTTATTAAATTCTACTCTTGACTCATTGCAAATTATTCCAAATATATGGACTAATGTGTCTAACCTCATGCCATAGATTAGACAGCTGGGATTATACATCCATTATTTTCTTTCTCTTTTATTATATAATCATTTCTTTTGTGCAGTCATGAATCTCGTTTAGGATGTCCCACAGTATTCTATATAATCAGTGAGTGAGTGAGTGAACATTTATTAAGCCACTACTTTATTCCAGGCTTTGTACTAAATGTTAGAGATTCAAGAAAGTACAAAAATCATTTCCTTCACTCGATCTCACCATCTAAGGGGGAAAGCAAAATATAAACAATTATGTCCAAATATATAGGACTAATATGTACTCATATAAACAGATATGAATTATATATGTTAAATTATGTATGAGACCACAAAATGTATGTGTATATATATGTATGTATGCGCACACACACATATATATAATAATTTATCACAATGATATCCACTAATTGGAATATTTTAGGATACCACCATATCTAGATAACCTATCTTCTTGTTCTTCCACTTGAAATTTTTCCATGATAGAAGTGAATAGTAGTGATAAGCATATGTTTCCACATTTTATGCTTCCCTTGATATTGATAATGTGAAGGCATGAAGATCATTGATTCACAGTACTTCTGAAGTTGGAATAACCAAGAAATTTTTCAAAATCTCAGTATGTGCTTGGGAAGGTTCTTGTTCAGGGAGAATCATCAGGGCTGAAATTTTTTCATTTAGTCAGTTTTTTTCCCCAATTGATAAATAATACAGCAAAATCTTGTATTCTCTGTTCCTTGTAGTCAATTGAGAAACTATAAAAGTGTCACCTATTTTAGAAAATTATCCAGCTGTTCTCACATTCTTATAAGAAGTACCCTTGATAAATATATTTTCATAAATATTTTATAGAGATTGGATGCTAGGTGGCCTAGTGGACTGGGAGCCAGACCCAGAGATGGGAGGTCCTGGGTTCAAATCCAGCCGCAGATCCCTCCTAGCTGTGCAATCTTGGAAAAGTCACTTAACCCCCATTGACTAGCCCTTACCACTCTTCTGTCTTGGAACTGATAAACAGAATTGATTCTAAGATGGAAGGTAAGGGTTTAAAAAATAAATTAATAAATATTTAATAGAGTTTAAAGGAGGAAATTATGAATACATCCTTTTTTGGAGGGAGGTGATGGTGGATTATAACAGATGAAGAAGTTGAGAACAAGCTTTTTTTCAGTTCAATATGCCATTTCTTTGATACATCTGGAAAACTGACTTTTCAATGTTTTTGTCATCTAAAGGCAGATAATTTAATAATCAATCTCTACCAATAGGATTATGCAGATTGGATTTGGGTTGGAGTTATGCTTTTAATATTATGCCTTGACCATAGATATCTTCTCTATCCATGTGGTCTTATATAGTTGCTCTCTTAACAACACTCATAGGCA
The DNA here is from genome assembly GCF_016433145.1 of Gracilinanus agilis. Lineage (NCBI taxonomy): Eukaryota > Metazoa > Chordata > Mammalia > Didelphimorphia > Didelphidae > Gracilinanus > Gracilinanus agilis. The sequence continues at coordinate 668,424,353 of NC_058132.1, read as the reverse complement.
TTATTTCTTTTTAAAAATTCATTTGTTTGTTTATTACAGTATCTCCCATCTTCCTTCCCCTTCCCATACTAAAGAAAGTATTATTTAACAAAAAGATATATGCATATATAAAACTATTTCTTGGTATGTTTCTATTATATCAGTTCTTTCTCTGGAGGTGGACATACATAAGCCATTCTTCAAAAGAGCATTTCTGCTGCTATATATAATGTTATATTAGTTATGCTCATTTTCCTTTCATGCAGACTTTTCCATGTTTTGTTTTGTTTTTAATTAATCTGCTTTTGTTTCTTACAGCACAGGTATCACTTTCTATTTCCTCTTTAGATCCTGAGGTAATCCACATATGGAAATTCTACTTTCATTAATGTTAAATATCTGTTTTCTTGCTATTTGTTCTCCTTTTTCCAGGTCTATTCATACATTCTCTTAGGGTGATCTCACACAGATGTGATATTATTAACCTAAAAAAATAAAATCCACTTTTCTTTCCACCTCCCTCCCCAGAAACCAACCAATCATCACAATCCAATAGCCTAAGAAGGGATAAATGCAGGGTTAAAAAAGAACCATGAAAAAAGTTAAAAAACATCAGGCATGGAAGGATCATTAGAAATGATTATCTATCTTTCACAGATGAAGGAGTTGAGAACAAGATGGATTAGTGACTTTCCCAAAGACACATGATAAATAACACAGCTTGGACTAGAACCCAGATCTGACTCCCAGCATAATCATTTTTCAACTCCTTTTCCTATAAGGTTCTTAACAATAACAACGAGGTTGGGGGCAGTTAAACAACTTCTTGCTAAGATGTAAAGAGAAACAGAAAGGGAAGGCAATGAAGTGCAAGGAATAGCATGAAACTCCACATTTAGCATTAGGAGATATATATTCAGAATTCACTTCTGTCCCTTTTTGTCAAGGCAATTTGGTATAAAGCGATTCTAGACTTTTCCAGATCTTAGTTTTCTCATCTATAAAATTAGAGCATTGGACAAGGTTACCTCTCAAGGTGATCCTTGCAACTCTAAATCTATTATCTTATAATCTGATGAAAAGTCAGACATCCTGATTAAAACATATTCCTTTTATCTAATTTGAAAATTCCAAAGTCATAAGTCAGTGACAAAATTCATATTTGGGATGCTAGATAAACTTCTAGTGAAGTATTGTCTTGAAAATACTTATTTTCTGGTGTTAGATTTCTGTTTCTAAATATAAAATAAGATGGCATAGGGAGATTAATGTTTGTACAAACCATTTCCCCCTTTTCAGTCTCTATTTTTTACTCTGTAAAATGGATATAATAATAATATCTACTTCATAGGATTATTGTGAGAAGAAGCATGCTATGGCAGAAAAAGGGATAGGTTTTGTGTCTAGAAAACCTGAATTCACATTCTGCCCCAGACACATACTATTCGTCTGACCATGGGCGTGATATTTGATCTTTCTGAACTAAGTTTTTTCATTCATAAAATTAGGGTATTGGGCTCAAAGACTTATAAAGTCCCTTGATCCTATTAACAAATGAGTATAAAATGAGATAATGTATTTTAAATTATTGCAAACCTTAAAGTAATATATGAATGTCAACTATTATTGTCATCAAAATAATTATTTTTGCACATTCTCTTATTGGCTTTTAGTCAGATGATATAAATCAGATATAGTTAAAGTAAAGGGACAAGAACGGCATCTTACCTTCTTCACAGTGAATACCTGACCAGCCAAGTCCACAGGTACAGTTTCCATCTGTGGGATTACAAAGCCCACCATTTTTGCAGGCACAGGGTAGCTGACAGCCTTGGCCATATCTTTCTCGTGAACAAACTGTAATCATATTTTAAAAATTAACACAGTAGAAGAATATGTTATACATAACATTTCTCAGTGAGCTAGATGAAGTAACTGCACATGATATAGTCTTGGTATAAGGAAATGCTTGTGAACTATCTGGAGTTAAGGACACAGATACAATACTGAAATAGAACTAGCAAAAGGAAATAAATCAACAAGCATTTATTTAGCACTCTGTCCCTGGTGCGATGCTACACTCTGAGGATACAAAGGTAAAAACATTCTTTGCCCTGAAGGAGTTCAGAACTTAATGGGGCCACAAAATGTAAATAACTACATAGGACAATACACCTGGAATCAGGAAACAGAGATATGATTATTCCAGTTTGTTATATGAGGAAATTGAGGCTTGGAGAAGTTAAAAGACTTACCTTGGTTATGGAAGCAATATGAATTGGTAATAAGACTCAAAACCCCAAGACAAGCTCAGGTCTCTTCAAATTACACTACCATGCCACTTACTATTATTCCTATTATTATACTATTATTAATACTATTATATTCTCATCTAGTTCTGATCTGGCAATTTTGTGCTTCCTGTAGTGAGTGATTGATAAAGATTGAAATAAAAAAGAGAGATCTAGGTAGAGATGTGATTGAGTCATTAGCCTGACTCCCAAGAGTGAATTGTCAAATTTTCAGTGTAAGATTTTATAACTCAAAAATTGGCAAATACTATAAATTAGGGATTGATTTGTTGTTTTGTAGCTTTTTTCTTTCTTGTAGCTTGCCAAAAGTTAAGAAAATGATAGAGAAAATGTTAACAATACAGTTTAAACTTAAAAGTAATTGAGCTTTTCCAGAGATCCAGTTATACATTTATCAGACATCACTTGATCTAGCGGCATGGGTCATTGAGTTATTTGGTCAGTCAGTAATATGATTGGAAATTGAGCATTAATCCTTAGTTCTGGATAAAAAAACTTTTAAATGATGTTTTCAGGTAGTATACTTAACAGATGCATGACCCAACCCCCATCCCATAGCCATGATAATTTCCTAACATTAAAAGTTTAACTCTTCATGTAGCTACAGTCAAATCCCAAATAAATGAAGCTTAGATTTTTTTTTTGATAAGTGGTCCTTCGTGATTAAAAAAACCCCAGTAATCTGAGTAAGTAAAAAAAATACTACATTGTCACAATAAACTAGATTTTGTTAACTTCCCCTATACAATTTACAACCACAGTTTGGATTGGAGATTTTATGATCTTAACAAGTCCATGGGGGGATACTTTGTTTGAGAAAAACTTTTAAAACTAAGTTTGCCCTCCTTACTCAAGAGGGGCTTTTTAGTTATAAACAAGAAACACAGGCAGACTGTATATTCTCTTCCTCTGAAGCTGTTTACTACAGAAAAATCTATAAAAATCTGCCTGCTCCCTTCTCTTATTTTCATGAAGAACACTCCAGTTAAGTGTGTAGAAAGTACTGAGATCTCCATAGTTTGTAGAGAATCTTAGGGTAATAGATGTAGTTTAATATATATTTAATTATTATATATAATTATACAAATAATAATAATTAATAAGATAATAGACTTCCAATACCTGAGAGTATGTTGGAGCCTGTCTGGTCTCATTTTAAGAGGAGCAAAATGAGGACAAGAGGAGGGAGGTGACTTGTCTATGATTACGTAGGTAATTAGTGGCAGAGCCAATTTTGAAGCTAAGATTTGAACCCTCTAATTTGAAATCCACTGCTCTTGGAGTGTTGATTAAATATTCTCTTCATATTGAAATGAGTGGCCTCATCAATTTGACAAGGACCAAAGATGGGGTTTTCATTTGGCTTAGAAGAATAATCCATGGAAAGAATGGATATACTCACTGATAACTTAACAGCACTGGTTAATTCTGATTAATTGTAATGACCACTGATGACCTAGGCTTCTCTCTTGGAATAAGGATTATACATGGGAGAAAGATAGAAAACTGAGGAGAACTGAGCTGAGCTCTCTCTCTCTCTCTCTCTCTCTCTCTCTCTCTCTCTCTCTCTCTCTCTCTCTCTGTGTGTGTGTGTGTGTG
>NC_058132.1:668312630-668405513 GCF_016433145.1 Gracilinanus agilis | reverse complement strand
CTCTCTCTCTCTCTCTCTCTCTCTCTCTCTCTCTCTCTCTCTCTCTCTCTGTCTCATCTGTCTGTCTGTCAGTCCCCCAACTCTACCGGATTGCTTCTCTGAAATATATTAAAGGAAAATAAGAGGGGTTACTTTGGGTGTAAGGGAGAACTCCAATACTTTGAGGTATCAAGAAAAACCCAATGGAAAGAAGTGACAATTGAACTGAGCAGAGAAGGGATGTTGAAATTATAAGAGGTGGAGAAGAGAAAGCAGAGTGTTTGAAGCACAGGGTAGAGGGATGAGAGGTAAATATGTATAGCTAGTGTGCTAATTCAGCTGGAATGAAGAGTGTGAGAGAGGAAATGAAGTGTAATAGTGCTGCTAAGATATAGGACAGTCAGATCATGGAGGATTCTGAACTCCAGAGGCATTGAGATTTTATCCTTTAGGTAATAGAGAACTGATAAGGGGGAGTGACACAGCTAAACCTGGGCTTCTAGAAAGATCATTTTGGTAGTTTAATGAAGGATGGACTGAATAGGCGAGAAGACCGAGTCAGGGAGACTAATAGGGATGACTTCTATGGTTGAGGTGAGAAGTGAGGAGGCCCTCATCTTGGATGATGGCTTCATGAGGAGAGAGAAAAGGAACAAAGTAATGGAGATTGTGGAGTTTGAATCCACAAGCTTTTGCATCTAGATCATGCTTGATGCGTAGCGAGGCAGAATTTTTCTTTCATTGAGCCCTTTCCTCATCCATTCAAAACCCAAGCATATTTTTAGGGAAATTGGATCTGCTTGCTCCTGACCACTCACACTTAAGTCAATGGTTGCTCGGTCATCTCAAGTTGAAGTCTCAGAGGCTTTTGGAACAGCTTTCCTTTGAGCTGGGAAATTGTTTTGGGGAAGTGGAGCTGTAAGATATTGAAAATGAGTTTGAAATTTTGAACCCAGGCAACCCCAGTCGGGTGGGATCTTCGCCAACCCATTTTCCAATCCTGAGTCTGACCCAGCTCTGTGGGAGTGGGAGGTGCTGGGACCAGAACACTCTCTCTTTGGCTGACTTCCACAGACTTGAGCTTTAAATCAAGTTCTGACAAAAGGAATACTCACCCTGAGATTTGGGTCAGTGTGTGTTTGTTTGCACTGCAGTAAATTATCAAATACAATAGCTGGGGCATTGTTTTTTTTTCTGCTAACTGAAACTCCTAAAGACTTTCATTCAGTTCTGGCCTTGGCTAAGGGAGTAAGCTGCCCTGGCAAGATGCAGTTAACCCCTCCAGTACCACTTGCAATGACTTACCCTCACTGCAGTCTGTGCCAATGAAGCCAGGGGGGCAGTTGCAGGTGCCAAGCAGGGGGTCACAATGGCCTCCATTCATGCATTGACACATCTTTTGGCAATAAGGACCATAAGTGCCGTCTGGGCACCCTGTTGAAAAAAGAACAAAACCACATGTTACACTGTTTCTGGAAGCCGCCCAATGTCTCATTTCGTGTTCTTGGGCACTCAGTTACTTAAACATTCAAAGTGATGGTTCATTGGGTATTTTTGGTCCAGCTCAAGTTATTCCCACCAGACTCCAACTCTTTTTGGTCAGGCAGCTGTCTCAGAGATTCAAGTCAAATCAGTGAGTATTTAAGTGCCTACTGTGCGCCAGGTTATGTGATAGGTACTGAGGAGGTAGAGACAAAATAAAACATTGCTTGGCCTTGAACAGCTTAGATTCTACCATGTCTAGGAAGCAGACTATCACCTACCCATGTCCAAAATTCTCTCCCTCTTCCCCTTCTCCCTCTTATATTTCCTTGTTTCTTCCAAAGGATCAGCTCAGGTACTGACTTCTATATGAACTTTTTTTTTAACTCAGAAAAGAAATATATTATTAATACATTTTTCAGTTCAACAACTTTTTTTGTCAAAAGAATCTAGTATTAAGTGGATAAAATGAACCCACACAAACTATAATTTTACTATTGCATTGTAGATGTTAGGAAAATGTATGGCTGTCTCCTTTAGGAATGGCTGTCCAGGGGAAGAATTAAATTACATATTATTTACATATTCTGTCTAACTAATAATTGACCTAATTAACATCCTAAGAAATGAGCATATATTCTCTTCTCCTAGACGTTCATTATTTTTCTCCTGAAACATTGCTTTATATTGACTTCTTGATGTAGATTTATTTTCTCCCAGTAGAATATAAGGTCTTTGAGTGCAGAAACTGTTTTTAGTGTAGAGTGAAAATGAAGAAACCTTTCCCTTCCTAAGTATCAGTGGTTCCCAAACTTTTTTGGCCTACAGCCCCCTTTCCAGAAAAAAAATATTACTTAGCGCCCTGGAAATTAATTTTAAAAAATTTTAATAGCAATTAGTAGGAAAGATAAATGCACCTGTGGCCATCACCGCCCCCTGGGTCGCTGTAGCACCCACCAGGGGGTGGTGGCACCCACTTTGGGAATCACTGCTCTGTATCCTCCATTAAAGTCTTTCCTGGACCCTCTACATGGAATGGTCTCTACTCTGGGTTCATAAGACTACACCAGTTGAATGGAATTTCTCGTACAGTCTATCATGTTGGAATGGCTTAGACCATGCAACCAACATTGGGCTCTGTGTCTGATATCTGACAATTCCAGAAAAGTCAATAGAAAAAGACTTGTTAACAGTTTGATCACAAGGTAACTGCAACTGGACCTCCAAGGGATTGTGATGTGTTCCAGTGGAACGGATGCTGATCTCAAAGAGACTTCAACTCTCTGAATATAGAATGATTCTATATTTTATATTTGGGTGTCCTGGTTCTAAGGAAGACAAAGCAAAGGCTTACCTATAAGAATCCAGCATATTAGAGACTGTCAAACCTCCAGTGAGAGATTGATGAGCATAGAGAGCAGTAGGCAGAAGAAAGAGATAGCTGATGGTACTTACCCATCATTTATGTTCCTGTCAGGCTGGTGTTAGGACCTTAACCCTAAATTTAATGTAAATAAAACTATTTTGTTGAAAACAAGAACACCAATAGGGAGTATGGTGTTCCACCAAGAAAAGTGCCCTCCTTGAAACCTAGAACAAAATAGTTGTCTGGGCATTACAGAGGTCCCTACTCTAATGGCTCAGAGGACCTAGCAGCCCTTGGCTCAGAGACCCATAAATCTTGGTTAGGACAACGAAGTCTTTCCTGACTCACTACTCCTCTTTGTATTCTTGAAATTGTATGTTTCTGTACTTCTGTAATTAAAGTATTTCTTTCCATAAACCCTAAAAAGATAAACAATTTCCCTATCATCACTGGCCAGGATTGATCAGGTTCAGGGAACTACCACCCCCAGGGGGTTATTCCTCAATGCTGTCACTTGCTTGCACTAAGAGTTGACATTTTTGCCACCTTATATTGTTTACAGTTGGAGAAAAAGCCTGCATCTATGGGTCACCGTAGACTGGACAATGAGTTCTGAGCCATGACTGACAATCACCTGCATGAGGAATTCTCTGATTAGATCTCTACTATGCTCCATAATCCAGAATTTGGAAATCTAAAGAACTGGATGAGGGAAGAAGGGCATTGAAGTTGATGTCTCATGTCCTACTGCTTTGTATCCCAAGATTTCTGGCTATTTCTAAACTATATTGTCTAACGAGAACCATCCCTTTCATCAAGCTCTCATTGGAGGTTTGACAGTGTCCCTAATATGCTGGATTCTTATAGGTAAGCCTTTGCTTTGTCTTCCTTAGAACCAGGATACCCAAAACTTTCTACTTTCCTTTTCTCTTGCTTCCTCCTCGCACCAACTTATATAGCTTCTTATGTTATCTTCCCCTATTTTTTTAAACCCTTACCTTCTGTCTTGGAGTCAATAGTGTGTATTGGCTCCAAGGCAGACGAGTGGTAAGAGTAGGCAATGGGGATCAAGTGACTTGCCCAGGGTCACACAGCTAGGAAGTGGCTGAGGTCAAATTTGAACCTAGGACCTCCCATCTCTAGGACTGGCTCTCAATCCACTGAGCTACGCAGCTTCCCCCTATCTTCCCCTATTATTTAAGCTCTTTAAGGGCAGGAACTCTCCTTCATGATTATTATACTTGTATCCTGAGCATGGCATATAATAAGAGTTTAATAAATATATTTTCATTCATTCCCCTAATAAACAGCTTAATTTGACCTGTTAGTGATGAGTGTGAGAAGTCCTTTCTTATTTTAGACTCTAATACCTGAGTATTCTCAGCAGGATAGATACACATCACTTAGAGCTTGTCATTTCCAGGTGAACTCACCTTTAACATGAAAGAAAACCCCCAAATAACACTCAAATTTCAGCAGAAGGGGACCTCAGAGGTCATCTAGTCCAAGCAGATCATTATAAAGATGAGATGAGGAGGTCTAGAGAATGGAAGTGATTTTTCCTCAAAGATGATATAAACAATAAATAATAGACACAGTATTTGAACCCAGGTCCTCTGATTCCAGACGAAGTATTCATCCTACTAAATCATTCTGTTTTGTCTATGTAGAGGTCTCTGAATCAAGATGTGTCCAATTTGAATACCCTTGAGCAATCATAGGTCATAGGATCGTAGATTTGGGAACTGAAAGGATCTGAGAGGCAACAGTCCAAGCCTTTAATTTTAGAAATGAGAAAAATGAATTCTGGATTATTAAGTGACTTGTCTCAGGTCAAATGACTACCAAGATCAAAGATAGGATTTGAACATAGGTCTTTTTGACTCTATCCACTTTGCATATTGCCTCTATTTAGTTTTAAAATCTATGAAGCACTCTTACATTTATTTCATTTGAGTGTTGCCATCATACGATGAGGTATATAGGTGAGGAAACTGAGACTTAGAGAGATGTAGAGTCTTAGCCAAGGTCACACAACTCATAAGTGACAATATTGTAAACTAATCATGGATAGCAACTGAGTAATCTCTTGAGGTGGCAGGATGCCCAGTAAGAGGAAATTGCAACCACTGACAATTATGGAATCCCCTGAAGTGGCAGGATGCCCTACAATAAGAAATATAGCCACTCAGGGCAATTCTATCAGCCAAAGACTAAAGACTAGAAAAATCAAGTTGGTTCAAGGGCACAAGTAGAAGGCAGAGGGAGGGTAGAGACTACAATGGAAACCTAAGTAGAGAATCTCCCTATGAATGAGTTTGAGGCAGAAAAATGGACTTCTGTGGACCTTGAAGATACCTCAACTACTGGCCTGTGATTCTACCCACAGTTCTCAGTTAGCTGGAAATAATTATTGCACCGTGGAAATCTGGGTGCTATCACAGCTGGGATGCCTGGACAGGACTAGACAAATGGGGGAATTTCCCCTCTTCTGTATTTGATATTCATTCCCACAATGAACATATTGGATAAGTCTGTGCATCTCCTTCTGGGTCAGCACATTTGGCATCAGCAAAAAGAAAACATGATCTGTCTTTTATCACTGGAAGAATTAGAAGCAATGAGTTGAAGTTATTTGCCTATTATGTAGGATGATATAGAGAGCTTTGCAAGCCCAAGGCTCTGTTAAAAACACCGACTATAACAACTATAATAACTATATGTTATAGATGTAACAACTAGGTCCAGAATTGTGGTTCTGATCACTTCTGCTGTCTGCTTTATAATGAATGTAGCAGAAAGGCAGGTCATTTAGTATAATTTGGGGCTATGTGAACAAACCCCAGGTTATCCAATTTAGATTTCCCACATCTGTAGGTGTAGTTGTAGATCTCCATTCTCCAAGGATGATATCTGGAGGAGAAAAGTCAAGGTTGGGTCTTTGGTGTCCAAAGTCCAGTCACTTTCAACTGTGCTTCGAAGACTGCACTAATGAGACTTTGCATTATTTCAGAAGAATCAGAGAGAATGAAGCAGCTTGGTCAGAAACTATCTCTGCAGGCTTTTTTCTGTCCATTCAATGGAGGAGATCCGATGTGGGCATTTGCTAGAGCCCCTGATCACGTTGATTCTTTCTTTCCCCTTGCCTTCCAGCTTTCCCTTTTCTCATCCCTTCCTCCATTTACTTTTTTATTTCTAGGTCCTCATTTTCTATCATGATATTGATTCAATACAAACAAGGGAGTTATCATTGGGGAAAACCCTTGCCAGCTGCGGGAGTGATGCTGCTGCTACCCCTTCTATTTACATCTGAGTGCATACCTTTTCCTTTGCCCAATATGTTTTGAGAATTCCATCCCTGGCCTGGTCTGATGGGATGAGGCACAGCCTTCCATTGAGTCCAAACCATCTGTCGAATGACCAGACTTCTTCATTAGGAAGCATCAACAATTTATCACTGCCACAAGCTATTTTTCCAATCTTATCTCTAATGACATTTTTATAGAACCCTATGATCCAGCCAAATCAGAGGCTTAAAAATGATTTAAATATTTATTGTGTTTTATCTCCTTTATACCTTTATTCAAGTCATTCTCTCTGGTAGAAAAATATTTCTAGTTCCCATCAGTTCAACTCCTACCAATCAATCAAGATTTGACTAAAATATCATTTCCTTTGGCCAAGGCTCTGCACGTATCTCCTCCCAAATTCTCTGCCTGCTGCCTTTTGCCCATGTATCTTCAATGTGATATCTCTTCAGTACTCAGCTTTGAGGGCCCAGGAACACTTCTAAAAGGTTCCCTCACTTTTACTGGCTCAAATTATCCTATCCCGAATACCAGGAGAAATGTCTCCATGACAATCCTCCAGTATTAGGAAACTGACTCCTCACTTGTAAGTACAGAGACCACTCTCTATTATAAAATTATTATTTAGAGGAAAAACACAAAGCCTTGAGCTTTAATGATCCAAATCTAAGTCCATATATGATCAAATATAATAGGCTCCTGTTAAGTGTGACTTTGCCCTTTGTTCTTCGTTGTTCAAAGTGAATATGTTTCCCCACCTTTCCTCTCCTTCTCTCCCTTCCCTCTTCTTCCTCTCTTTCTTCCACTTCCCTTCCTTTTCACATTCTATACCAGTTACAATTCTCCTTTCCTCATCTATTTGACCTTCTACATACGCAGAGATTTTGATAATTCTCCTAAATGAGGATTTTTAACCTTTTTTATATCATGAACCCATTTGGCAATCTGGTAAAGTCTATGAGCTTCTTCTCAGAAAAATATTTTAAAATGCAAGATATTTAGGATAACAAAGGAATTTAATTACATTGAAATAGCAGCCATCAAAATATTTTTTAAAAATTTAAAAAAGAAATTCCCTATAGATTGAGACTCCTTAGCCATTATGTGTGTTATACATCCCTTTGGTGGCTTTGAGAAATTTATGAACTCTGTATTTATAAATACATAAAATAAAATCAATAGCATTACAAAGGAAACTAATTATATTTAAATATAATTGTATCAATATTTAAAAAAGAAAATGTCAGGGTAAGAACCTAGTTTTTAAATCAAGCCTTAGGAAGAAAAATAAGATTGGAGTTGGGGTAGGGAGAGAGTGGAGAAAGTGCATTCCCCACCAGGCTACAGATGGGTCTGGGGCATTTCACATCTCTCTTCAGTACTTTTTGATTTTGGTTGTTTCTATAAATTACAGTCTTTGTTTATGGGTGCAAATACAATGCAAATTCCTTTCTCCCTCTTCCTAAAGATCGCCCTCCACACAAACCCCCAACAATGTTGGAGAAAGAAAGCTCAGAGCAAGGCATAATTCTACAAATTAAAGACAATTTCTCTTTCCTCCTATAGCTATTGGATTATTTTGTGCCATAAAAGAAAAATATCCAAATCACTTCCCAAGCTCCTTCACATTTCCTATCTTCATAAGACATTAGCGCTTATGACATAAGCATAAGGCAAAACATAGAAGTTTACCCTTGGTCCAAGCTTTCTCTAGCTCTCCTCCACAGCTTTTTGACACATGCTCTCATCCATACTTATGAACAAACATTTTCTGTAGTCTTTTTTAATATAAAAATGGGCGATTTCCAAAAAGCTCCCCACCTTTCTTATTGTGTTTTCTTTCTATTGATTGAAAATGTTTCCCTGGACCCAATCCATGTTGATACACTTTTTCTTTTGTAGTGATACTTCCCCTTCTGATTTAGTTCCAATGACAATGATCAATTCAGGGATGAGAAAAATTAAACAGACAGCACACACACACACACACACACACACACACACACACACACACACACACACACACACACTATTTGACACTCACTTTACTGAGGGTCACCTTTTTAAGGATCTGGGATTTCACTGCTTGTGGACATCCAGCTCAAATGAAATAACACATATAAAATGCTTTTTGAATCTTAAAATGACATATATATTCTCTTTCTCCTCCTTTTTATCCTCTTCCTTCCCTTCATCTCTTCCACCTTATTTAATTTGAAAAGAATTTATTAATGGTTATTGACTGACTGCCAGACAATATGCCGGGTGCTGAGAATACAAAGACAAAAAAAAAAAAAAGAAGTCTGTCTTCAATAGTTTACATTCTACCTAGGGATAGGGTGAGGTGAAGAATATGTGCATAGCGAAATCAATATACAATGCATACAAAGCAAATATTTGGTGATTTTCCAGTGGGGTGGAATTATAAAATTTGGACAGTCCCTGTGTAGTACCTCGGCTGATTGTTGAAGTCAACTCAGGATTCCAAGAGACAGGTATGGATGGAGGACATTCCATATTCAAAGACATGGATATAGGAGATGGTATGTCCTATGCAGAGATCATGAAGCAGACCCATATGGCTACAACATGAACAAGATAGTCAAGAATTCTATTCTAATTCAATTCTCTAATTTTATGATTAAAGAAATGAAGATCTGAAGAGATGAAGAGGTGGTGTGTGGTGGGAAGCTGTCCAAGGTCAACATAGCCTATAAATAGGAGATCTAGTACTTAACCTAATGGCACTCTCTTAATCTATTTAGAGTACAGCTAGACATGGTTCAAGTAGGGATACAACAGATACAACAATTCCGGAGTACAGATCATGTCCCATTGCACCAGCAGGACCCTGAAGGCTGCTCACACATACTACTCTCATGATATCTGCACAACTTTTCTACAAAAGTTAAATGACAAACTGTGGGCTACCTCTTCAAGCGAAAAGCAATTTCAGCTCAAAGGAATGGAGACCTAATATATAATTGCCTACATTACATGAAATAATGTGTTACTAACTCTTTAAAAAATCCTTACTTTCCATCTTTGAATTAATATTGTGTATTGGTTCCAAGGCAGAAGAGTGGTAAGGGGGAAGCATTAAAGGTTAGGTGACTTTCCCAGGGTCTCACAGCTAGGAAGAGTCTAAGCCAGATGTGAATCCAGGAGCTCTCAATCCAGTGAGCCACCTACTTGCCTCTTACTTACTCTTTAATTGATGCTATGGTTGAATTTCTATATATCTAGCATAACATTAAGAAATTTGAAGTTCCATGGAATTCTCATGATTCTTCTTTGGTACAATTAATTATATTTAAACTTTCAAAACAAATCTCAAAGACCATCTACAAAAGCTATAAGGATCAGAGAATTATAGATTAAAAGATGAAAGGGAAATTGGAAGCCATCAAATCCACCTCCCCCTAATTCATAGTTCTTGAAACTATGCTAGTGACATCTCTATTTTAGGTTGAGGCTAAAAATGATGACCAACATAACATTTAAAAAAAAAAGCTTCTATAAAAGCTTTTGTTTTAATTGGGGTAGTATTATTATTAATCTTATTTAAGTTATTAAGAAACAATATCAGTCATTTCCTAATAACACCATATTATAGATTCTTCCTTTAATACAGAAAAAATAAATAGTTTAACAAATGAAAGATGCATTAAACCATGGCTGTTACTGTATGCCATATCTGAAACCTATCATAGTTCACCATATCTCAAAGGAGAGCAGAGAAATAGGTTCCATCATACCTTCTCTGGAATCATGATCCCACATTATATTTTCCCCATATACATATGTATGCATATGTAATGGAAATAAACCTTTAAAGGCTTAAACTGAATAAAATTTTTGGAAATAAGACTTTAAATTCAAAAAAGCTAAATTACTTCTCTGAAAGGAAGCCAGGTGGGGTCAGGAATATCTCATTTCAAATTTGGTCTCAGATAACTTACTAGCTGAATGCCCTTAGACAAATCACTTAACTATTGTTTGCCTCAGTTTCCTCAATTGTAAAGTGGGGATAATAATAACACCAGCCTCCCAGAATTATGTGAGGGTGAGGTGTTTAGTATCGTGCCTGGCCCATAGTTGCTGCAAAGTGGCAAGTATTATTATTATTATTATCAGTTACTAATATATCATTTGTTTAAATAACTTTATTTATTGATTTATCCCAAATTTCTGTCTTACAGCATTCAATGCATTTTTTTTCTCACAGTAGTCCAGTAAAGTAGATAAGGGAAGTATTATCATCATTTTCTGCATGAGGAAACAAAAGTTGAGAGATTTGGTGACTTGAGATCATAGCTTTGGGGCTAGCAGAGCCCTCAGAAGCCATCTAACCTAACCATCACATTGTACCTTTTATGAGAGGTTCAGTGAATTATCCAAGTCCCTGGGAGAGCCAGGATTCAAATTCAGATTTCTGAAATCAAGTCCAGTGCCCTTTCTAGGACAGCCCACTTGCCTTGTGAATAGCTGGTCACTTCCTAGTTGTATTTTTGTGTATCTATGGTAATCATGGCACTCTCTGCCACTCTCCATCTCCCAATGAAAAATTATTTAATTCACAAGCCTGCTTTGCTCTATAACTTTGGGAATGTTTGAAAATTGATTCTTGGAATGGGATATGATGCATCCCCTATCCACATGTCCTCAGATTTTAACAAGGAAGTCCACACCCAGCCCATAATGATTGCACTTGGCTGGTCTTGGAGTGAAGTTTTGGTCTTCCCTCCCTCTTTTTCTTAAGCAGTATTTGGGTCATTCCTTGGCGTTTGCTCCAGCCTTCACTATTATTTCCACTCCCCAGTGGAAATCGAAATCGATCTTTTCTCTCTGGCAGAGGGTGTCCTATTGTTTCCCACTAAAAATCCACTAGGATCTCACCCTTCACTATACCTCAAACGCTGGAAGAAGAATCTTGGTTTGGATTATGACAAAGTAGTCTGTAAACCAGCCAAAGTGATTGACTTCAATGTTTAGCCCTCCATCTCCCCACAGAATTCTTAGCTTCCTTCAAGGTTCAACTCAAGTATCACTTCTTACATGAAGTTATTTTTCTAGAATCCTTTAGTTTTAAGTGCCCACATCCTCCTCCCCTAATTATGATGTAAAGCATATATGTTTGGATGTTCTTTCAGGGCTATGTTAGAGCCAGTTCAAAAAGGCTCAGGAGAGATGATTATTTAATTTATTTACACCTTGGAAATTAGCAACTGCCTGAAAAACAGAGCCTGATTAATTGTTTTGTTGATTATATAGGTAAGAGAGTGGCGAACAAAATGTTAATAATGCCAATTAAATTAAAAAGTAAATCATGCCCTCATTTTCCCCAGAGATCCAGCTGTTAAACATTTACCCGACACCTTTGATTTGTATCCCACTGTTTCCATCCAATAAAACATAAGTTCCTTGTGAAAAGACACTATTTTCCTTCTATTTTTGTATCCCCAGTGCCTAAGGCAATGAACTGTATGGAGATGGTACTTAATGAGCACTTCTTAGATTGGACTTGATTTGTTTAATTATGTAGTTTGAAGAGAATGTGAACAGTATGATTAGCATACTCTGTGAAGACATTTAATGTTTCTCAGTATTGCTTTTGTCCTAAAAGAGATTTGATTTAATGATGATCTACATAAATACTAGATATTTTAATCTGTTATACTTTGTTTTCTAAAAACCACTTAGTGGAGAGTCTTAAAGTAGTCAAGGAAGGCACTCAAACAGGGGAGATGTTGGATAATGTAGTCACAAGATCTGGATTCCAATGGAATCTCTACAGTTTCTATCTGTGTTTATAACATCACAGATATAGAACTAGAAGGAGTCTTAGAGACCATTTCTTTCAACTTTGTTGTACAAATAAGGAAAATGAGACTTGGAGAACTTAAGGGACTTGCCCAGGGTCATGTAGGCAACAAACATTGTGGAGGGATAAAAGTGACTCCTCTGACTCCAGAGCTTACCTAGGGCATGATACTTAACTTCAGTTTCCTTATCTATAAAATGAGAAGTCTAGGATAGATGATGTAATCTACTCACCCATCCTGTTTTTATAACTGTGGTTTATTTGCAAAGAATTCCATTACTAGATGAGAGAGGAGGGAAGAGAGAGGAAGGAGGGATAGAGAGAGAGAGAGAGTGAGACAGAGACAGAGATGTAGACAGAGAGATAGAGGGAGAAAAAAGAGGAGAGAGACAGAGAAAAAGAGAGAGAGGAGAGAGAGGGAGAGGAGAGAGAGGAAAGAGAAAAATGGAGAGAACAGAGAAAGAGAGAGAAGGGAAAGAGAAAAGAAGAGAGAAAATGAGAGAGGAGTAAGAAATAGAAAGAAGAGAGGGAGAAAAAGAGAGAGAGTGAAGAAGGGAGAAAGAGAAAAGAGAAGAGAGACAGAGAGAAAAAGAGAGAGGGAGATAGAGAGGGAAGAAAGAGAGAAAAAGAGAGGGAGAGGGAGAAAAAGAGAAGGGAGAGAGATAGAAAAGAGGAGACAGAAAAAGAGAGAGAAGGGGAGACAGAGAGAGAGAGAGAGAAAGAGAGAGAGAGAGAGAGAGAGAGAGAGAGAGAGAGTGAGTCTGAGTCTCTGTACTTAAGCTAATAAGACTTGGCCTGTCTAAACTTTGTTTACTGTGAGCTTCAGTGGTAGAAGCCAGGTTTTCATTCATTTCCTGATCTCTTCTTCCTGGCACTGGATGGTTGTTCCATGACCAGTGTTTTCCAGGCCCTTCTGTACCATGTCGGGGCTCTCTCAGGAATACTTATCAGTTGAATTGCCTATATAGTTTCTGAAGCATTCAATGACTCACTATCTTCTAGAAGAAGATTGACCTCATGAAAGCTGAGCATCTATCCAGGTTGTGGAAAATGGAAAGCCACAATTCTGTGGCCACTTCAGAACTTCTCCCCTCTTTGAAAGTCCAGAGCAGGAAGGTCTCAAACCATCAGGCAGTTGGGTTTTTGCCCTTCTACTCTCAACATGCTGGACCCAAACCTGCCCATCCTTTGAGTTATGGACACGTGGCAGGCTCCTTCCTGCCAGTTCCTCTGCTTCCTCTGAACTCTGCCAAGAGAAAATGTCGAGCCTCTACTCCAAAGTTGAGAACATGAAAGCCCAGTTGCTTTTGGCTGTTGTAGCCTTTGCTTCAGAGCCAGCTACACCTTTTATGGAGATTTTCTTGAACTCCTTTTCACAGTCCTGTAATTATAAGAGATGCTGCCAAGGTGCTTTTCCAGCAGCATCCAATCACATGTTGACCGGCCTTCAGCCAATTCGACTTCTTAGGGAGCGGCTCCCTAAATTGAGTCTCAGTTTTACAAGAAAAGGGAAATAATAAAAAAAAGAAAGAAAATAAAATCCTTCATCCCAAAGTAGTTTGCCTTCTGAAAAACAAAACAAAACAAAACAAAACAGGCATTCCATAGCTAAATAAAATCCAAGGGTCAGTTTTGTTGGACTGGAGCTCTAAAGAATCCTGAATGTGTGAAAGTTACATCTCAACTGCTGAGACAATAGCTGTTACAGACAAAAAATGAATCCAAATCAGGTCAGATCCTTGATAATAGTAACTGGCGTTTTGATGATGCTTAAATGTTGGCAAAATTCTTTGTGTGATCTCATGTGACAGGCAGTGGAAATATGGCTAGACTCAGAATCAAAGGATTGAATTCCAGTCATGCCTTTACTATTTACCACTTAGGTCTTGGTCAAGCCAACTAACCTCTCTGGGTCTCAGTTTCCTCATCTGTAAAATGAGGGAGTTGGATCAAAAGGCATCTGAATCCCACATTTAATTCTAAACTTTAATCTTCTGATCACCTGAGCTTCACTAGACACCTATGAGACAGGTAGTACATTTATCATTATCCTCATTTTACAGAGGATAAAGTTGAAGTAGTCATTAAGAGACTTGCCCAGAGTCACACAACTAAGTGTCTGAGGCATTTTTGGACTCAGGATTATAGCATGCTACCTCTCGGTGGTATTCTGACCTGCAACAATAAGATGTGTAGGAGATCTTCATTTAGACCAGTGATTCCCAAAGTGGGCACCACCACCCCCTGGTGGGTGCTGCAGCGATGCAGTGAGGTGGTGATGGCCACAGCGCATTTATCTTTCCTATTAATTTCTATTAAAATTAAAAAAAATAATTTCCAGGGTGCTAAGTAATATTTTTTTTTGGAAAGGGGGTGGTAGGCCAAAAAAGTTTGGGAACCACTGATTTAGAGAAAAATGTTTTTATACCACTGGCACTTCCTAGTATTCCAATGAAACTGACCTTATGACGTCAACAAATTAAGGAAAGCAGAAAATATACTACATCTTCTAATAGATGCTGTATGCCATCCCAGTAGGTCTCTACTCCTCTGCTGTCTTATTGTCTGTCCTCTGGGCCTTTCATGTATTTTTTTAAGTTAGAAGGAGTTATTAATTAGAATCTTTTTCATACTTCAGAAATGTGATTTAGAAAAAGGATGTCTAAAATGGCATTTAAATTGGGTTGCTCCATTTTCGTCCATTAGAACTTTATAATTCTTTAATATACACTGAGCCCTGAGCAGTGTTTGGCATAGAATAGGTGTCTAATAAATGCTTGTTGAATTGAATTATCTGTTGGGCATATGCCAGTGAGAATTAAGGACCACTGATTGAATGTATGCCTGTGTTGGAACTGGTCTTTTTGGGGGAAAGGGGAAGAGGAGGGTAAGAAGAATGGTCTCAAAGGCATGCATAATCTTTGCTAAAACTAACATTAATGTTGAGGTAGTTTAAAAATGACCTGCACAGATCCATGTTGGAGTTCAATGCATGATCCGCAAAAGGAAAAGGAAGGAAAGGAGGCTTTGCCAAATGGAAGGGGAAAGAATGTAGCCAGGGGAGCCAAAGCCATTTTATTTTTAAACATACAAAAGAGTATTATAAATAATTGAAAGTTTAAAAATTAAGTATCTGACTGAGCCATTTTAAATGCCTTTTGGGATTTTTTTTAATCACACATTCTTCTGTCACAAATTTCAATGCTCCTGATAGCCTAACACATGAATATAAGTCTTTGGGAGCTAGGGACTCATCTTTATTTTATTAGGTATCATTGAGCCAATTGGCAGCTTGTCTTCTGAGCTAGTCACCATCTTCAATCCAGAATAACAATTTGTTTAATTTGATTGTTCCTAAGCAGAGTGTGTAATTGACTTTATGAATCATTTTAGATTTATTGCCTGTTGCAGCATTAGTTTATAATAACGGTTTGTCTTTCCCTATTCGTTTTTTTTCTCCCTCCTTCCCTACTCTCCCTTTATCTTTTGCTTTCTTTCTCTTTGCCTATCTGTTTCTCTTTCTTGTTTCTTATTCTCCCACTGTCTTTTCATTCTGTATTTCTGTCCTCTCTGTATATTTCTCTGTCTTTTAATTGTTTTTCCACCTCCCTTTTCTTTTCATTTTTGCCTTTTCTCTCTGTCTTTTCTCTCTCAATTTTTCCTTCTTTTCTCTTTCTATTTCCCCTTTCTTTCTAACCCCTCTGTCTACCTGTCTCTTTCACATTTGGAGTGAAAAAATTATATTATATTCATAATATAAGAATGTCATGCAAGAAAACTATGAAGCTACAGAGAAGATAATCAATAAAAATGATTTCCATCATGAAATGGAACTGAAAAAAATGAGTGGGTACCAGTATTGGGGCATTAGTCTTCTGAAAAAAGATATGGGCTGTGTCTCCTTAATGAATAAATTGAAGCCTAGGAAAACCCTGATTAAGAGCATGGTTGTTTCCATATCAGATAGCCAGGACTGGGTGACATTCTTTATTCCCTATCCAGCACTGACATACCTGTTTATGGGCCTTACTACATGTGCCTAGTGGCCAATGTAAGGGAAGAGGAAATGTAAACCCAATGAATTAAATTTGTCTTTGCAAATATAGCATGCACCATGAGAGTAGGGGAGAAATTTATTAAATAAGACCATTGCCTACAGAAGTGTGTAGCCCTCAGGGACTTCAGTTTCATTAAATTTACTTGGGGATTAGTTCACCATTTGATTTTGTTTGGTTCAGTCAATTTGTGACCAACTGTCAAGGGCCAGCTGCAATTTTCCTGTCACTGAAGGAAATCATAGGGTGATGTCAGGTAAAATCAACTAAAATCATCGTATAATCCATGAGGGACCATCCATTGAGAGAAAGAGGTTTTCAAGGTGCCACTGGCTGAAACTTCCCAAGCTATTCCAGTTTGTATTCACATTAGTTTGGATTGAATTTTTATTAGTCACTCTTTTGGGCTCATTTCTTCTTCTTTCCCCTTTCTCATCAATATTAAACTTCCAACATAATGCCTGTAGAATAATACATCATTTTATGAATAAACTCATTAGGAATTCTACAGTTTAGGAAGAATGAATTGGTCATTTTGAAGGTATTATGCTAGAGGTATCTATGTGATGTCAAAGTAAGTTGACTTAGTAAAAGAATATAGTCAAGCTAATTATTATTATTATTATTTATTGGACAGACCAAAGAGAAAGAAAATATAAATATACCTTATCACCTAGGAATGTTGTTGTCAGATAAATTTCCACTATCTACTCAGGAAAATGAATGTGCCTTTAAACATCATCCATTAAAGAAGATTATAGGGGAAATTTTTTGATACAAGATTCTTACTATCCTCTTTCAAAATCTTTTAAAATAGATTATGTATAGAAACATACATACAATTAAAATTAGCTCTAGGTGCTACTCCCTATGCCCCTTTTTGCTAATATGCTCTTGGGCAAATCACATCTGAATATGCAAAGTGAAGAAGTTTGACTAGATTGGCTCTTAAGGCCCATTCTAGTTCTCAATCTATAATCATACAATGCCAATAAATGTTATATAATTTATATATAATATTATAAGTGAGATATAGAGGGGAAGGATTTCTCCTTAACTAAATTGGGAGAGGAAAGAATAAGGTCTTTAGGCATTATGTCACTCCTATATTCATCTATGATATATTAGCTTATAAAACTTTCAGATTAAAAAAGCCCTGAAGACTTTTGTGGAAGGAGATGGGTAAGAGCTAAAATGATAGAGTAGAGAAAGCACTCACCTGAACTCTCCCAACACTCCCCTCCAAATATCTCTAAAATAATAGCTCAAATTAAATTCTAGAGTGTCAGAAGCAACAAAAGTTCAGAGTAAGACATTCTTCTAGACCAAGATAAAATGGAGGTGGGAAAAGAGATCTGTGACAAGGGAGAGGAGGCTCTCCTGTAGCCCACATGGATGAAACACTGGTAGTTATGGTTAGGTGGTAGGGACAGAACCAGTAGCAGTCAGAAACAGAAGGGGATCTGGCAACTCATCAGAAGGAGACTATATGGAACCCTGCTGGTATTGGCCACAGGACTAGATACAATTTGTCCATAACCACTTCTGGGTCAAGAGGAGCTTGGTCAATAGGGAGTGGAAACCCTAAGGTTTTGTATCACTTAAAGTTCCAAGAGGTCAGAGGCTGTTCCTGGATAAGAACTAGACTGTGGACCAAGAAACAAATGATCACACCTCTCCCTAAATCACACCACCTTGGAAGCACTGAAAAATTTCAAATCCTCTGAACAAGCCCTGAAAATAATGCAAAAACTCTTAAAGCTTGAAGTAGTGCACCACCCACCCCCATGCCAAGAACATAAAACTCCAAATCGAGAGAGTGGGAAAATGACCAAACAACAACAAAAGAATTTGATCATTAAAAGTTAATATGGTGACAAGAAAGATCAAGACATAAATCAGAAGAAGACAATGGAGTCAAAACAACTACAAGCAAAGCCTCAAAGGAAAAAACAAATCAATCAGAAACAATTCCAATAAGAATTCTTGGGAGAGCTTAAAAACGATTTTAAAAATCATGTGAGAGTAGTAGAAGAAAAATAGATAAAGAAATAAAAAGAATGGAAGAAAAATATGAAAGGACAATTAATAGCTTGGTAAGAGGCACCAAAAATACTGTGCAAAATAACACCTGAAATGGAAAAGAGGTACAAAAATTCACTAATTGGAATAACTTCTTTAAAAAGCATAATTATCCAAATAGAAAAAGAAGTACAAAAGTTCATTGAAGAGAAAAATTTAAAAAAAAATGGAGTAGGACAAATGGAAGCTAATGACTCCACGAAACATCAAGAAACAAAGTTAAAAGAATTTAAAAATAGAAGAAAATATGAAATATTTCATCAGAAAAATAATTGACTTGGAAAATAGACCAAGGAAAGATAATTTAAAAATTATTGGATTGCTTGAAAGTCATGATCAAAGAAAGAACCTAGACATCATATATCAAGAAATGATAAAGGAAAAGCACCTTAATATCTTAGAACCAGAAAACAAACTATAAAATGAAAGAATCCACAAATTACAACCTAAAAAAGTTCCCAAAATGAACATTTCCAGGAATATTAAAACCAAATTGCAGAGTTTCCAGGTCAAAAAGAAAATATTTCAAATAGAAAGAAACCACTCATATTCTATGGAGTCACAGTTAGGATCACACAAGATTTAGCAGCTACAACGTAAATGGAAAAGGGGGCTTGGGATATGATACTCTGGAAGAAAAAAGAGCTGGGATTACAAACAAGAAAACCTATCCAGCATAATCGAGGATAATCCTTCAAGGAAAAAAATTGATATTTAATGTAATTAAATGTTATTTACACATTCCTGATGAAAAGATAGAAGCTGAATATAAAATTTGACTTTTAAAAGTCAAGAGTAACATAAAAAGGTAAACATGAAAGAGAATCATGAAGGATTAAATATGATTAAATTATTTACTTTTCTATATATTAAGATGATATACATAATTTCTAAGAATGTTATAATGATGGGGTCATTTAGAAGGATTCTACATAGAAAAAGTGTAGAGGAGTGAATTAGTAATGTTAGGAAGATGGAAAAAAATTAATAGGTGAGAAAGAGGGGGATGCCTTGGGAGAAGAATGAAGGGAGTAACAGAATGGGGGAAATGATTTCACAAAGAAAAAAATTGCACACAGAGAAGAGCTTATATAATGAGGAAAGAATGTTGAGAGGGGCAACACTTGAACCCCATTCACATCTAAATTGCTTAAAAGAGGTAAAAGTATATAAACTTATGAAATAATTTGTGGAAATCTATTTTATTATTTATCTTACCTAGCAGGGAAGTAGGAAGATAAAAAGATTAGAGGAGGGTAAAAGGTTAAGAAAAAGGAGGGGTGATAAAGAGAAGGGAATATAAAAGAAAGTAGTGATCAGAAGCAAAATTGACATTAGTGGAGGAACAGGACAAAAAAGAGAGAGAGAAGGATAAACAGAAGAAAACGGGTTAGAGAAAAATGTTAGTGATCATCCTTTTCAAAATGAATGGGATGGAATTGTCCATAAAATGGAAGTAGATAGCAGACAGGATCAGGAACCAGAATTCAACAAGATATATTTACAAGAAACACACTTGAAATAGAAAGAAACAACAGTTAAAATAAGAGGGTGGAGTAGAATCTATTATGCTGCAGCTAAAGTAAAAAAAAAAAAAGCAGGAATAGCAATTATAATTTAAGACAGAACAAAAGTGAAAATAGAACTAATTAAAATGGATAAGCAGGGAAACTACATCATGCTAAAAGGCAACAAAGACAAAAAAGTAATAATTAAACATATGTGCACCAAATGGCACAGCATCCAAATTCTTAAAGGAAAAGGTAAATGAATCATAGGAGGAAATAGGCAGTAAAACTATATGAATGAGAACTCAACTTTTCACTCTCAAGGCTAGATTAACCTAATCATAAAATTAAAAAGAAAATAGTTAAGGAGATGAATAGAATCTTTAAAAAAAGTTAGATATGATTGATTGCTAAAGAAAATTGAATGGGAAAAGAAAGGAGAATGCTTTTTCTCAGCTGTACAAGGCACCTTCACAAAAACTGACTATTTATTAGGGCAGAAAAACATCACATCCAAATGCAGAAAACCAGGTACATCAAACACAGCTTTTTCAGATTATAATGCAATAAAAATTACATTTAGAAATAGGCTACATGAGCACAGATAAAACAATTAATTGGAAATTAAATAATCCAATACTAAGCAATGAGTGGCTCAAAGAACAAATCATTGAAACAATCACTAATTTCATCAAAATAAATGACCACAATGAGTAAACATTCCAAAATCTTGGGATGCCTCCAAAAAAGTACTTAAGGGGAAATTTATATCTTTAAACATATACCTTAATAAGAGAGAGAAAGAGCAGAATCAATGAACTGAGCATGGAAATTAAAAAAAAAAACAACTAGGAAAAGAACAAATTTAAAAACCCCAATTAAATATAAAAGTAGAAATCTTGAAAATCAAAAGAGAGATTAAGAAAATCAAAAGAAAAAATTGAATTAGTAAATAAAAATAGGAGCTGATTTTATGAAAACTCTAAAAAGGCAAACAATCAGTTAATTTGATTTTAAAAGGAAGAAAACCAAATTACTAGTATCAAAATGAAAAGGGCAATTCCACCATCAAATGAAAATGAAATTAAAATAATTATTAGGAGCCACATTGCCTTATTTCTTGCCATTAAATTTATAATTTAAGTGAAATAGATGAATATTTACAAAAAAATATAAACTTTCTAAATTAACAGAAAATGAAATAGAGTACTTAAATCATTCTTTCTTAGAGAAAGAACTTGAACAAGCCTGAACTGAGTTCCCTGAATTAAGATTCCCTAGTCCAATGAATTTATAAGTGAAATGAAAAGTTAATCCTAATACTATAAAAATATTTGAAAAAATAAGCAAAGAAGCAATCTTACCAAAATTATTTCATGACATAAATATGGGTTTGATTTCTAAGCCCAGTAGAGCAAAAACAGAGGGAAAAAACCTGTAGATCAATTTCTTCAATGAATATTGAGGTAAAAACTATTAATAAAATACTATCAAGGTGATTACAGCAGTATATTACTAACACACATTATGACCAGATGGGAGTTATACCGTGAATATAAGGTTGGTTCAATACTAGGAAAACCATAAGCATAATTGACCACATCAAGAACAAACCCAACAAAAATCACAAGATTATATCAATAGATGCAGAAAAAGCTTTTGACAACAAATAACACCCATCTCTATTAAAAGCACTAGAAGGTATAGGAATCATTAGAGCTTTTCTGGAAATGACATATAATATCTATCTAAAATCAAGAGGAAGTCACCTTTAATGGGGATAAACTTTCATAAGATGAAGATTTAAGGCAGGATGTCAATCATCACCAATTCAATACTGTACTAGAAATGCTAGCTATAGCAATAAGACAAGAAAAAGAAATTGAAGGGATAAAAACAGGCACGGAAGAAATAAAATTATCATCCTTTGCAGATGATATGGTGATATCCTTGAAGAACCCTAAAGAATGAACTAAAAATCTAGTTCAAACAATGGACAACTTCAACAATGTTGTAGGACATAAAATAAACCTACATTAAGTTTTCAGTATTTCTATATACCACCAACAAAAACTATTACAAGAGAGAGAATTCCATTTCTAATGAATGCAGACAACATAAAATACTTGGGAGTCTACCAACTAAGACAAACCCAGGGATTATATGAACCTATTTACAAAATACTTTTCACAAAAATGAAGACAGATTTAAACAATTAGAGGAAAATTAATTGCTCATGGGTAAATCAAACCAACACAATAAAAGTGACAATCCTACCCAAGTAAGTTTACTTATTCAGTACCATACCAACTAATCTACCAAAGAATTATTTTGTAGAGCCAGAAAAAAATAAGAATAAAATTCATCTTGAAAAAAAGGTCAAGAATATCAAGTGAATCAATTAAAAAAAAAAGAGGGAAGGTGACCTGGCAGGACCAGATTTTGAACTCTATTACAAAGCAGTGGAGTAGATTAGGTACACAATACACAGTAAAAATGGGCATGGTAATCTAGTATTTAATAAATCCAAAATTCAAACTTCAAGGGCAAACACTCATTATTTGACAAAAATTGTTGTGAATTCTAGAAAGTATTTTGCAGAAACTAGGCATACACTAACATCTCACACACTATACCAAGATAAGTTTAAAACAGATAAATGATTTAGAGATAATGAGTGATGTCATAAGTAAGGTTAGGAAGCATGGAAAAATGTACCTGTCTGTTTATTGATAAGCAAAGAGATAGGGAAGCTCGTGGGAAGAAAAAATTGATTATTTTTAATTCATGAAATTAAAAAGCTTTTGTATAAACAGATCGAATGCAGTTGAAATTAGAAAGAAATTAGGAAACTGGGAAAAATTGTTACAGAAAGTTATTTCTCAAATACATAGGGAGTTAAACCAAATTTATAAAAAATAAGAGACATTCTTCAGTTGATAAATGGTAAAAACGATATGAAGTTAATTTTCAGAAGAAATAGAAACTATCAAGAATGACATAAAATGATTTAAACTAGTACTGATTAGAGAAATGTAAATTGAAACAACTCTTAGATACTACCTCACACCTACAAGATTGGGTAACATAACAGAAATAAAAGATAAATGCTGGAGGGGATGTGGAAAAATTGTGATACTAAAGCATTTCTGGTGTGAACTGATCTAACCATTCTGAAGAATGATTTTGAACTACACTCAAAGGGCTATAAAACTGCATATCTTTTGACTCAGTAGTATTGTTACTAGGTCTACATCATAAAGAGTATGAGGAAAAAGGAAAAGGATCATCTACATGTCCAGAAATATTTTAGCATCTTTTTTTTTGTATTGGCAAAGAATTTGAAATCAAGGGGATGCTCATTAATTTGGGGAATGACTGAACAAGTTGTGGCTTATGATTGTGATGAGGTACTATTGTGCTATAACAAATGATAAGCAGGATGCTTTCAGGGAAAAAAAACACAACAATAACAAAATGAAGCTTGAGAAGATTTATATAAACTGATGCAAAGCAAAGTGAACAGAGACAGGAAACCACTGACTGTTGTAAGAACAATATTGTAAGGATGATGAACTATGAAAGACTTAGCTACTCTGATCTCAACAATTATCTAAGACAATTTCAAATGACCCATAATGAAAAATGTTACCCACTTTGAGAGAGAGAACTGATGAACTCTGAATGTCCATTGAAGTATACTTTTTAAAACTTTCTCTATTTTCCTTTTTTTAAATTAAATTTTATTTTTTTCCATATTACCTCTAGAATTTGTCATTTTCCTCTTCTGTCATATTATTCATATTACCCTATATCATAGTTAATATGGAAATGTTTTGCATGACTTCACACATATAGTCAATATCAAATTACTTGCCTTCTTAAGGAAATCTCTCAGAATCCTTGAAACTCTAAATTCATTAACTTATAATGTGATAAAAGGCCAAACATCCGGATTAAAGTAGGAGCAGGAGGAAAGAGAGATTTTGGAACTCAAATTTTAAAAAAAATTAATAAAAATATTTATATGTAATTGGGAAATATTTAACAAAATAAATTGACATACATACTTTTTTTAAAAAGAGGAGAGGTAGCTAGGTGACTCAGTGGATAGTCATCCCTAGAGATGATAGGTCCTGGGTTCCAATCTGGCCTCAGACACTTCCTAGCTGTGACCCTGGGAAAGTCACTAAACTTCAATTGTCTAGCCTTTATTGCTCTTCTGTCTTGGAACCAATATACAGAATTCATTTTAGGACAGGGAGTAACTATTTGAAAAAAAAACACACACAGGAAGGCTTCAGAGAATGACTACTCCAATATAGACTAGGAATTCAATTTGATTTAATTCATCTGACAATCATCAAGAAGATTCTATGTATCAAGAAAGAAAAATGAGACAGAAATGAGAGTCCCTACCCTAAAAGAGATTACACTCTCCTCTACCTCATTCCTACCAATAACTCACCACTAGAGAATGAGGGGGAGTTGCCAGAGTGAGTGGAAGTTGGGAGTCTTACAACTGTTATGAACTAAATTAGAAAGCTTTCCTTACATCAACACTACAACTTGAAGACCTCCAGTGAGGAGGAATCCAGGCTCTCTTGGACCATGATGATATCTGCTAATGCAGTGCTGATGTTAATTGGGATTCTGGCTAATGAAGGCTCTGTCTTGGGAGCATGTTTGCCTCAACTTGCATAATGTGAGTTACTCCTACCAGAAACCAAGATGGTAGAGGGGAGTATGGATTCCTAGTTTGGAAAAGGGTGATTTCTTTATGTTTTTTTTCTTTATGTTTTCAGTAAATATTACTTTGCAAAAGATGATTAACATTAAATAAGATGATATTTCAGCACTAATCACTGGATCAATCAATGATATTGGGGAGATACTGATTCTAACTGGTGATTATAATTGGGGAAAACACAGTATGAGGACTTCAGTCAATCAAATCAGTAAGACACTCACATAGCTTATGAGTATCTCTATATCTCAGAGGAAGAGAAAAAGCTGATTAATATGGTGACTCAATCCTCCATCATAAGGGGGAATTGAGGTAAAGAGCCTCAAAGCTTATATGGATTATATTAGTAGCATTTTTTACATTGATCCTAATTTTTTGCAACTTCCATGCATTGCTTTTAAGTTATGCCATCTGTGCTGTGGTGAAGCAGAAATATCAGCTTGTCTGTGTCTTTGTTTTTCCCCTATGCTCTCATCATCTTCAAAGGATTCAAATATACATTATGGAAAAGATACCCTCCTCTTCCTAGCACCCATTTATCTCCTATTGAGTACTGGATATTTCCAGCTACGTGTCTGATGCCATTTCAAACTCAATATGTTGAAAACAAAACTAATTGTCATTATTGCGTTTTAATCTCAAAAACCTATCCCTTGTCCTCACTAACCTAGTTCTGTCAAGGGCATTAATATTCTTTAAATCAATTAAAATTCCAGCTGAGGACTTATCCTTTACTCTTTATTCTCATTCATCTCTGGACCTTTGGTAGTCAATCAGTTGCAATATATTGTTGATTCTACCTCCATGGCATTTCTTTCATCTGCCCTCTTTCTTCTACTCAAAATGGCAAAATAGATGGTACAGTGGATTAAGTGCTGGGCTTTGAGTCAGAAAGTCTTGAGTTAAAATTCGGTCTTTGACACTTAACTGGCTGGGTGACCCTGGACACTTAATCCCTATCCTTAGTTTTCTTCATCTACAGTTCCATTTTGCTAGGGCTGTTGTGAGGATAAAATGATACAATATTTGTAATGTGAGACATAAATGCCAATTATTGTTATTTTTACTTCAGACCTTTGTCATCTATCACCAGGACTATTGCAATACATTTCTAATTGGCCTCTTATCTTTCCAATCTATCTTCTATACTCTTGGCAAATTTCTAATCTCTTTTTTAGTTTTATCTTTATTTTATTTTAATAACAAATTTCCACAAAATTTTCCAAAGTTATAGGATTCATGTTGTCTACCTCCCTTCTTCTGAGACAAGCAATTCAATCTGGGTTATACATGGATTATTATGCAAAACAAATTTTTTTAAGTTCATTTATTTATTTTAGAATGTTTTCCATGGTTACATGATTTTTCTTCTTTCCCTCCCCTTTCTCTCACCCCCCCTCCCATAGCCAATGAGCATTTCCACTGGGTTTTACATGTATCATTGATAAAGACCTATTTCCATATTATTAATATGTGCACTAGGGTGATTGTTTAGGGTCTATATCTTCAATCATATCCCCATTGAACCATGTGATCAAGCAGTTGCAAAACAAATATTCTATTTTTTATTGATTAATTAAGAAAAATTTTCCATGGTTACATGATTCACGTTCTTTCCCTTCTCTTCCCACTCCCCTCCCATAGCCAACATACAATTTCTCTGGGTTTTACATGTGTCATTGATCAAGACCTATTTCCATATTATTGATTTTTGCACTAGGGTGATCAAAACAAATATTCTTAAAGAACAGCTCTGACTAGGTTATTTCCCTATTCAAAAAGCTCTTTTTTCCTCCAAGACAAAATACAAAATTCTCTATTTGACTCTTAAAACATTTCCTGATCTGACTCAAACCTATCTTTCTATGATGATCCAAAAAAATCACTCCTTCTTATATGGTCTATATTCTGGCCACACTGGCCTCATCGTGTCCCCCTTAAACCACATGCTATCTGCTGGCACTGGCTGTCCCCCATTTCCTGAAATGTGCTTCCTCCTCATCTCTTCCTCTTGGAAGAACTCCTCTCTTTGACAATCCACTCAACAGCAAACTCCCAGAAAGCCCTCGAATGCAGATTTCTCAGGTTGTTCAAGAGCCCCCCTTTCTTTTCCAGCAATGACAGAGAATGGATGCTGAACAATCACAGCCTTGACGGAAGTCCTGGCCTCCACTGTCAGGTAAGTGAGGTGCAAAACCAACCAACCAAACAAAAATGCTTTACCTAAGGCTTGGGCCACCTCATTAGCCCACGTTCCTTTCAGTCCCTGCGTTGTTCTGCTATGGCAAGCATCATGTGAATATTGGACTTAGCCTTGGGTCAGCAAATGCACCCACTCTTCCTTTGTGTTGGGGAGGGAAAGCAGTTCCCTTGAAAGCAATTTTGCATTCAAAATGCCATTACGATAATTGATGGAGCCATTTCCCACATTTAGGGATATGGCCTTCGGGGCAGAGTCTTTTGCTGGAAGGGCTGTTTACAGAACTGGGACCATTAAAACCTCTTATTTGCAAAAGCAAGGGAGTATAATTCTACATCCCAGGGAGAGACGGCTACTTAACAGAAGTGGTGTTGGGAGGAGGGGAGTGGAGATGGCAGCACTAACGGCAATAATAACAATAAAGAGGTGAACCTATTTGATTGGCGAAGGCCATGCTTTGTTTGAAAGTTATAATGGCCCCTAAAAGAAAAATGCCTTCTTACAAGCATCCAAAAATAGGAGGGAATGAAACGGTGATGCTGCATCCAGAACACACTTTTCTCTAGCTTTTCTTTATGTTCTAAAGGGTTCGAGCATCCCCAGAAATCCAATCAGGAATTCATCTTTGGGGATGCTCTGATATATTGAGCTTCCATTCTATTTGATTCAACTGGCATCGATGGAGTGCCCATCGTGGATGAGGCACGGTACCCTGACCCAGGGAGACAAAGACCTTCTTGGTGACTAGGGAAACGAGGAGAATCTCTCTTAGTAGAACTTTGTCCATCACCAATTCAAAAGCATCTCTCAAGTCTCAGGATTTAAAGCTCAGAGGGACCAATAGTCCCTGAGTCCAGCATCTGCCTCCAGCCCCACAGCTCCACTAGCATTTTGTAAAATAGATTTTAAGGCAAAGGGAACATTAAGTCAATTATTTACCTAACTCACAAAAGAGCAACAGAAGGAAAGCTCCTTCATGGCAGAAGTTCTTTCTTTTTTTGATCTTTTAATCAAAAGTGCCTGGGATAGTGCTATTGTTGTAGTTCAGTTGTTTTTCAGTCGTGTTCAAATTCTTATGAACTCATTTGAGGTTTTCTTGGCAAAGATACCAAAATTGTTTGCCATTCCATTCCATTCTCCAGTTCATTTTACAAATGTGGAAACTGAGGCAAACAAAGTTAAGTGACTTGCCAAGGATCACAGAGCTTCTTTTGCCATTTTCTCTCCAACTCATTTTACAAAAGAGTAAACTGAGGCAAATAAGGTTAAGTGACTTGTCAAGGGTCACAAAGGTCCTAAGTGTCTTGGGGTCAGATTTGAATTCAGGAAGAAGACTGACTCCAGGCCTGTTGTTTCATCTCTTAGCTGCCCAATATCGCATAATCAGTACTTAATAAATGTCCACTGAATCAAGGTCAATAGAGAGTACCAAACCCATGTCCTCTGACTCTCACCAATGTACTACACATCTAGATATTCTTCCTGTTTTCCTTTGAAATCAAGCAAATAAAGTTGCTCTCTAAATGGGTCTGAATCACATTAGAGTTGAATAAAATTCGATGAAAAATTAAGTTTTGTCTGATCTGATAATTTTCTTATTTTTTCCCACAATAATTGACTAAGAGCCAGAAACACCAGGATCAATCAGTTCTAATCCATTCAATTGGAATAACTGCTTGGGGATTCCGTGCTGTGTATCTCTGCACAAGCTCCCTCCTTTACCTAGGATATACTTCCTCTTTACCCCTATCTCATCCAAGTCCACCACCATGATGTGAAACCTAGAGCAGATCTAACTCATGTTGAGAACAAAACTGAGAGAGCAAAGTGCATCGGAGAGCCCAGTGGGAAGTGAGAGGTTGGAGGTAGTGGAGGTAAAGGCTGTTTTTCTGTTTACTTATTATACATTATTATATATTATTACATATTTGACCCCAGGAGAATATAAACTCTTTAAGGGTAGGAAAAAGTCATTTTTTTTGTCAAATGATGTTGACAAACATTCACTAAGTGCCCACTCTGTGATTGGCCTTCCTGGGGACATAAATACATAAAGAAATAAAAATTAACAAATATATTAAAATACGGAGTAAGTACATATAAAAATAATATATAAATAACTATATAAAATGAATAAATGAAGAAATAAAAGTCCCTTCCCTCCAGGAGCTCACAACTTAATGTTGAGACAACATGCAAACAACTATGGATAAACAAGGTGTATACAGGATAAAATCTCCGAAGGAAAACACTAGCATTAAGAGGAATCAGAAAAGATTCTTGCAGAAGGTGGGATTCTGGCTGAGAGTGGACTGAAGGGAGGAGGAGTGCATTAATTAGAAATCTGGAACCTTTGGACTCCATCTTCCAGAATTCTTTTTTTTATTATCCAGCATCCTTTTCCTTTCATTCCCAAGTTGTGTGCTTATGTTGTTTTATATAGTTGTGGATAACTCTGCCTCTCACTCTCTCTTTTTTCCCACGTGAATGGCTGGGTGAGCTCTCTAGCTTTTATTTTTCTTTGCTTCAAGTTAGTATTAATAAACTTTATAAATATACTTGGAGTATTTGAATATTAATTTTAATTCTCACGGGAGGCAGAGATGAGGAGAAGAACATTCTAAGCATAAGCAACAGGTAGTGAAAATGTCCATCCCTGGGAGATGCAGCCACTGTATGTGAGGATGCTAGTGTTACTGGGTCACAGAGTACATGAAGGAGAGAAAGGTGTAAGAAGATGGGAAAGGAGAGGCAGCTAGGTGTCTCAGCGGAGATGGGAAGTCCTAGATTCAGCTCTGATCCCAGACACTTCCTAGCTGTGTAACCTTAGGCAAGTCACTTAACCCCAATTATCCACCCCTTACTAGTTTTCTGCCTTGGAATGGATATGAATTGATTCTAAGATAGAAGGTAAGAATTTTAAAAATTAAAAAAAATTAGGACAGTTAGGAGAGATGAGGTTATGAAGGACCTTTAAAGAGTGAAAATTTTGCCTTTGAATTCCCAGAGCCTAGGTGTGGGCCAGGTCCTGGCTAGACTTCAACGTGCTGTGACATTTCCTATAATCCTGAAGAGACCCAGGAGACCCTATCACAATTGGCACATGTCCTTCCTCTAAGATTTGCTTGAACACCAATGGACTAAAATTTCATAAATTCCCTGTCATTAGGAGTCATGGAGTCTTTTCTTCTTGAATCCATAACCTGTCTTTGGTTATGGGTTTTTCATTTTGGCACTAAAAGCCTTAAGTACATCATGAATATCTTCTTACTTGGTACATAATAAGATTTCCCACAATTCTGCTCCCACATCTCTTGGACTAAGCATGGAATGCAACCGACACTTCAGAACCATCTGAAGAAGATAACAAGCCAAGCATGTATAAGAACCACCTTGACAAAGATATTCCAAGCCCAGTCTGGGCAGCTCGCCGAATTTGTGGGCGAATTATGGCCAAGCTTTTGGACAAAATATTCCATCTGGTCATATGGCCCCATTTCTCCTGGCTACAGAAAAGGCAGTACTGGCCACAGGGACCACTGGGACAGGCAATATGTAATACATTTGCAGTAAATTACCAGAATGTCATTGGCAAAACAAAAGAATCCCATTTATCCTTTATTGCAATAAAATATTGCCAAAATGGAAGGTTTAAATTCTCCCTTTAACTCCCCTGATCAATGTAACTGTATCCCAGTAAATGGTCTATCCCTCAAAAAATCTCTAGCACTTTATTGAAAATATTTAACTGGTTGGTTCAAGATCTGGATAAGAGGTCCTAAAATCACAGGCTAGAAGAGGTGTCTAGTCTAACTCCCTCCTTTGGCAGATAAAGAAATGATAAAAAGAAGGGAACTGTCATGGCTAAAAGCACACAAATTGTAAATAGCAGAGTCAGAATCTGAATCCAGATCTCTTTATTCCTAATCTAGTCCTCAATCTATTGCTCTACAGTATAGGAATTCAAAGTAAGTTTTGCATTTTTGAAGAGGAGCTATGTTCCATTAGGGTAAGGCACTCCAAGTCATTGCTGCTGTCACTACCCCCAAGTTGCCCAAAATTGCTCTCTCTGCTCTTTTGACTCATCCTATTGGGCACTCTGAAATTAATCTTCCTACAAGACTACATTTCATGTCACTCCCCTGCACAAAAATGTTTGATGGCTTCCAATGGTACCTTAATGGATATTGGATAAAGTCTAAATTCCTTTGTCTGGTATTCATGGCCATCTATAATCATATCCTACATGACCTTTCTTGCCTTGAATTCCCATCATCTGCTGAAAGAAGGAACCTTATATTCCAATCGGACAGAATTTCCTATTTCCCTCTGAATTGACCATTTTCTATCTCATCTCTTGCCATTTGTATTTGGTCTCCTCTTTCTCTATTTGGAATGCCCTCTCCTTCCTTCCTCCTCCTTCCCCCCTCTCCTTTTTTTTCTTATTCAAATCACACCCATCCCCTGAGATCCATCTTCTTTTCTATGACATCATCCCAAAGTACCTTGGGCTCTAGTGATATCTCCTTCCTCTGAATTTGGTATTTATAATCTATGTCCCTCATCTGGCAGTGAATCACATCCTTCCTTGTCATCTCTCTTGCCCTGTTGTCTTATGTTGTGATTTAACCTTTATATTATTGATTTCACTTTCCATGGATATATCTCATCTTCCCAAATAGACTAGGGATGAGGTTTTATGTTTATTGATATTCCAATATACAGCCTGAGTCTGCACAGTGCCTTGCAAAAATAGACACTCAGTCAATAGAACCTGGCAGATGGATGCAACCTCATAAAATCTCACTTTCTACCAAGTGACGGAACTTTGGCAGGTTTAGTAAATATTGGATCCAAAAGCTTCAAGTTCTTGTTCCAGGTGATTCTTTGGGTTCACCAACTCAAAATTAGCCATATAATATTAAGGACTTTATTGAACTGGAAGCTCTATATGAGACAATAGAATCAAAGGACTGCTATAACTATAATGAGTTCCTGGGCTACATCAAGAGTCAGGACACTAGAGAGGGAATAAAAGGATTATCTTCCTATACTCTTCTTTGGTCTCATCATATCTTGACTATAGAGGATCTCGGGCTGGGGTTTCTGGCATTTTGTAAAAAAAAAATAGAAGAGAGAGAAAGAGAATTACTGCAATATAATTGTCCCCCCCTTTTTTTGTAAAGCTACATTTCATTTTTGCATCTAAAACATTATTTTAAGTATGGATCCACAGAATTAACCAGATTTCCAAAAGGGATCAAGGATGCCAAAACTGATCTAAAGCAGTGATGGGCAAACTATTCCCCATGGGCCAGATCCAGGCCTTAGTTTGTCCATCACTGCCTTAAGCAATTCCCTAATCAATATGCCCCCATATCCAGATGCAGTGATTAGGGAATTGCTTAAGGCAGTGATGGGCAAACTAAGGCCTGGATCTGGCCTGTGGAGAATAGTTTGCCCATCACTGATCTAAAGGGTTGTCTTTAGTTTTGGGTACCACATATCAGGAAGGCATCAATTACCTAGAAAGTATCTAGGGGAAGACAGTCAGAAGGGTAAAGTGAGTTCATATCCCGTGGGTATAGAATTGTTCCACTAGAATCTTTTAGCTTGCAAATGGGTCAATGGGGTTGGGGGGATAGAAGGACAGGATGATTATTTTCAAATGGATATTCAGTCAAAGGGGGATTCCAAACGCCCTGTTTGGTCCCAGAAGAGAGAACTATCAGAAAAGGGTAGAAGTTGTAGAAAGGAAAATTAAGCACTGCTGGCAAGGAAAAAAATATTTTTCATCAATTAGAGCCATGTCAAGGTAAAATGGGCTGCATTTGGGGGCTAGTGGTTTCCCTCTCCCTGGAGATTTTCAAAGAAAGATTGGCCAATCATTTAGGTATTTTGCATAGGGCATTCTTAGGTGGTCAATGAAGTCCTCCCCACCTCTGAAATTCTCTGATTCTGTGATTCTTTGGTTACTGAAATAAGATTTAGGAAATAATGCATGGAAACAGTGAAAGGGAGAGAGTGTTCATGCACCCACATACACACAAACACACACAAAGGACTGATCAAATGCAGTATCATCACAGATTTTGAGCCTGAAAGGTCTTAGACATTGGGTAGACTACTCCTTTCCTCTTTTATTTTGGAAAAATGAAGCCCAGAAAGGTATGGTAACTTGTCTAAGATGGGAAAGAAATAATATCTCAGGAGAAGGAAAATGTTTTCTCAGCTGGAAAAAGAGAACCATAGGATTATGGGATTATGGATTTGAAGGATCAGAGAGATCCTATAAATAAAGGAGAAGCACAATATCATAGGTTTAGAACCAGAGGTCACCCTAGATGCCATTTAGTACAATTCTCTCATTTAACAGATGAGGAAACTAAGGCAAAAGCACATTAAATGACTTGCCCAAGATAATACACCTAGCAAGTATCTGAACTAGGATAATGCATCAGGTTTTTTTCCCACTTTTAAGTGTGGTATTCTATTCACTAGACAATTTCACTGCTCCCAAAATA
Source organism: Gracilinanus agilis (assembly GCF_016433145.1). Taxonomy (NCBI): domain Eukaryota; kingdom Metazoa; phylum Chordata; class Mammalia; order Didelphimorphia; family Didelphidae; genus Gracilinanus; species Gracilinanus agilis. The sequence goes on along the minus strand of NC_058132.1, from coordinate 668,372,438 downwards.
GGATACATATAGTACATAGGAAATAGGATGCATAGAAGAATGGGTATTTGAAGAGGGTTTAGACATGGTTGAATTGACATTCAATTCAATAAATATTTATTTACAACCTCCATGGTCCAAGGCACTCCATTAGCTGTTGGTGGAAATAAAAAGATGAATAAAAAAAGAAATGGTTTCTTCCTTCATAGAGGTTAGAATCCAGCAACAGAGATAAGACATTCAAGGGTGAAGTTGATTGATTTACATGCCTCATCTCATTTAAAGTAAGTGATATGATGCCTTGGTATCAACCACGGGAAAATAATAAGTCCATCTCAATCACAGACTTTAGTTTCAAACAACCATATGATTTAGCCGAAGTGCAAAAAGCAAGAATAAAAGCATAGGACTGAGGTGGCATTGCCCAGAAAGAAAGCTGGATAGGTTGAAGAAACTCAGTCACACCATATGAGTGACCTATAAATGATCAAGCAAGAAGAGAAACAAGTCCTTCAAGGAGTTAGAGTAAATGCAGTGTTCCAGTGCAATAAAAGAAGCCCAAATCTTGAGGAGGAGCAACCTGGTGGGGGACAGGGAGGAGATGTGTTGGCCATGTCCTCAGCTGAGGCCATATCTCTCCCCACCATGGCTGGAGAAACACTTTTCACTTTTCAAAGGGTCCAAAGGAGGGAAGATTTCCCATCTTCTAGCTAGTGGATTAGAAGATGGTAAAGAGAGGCAAGAACAGACTAGACATCAATTTCCAATTCCACAAGAAGCCCATCAAGGAAACTACATCATGTCTAAGAGAAATTTCTCGAGTACTCCATAGATGGGAGACAAATGTACAACAAGAAGGAGCTGTGATTTGCTTCTTTGTCACATGGGTTCTCTGAGCCAGGGTCTAACTTTTCCTTGGACTCTGGGAGAGTGTGTCATAGGCTTTTTGGGAGATGTTTTGTACTAACTGTTCTTATGGTACCATATTATTAAACAATCTGTTCTGAACTTACTTAAGGTTGATTGACTAAATTTATTCTCAGCTGATAGCCTTGAAGAAAAGCACACTGGCAAGGATTTGTGCCTATGCTATAAGACTCATCCCCAACTCTTCATTCCTCACCTCCCGAATCTCAAAGATGATCTAACTTCCCTGTAGGGACTAAAACTCATTTTGGAGAATGCAAATTGAGATCAGGTTTCCCAAAGTGTACATGGGTTATAAACACATGGAAAAATAAGGGCAATGCAAGGTAGATTGGGAAAGAAAAATATAACCTATAAAATGTGCTGTGAAAACTGAGTAGAGAAGTCACCTCTGGCTTCAGGAAGGAGGTCTCTGATTTAGGCTTGGCTGGAACGTTGAGCTGGAAGATCATGTAATCCAAACTCCTCATTTTACAGATGAGGAAACTTAAGCCCAGGGGAATTAAGTGACTTACCCAATGTCATAAAGGCAGCAGAGATGAGATTTAAACCCAGGTTCTCTAACTTACTCTAGGTTTATACTGAAGAGAGAACATCCTCAACTCTAATTATGAATCAACTCAGCTCTAGACTGGGAGAATTAGAGATATAATGAGAAGGATAGACCTAGAAGGTGATAAATAGGAAAATCCTTGGTATTTTGATGGAAGTTTACTTGGGATCCAAAAGAGTGTAGATCTGAGTAATTAGGACCATGGGTAAATAAATAGTCTTATCAAAGAATGTGAAGTAGAGATATTATTTATTATACTTTACAAGCCTTACAATGCCACATAAATGCTAGGTATCATTATCATTGGATTGAATTGAACTAACTTCATGTTTTTCTCATCTTCAAATGAGAATAATATTACTTTACTATTTACCTCAGTGTTATGAGGAAAGAATTTTGGGAATCTTGTTGTTGAATCAATTTTAGTCATGTCTGACTCTGCGACCCTGTTTTGGGATTTTCTTGGCAGAGTTAATGGAATGTTTCACTTTTTCTTTCTCCAATTCATTTTACAAATCAGGAAACTTAGGTAAACAAACTTAAATGATTTGGCTAGGGCAGGGGTCGGCAACCTTTTTTTTGCCATAAGAGCCATAAACGCCACATTTTTTAAAATGTAATTTCGTGAGAGCCGTACAGTGCACACAGTGCAGCTCCTGTAACAGCGCCTGAAAAAAATGGACTTTATGGCTCCTGCAGAAAGAGCCAGATATGGCTCAAGAGCCATACGTTGCCGATCCCTGGGCTAGGGTCACATAGCTGGTAAGTTTCTGAAGCCAAATTTGGCCTTAGGGAGATGATTCTCTCGATTCCTAGTCTAGTGCTTTATCCACTATGCCACCTAGCTGCCTTGTAGTGAATCCAAAAAAGTAATAAATATGTGAATTCCCATCTCATCATTATCATCATTCCTCTCACCACCAATATCATTATGATCACGATCAACAATCATCATCACCCTCATCACTCTCTTTGTCATCGTCACTAATATTTGACCATCATATACATATTTATCATCATTATCATCACTCTCATCATCACTCTCACTGTCTTTATTTAAGACATTATGAATATTACTATGATCATTCCCCATCACCATAATCATTATCAACATTATCATGTTAATTATTACCACCATCCTCTTGATTATCATCACCATCAGTCATTACTACCATCATCTTTATCTTCATCCCAACCACCACCCTCATCATGATTTTCTCGTCATCCTTTCCTCATCATCACTTCTCCCACCTCATTTTATCAGCATCCTCACTAACCTCACTCCTACTATTATTACTGCCATTTACATATTAGCAGTACCACCTTTATCACAGCATCACCATCACCAGTCTCTCCATCACTGGTTTCAACAGCACATATAAGCCAGTGCACTCTTCTGATTGACTAGTGGAATCAACTCAATGACTCAAAGATATTTTAACTGAAGTGGCTTCATTGTTATTTTGACATAGACTGCACTGATACACACAAACTATATTGACTCTCAAACTGGTTTATACATGTCACTACAAGTGAAGTTACATAGTGGGCACCCAAAATGCCCTGGCAGTAAAAACGGGGAGTAGAGTTCCTGATGCCATTAAGACATTCAAAATATTTTCATGAAGAATGGAAGAGTCAGTCATGGAGGCAGACTGGAGTCAATTGAATCAAAACAATTAATTAGTCAAATCACTGAAAATCTAGACCATAAAACATTTTGTTTCTGTAGGTACAGCATATGCCATTGAGTCAAAATGATGATAACACTGATGATGGGTTAATGATGTAGATGATGATGATGAAATCTGCCTGGAAAATGTTTTGAAAAAGAAAGCCTAGAATTCAACCCTTCGATGGTAAGGAAACACAATGGATACATGCTTATTATGTTACATTTAATTATGAATTTGAAATTGTGTGACTGTGGGGGTAGTACACTGAACTTAAAATCAGGAAAATCTTGGCTCATCTCCTGCCTCTGGTTCTGGTCACCTGTGTGATCCTGAACAAGATATTGTATCACTGCATTCCTCTATTTCCTCATTTGTACAGATGGGTATAAAACTATCTGTATTGCTCATTTCAACTGTTTGTTGAGAGGATGGAATGAAATGATGGAGGCTAAGTGTTTGCAAACATGGTAGCACTGGAGAGCCAATTCCATTTGTACTACCGTTACCATCATCACAATGAAACAGTTTGGTCAGGGCAGTACCTTCCTGGCAAGTGGGTCCTGTCCATCCAGATGTGCAGATACATTGGCTGGTCTCAGGATCACAGAGGGCTCCATTATGACAGTTACAAACTTGACCACAACCTTCGCCTTCGGGGTTCTTCTGGCACCCTAAGAAATGTGCAAACATAAGGCAGGAAGATGATTAGAGTTCACCAGAAGAATAATGACTGACATCCATATAACACCTTAACGTTTAGCAAGCACTTTACGTACACTGAGGAACCACAAATACTCTCTGAGGTAGCTGCTATTTTATGGCCATTTTATAGATGAGGAAAGTAAAATTCCAAAGTGGCTTTCCCCAGAATACATGACGATTAAGTGTCTGAGGTAGGCTACAGACCCACGTCTTCCTTACAAGCTGAACTCTCTGGAGAGGCTGCTAGCTGGCACAGTGGACAGAGTTCTGCACTTGGAGTTAGCAAGACCTGAATTTAAATTCTGACTCAGACTATCAGACAATAAGCAAAACATTTTACCTTTCTTTGCCTCAGTTTCTTCATGTGTAAAATAGAGGTACCTTCCTCTTAAGGTTGCTGGGATGATGAAATGAGATGACACCAATATATATTTTCATAAACCTTAAAATGCTTTTATTTTAAAATATTCAATTAAATTGTATGATTTTTATCCACCATGTCATGTTACCTCAAAGTAAGATATAAGAAGCAACTCATTTAACTGTTTTTTTTTTTTTTTTTTTTTTTTTTTTTTTTTTTTTGGAAAGTCCAACTGACTAGCAGTAGTCAATGCCCTCTTTTCCACAGATCGAGATTCCCCCTCCCTGGCATTCCAGAATCCTTTTTGCACAGGTCTTCATCAAAGTCACCTAAGTGATAGATCAGCAGTGTCCCTCCTGTTCCCCTGAATGTCTTTGTATTAAACTAATGGTCCAGTATAGCCAGCAGCCCGACAGGCTGATTATTTATTTCCAATCTGGTAAGAGAACTGACAGGCCCATTGTTTTAATTGTCCATTTTTCATGGGTTGAGGCATGATCTCACTCAGATCTTTGTTTCTTGGTCAAAGAATAAACACATCAGAGCCAGTATCCCACAGCAGCTGGATCTTGCCTGGAGCCCGGGTCTTCTCTCAGGCTGTAACTTCTTCTGAACCGTAGACTTTCAGGGATTTTTCTTTGGGTTATCTCAGTACAGCATCTCCTTCCTCTCTTTCAGAACCAACTTATGATGTCAACTTGCTGGTCTGATTGTTCCTGGAAACAATGCAACCCAGCAGCAGGAGTCTAAGGAAAGAAAACATCTAGTGGCCCCAGGACTCCCAAGGGGCTCCCATGAGAAGGGCCTTGCCCCAGGCTCACTTAGAATCAGAACATGCCAGGTCTGGAAGGAAACTTTCAACATCATTTCAGCCAACTCCTTTTATTAGGAAACTGAGGCCCATATATACAACTACTCAAACATGTCAAATTAATAAATCTCTTAATTCCCAATTCCAGCCACCTTTCCAATATTTGGAAATGGCTTCATAGAGTCATTTTGGAGAGGAAAACCAATGATCAGCTGGAAACATTGACAAAATTTTGATATTTTGAGATGCTACCACATGGGAAAGCAGTGTGAAGCCAAATCTCTTTACTCATGCTAAGCAATGATGAGCAGGAGATTGAATTCATTTTGGCAAGGGTGTCCCTGTTTTCTAGAAATAAACATGATTGAGGTAAAGTGTGAATTATTACAATACAGATTAAATTCATTAAGATCATTGATTTGGAGCTAGAAGGGATCTTAGTGGTCAAGGAATCCAAAACCCTCATTTTACAGGTGGGGAAAATGAGGTCACATCTTGCTTTACAAGTAAAGCACTCTACCCACTACAGATCCGTGCATTTTGGATAGATGTCTGGCATCTACATAGAACTTTAATCTGAAAAGATCTTAAAGGCAATTTAACTTAACTCTCTATTTTACATTCAAAGAATCTCATAGTTGGAAAGTCAGTCAGTCAACAAGTATTTATTATGGTATCACTCTGAGCCTGGCAGTGTGTGCTAAGGATACAAAGAAGGCAAAAACATGGAGGATGCCTTCCAGGAGCTCATATTCTAATTGTTAAGACAGCATGCAAACACTTCGTACATATATTATTTATACAGCATAGAAGGAAGGTCATCTCAAGGGAAGGTATTCACAGAAGGGACAGTAGGGAAGAGCATATAGAAAAAGGTACAAGAAAGGTCTCTGGTGGAAGAATGGATTTGGGCTAAGCCATGGAAGTCAGTAGGTAGAGATAAGGAGGGAGAGCATTCCAGATTTGGGCAGCAGTCAGTGAAAATGGACAGAGTCAGGAAAGATTTGGACAACAATAAGGCAGGTATGCTGGATGCTTTAGACCTTGGATGCTTAGATGACCCATAAAAGTATAAAACTCCCCTCTAAAACATAGCCACAAAGTGGTCATCCATCTTTTACTAGAGGAAACTCAACTTTGGGGTAGCCATCCACTTTTGTATAGCGTTCATGGTTAAGAATGTTTTCTTTACATTGAGTACAAATTTTCCTTTTTTCTTCTTCCACCCATTGTTCCAAGTTTTGCAATCTAGAGTAAAGAAGAGTAAGTCCAATGGTCTCCCACATGACTCACCTTTATATACTTAGGGTCAGCTATTATGTTCCTGCTAAATCTTCCATTCTGCAAGCTAAACTTTCTCAGCTCCTGTAACCAATCCTCAAATGACACAAACACAAAACTCTTTGGTAGCATGACTCCCCTCTTCTTTATTCTCCCCCATTTATCAATGTCTGTCTTAGAATGTGGTACTGATGATCATTGCCATTCCCTCTGTAATCTCTGATCTCTCTCTATCTCATGGCACTTCCCTTGCTGCTGACAACACCACCATAATGTCTTCTCTATCTTCAAACAACCTTCACTTGATCCTATCAGCCTGAGTCTCTTTTTCTCTTCTCTGCTAAACTCCTTGAAAAAGTCATTTCTACTTAATGGCTCCAATTACTCACTTACTCCTTCCTTCTAAATACTGTATTATTTGGCTTCTTACCTCATTTTTCTATTGAAACAGCCCTCTCCAAAGCCACCAATCATTTCTTAATTGCCAAGTCTAATGACTTTTTTCTTAATTCATATCCTCCTTAACTTTTGTAGCATTTGGCAGTGTTGAACAACATCTCCTGGATATTCTCTCCTCTTTGGATTTTTGAGAGCCTGCTTTCTCTTAATATTCTCCTACCTGTCCAAATACTCCTTCTTAATCTCTTTTACTGTATCCACTTGCTGATCATGTCTCCTAACTGTGAGTGGCCTCCAAGGCTCTTTCCTAGACCCTGTTTGATTTGTCTCTCTATGATCTCCATTGATGATTTTGTCAGCAGTTCCCATTCAGTTATTATCACTTTGTAGATGATTCCCAGATCTATATATTGAGCCTGAGTTTATCTTCTGATCTCCAACCTCCTATTTCCATTCTATCAGAAATTCTCAAATGGATTCCCCTCAAATTCCACTTATTGAAAATGAAATTAAATATCTTTTTTTCTAAAGACTTCTTTCTTTTGAATTTTCCTGTTACTGGAGAGGATACCTCTATTTTCCCAGGCTTTGCAAACTTGATGTCCTCAGCTCCTCACTGTCTCACTCCACATGCCCAGTCCCCTGCTGAATCTTGTTTTCATTTCCACAATATCTCTCTATATGCCCCCTTCTTTCCACTCACAGAGTCACTGCCCCAGTTCAGGCCCTCTTCATCTCTCAGCAGTCTTCTAATTATTCTTCTTGCTTCAAGGCATCAATTCAACCCATATTTCAGACAGATTCTAAAGTGTTATTTTTCCAAAGTATAGGTCTGACAATGGCATCCCCCATCCCCTGTACTCTCAATAAACTCTGAGGGAACCCAGTTATCCACAAGAACAAGCAGAAAGTTCTCTCTTTGTCATTTATGGACCTAGCCCCTTCTCGCCTTGCCATCCTCCTCTCATGTTTCTCCTCTCTACGTGCTCTCTGTTCCAGCAATCCTGGCCTTGTTGTTCCTTGAATATAACACTGTCTCAAGGAGATGCTTTTGAAATGGATATGCCTCCCAACCAGCTCCCTAACCATGCCTGGCACTTTCTTCTTACTCTTTTCTACCTTGTGACATTCCTAGCTTCTTTTCAGCTCAAGTAACACTTTGCAGGAGTTCTTTTCCCTTCCTAACCTCTCTCCCAACCAATAGTCACTTGAGCCTTTCCTTCTACAGTTCCTTTCTGTCTACTCTCTCCATTGTATATTCCCATTTCTTGGTTTCCCCTTTATTTGTATATATTTTCCTTGAGGTCAAGGATCACTATTTTTTGTTCACTCTTCCTTTGTATTCCCTACAGTTAGCTAGATGGCAAAGTGGATAGAGTGCCAGACCTGGAGTTGGGAAGATTCATCTTCTTGAGTTCAAATCTGACCTCAGACACTCGCTAGGTGATGCTGAGCAAGTCGCTTAACCTTTTTTGCCTCAGTTTCCTCATCTGTAAAATGAGATGGAAAAGAGAACAGCAAACCACTCCAGTATCTTTGCCAAGAAAACCCCCAACAGAGTCTTGAAGAGTTGGACATGATTGAAACAACTGAACAACAGTTAGCATAGTGCCCAACACCTAGTGTAATAATAAAAGGGGGCCCATCCTTACACTAGAAAGCCCTAAATAAATGTTGGTTAATTGCTTGACTGATCAGAACTGAAAATAATATTCCAGATATGACCTGACCAGGGCAGCTAGCAAAGATCCTCTTTAGGTCTAGGCACTACACATCATTTGATAAAGTCCAAGATTACTAGCTGGACATCACCATATTGATGTATTGGGTCAATTCACACTTGAATGGAGTGTTGAGAGACAAGACTACTAGACCAAGGACATACAAGCAGCAAGGACTAGACTCAGAACTGATGCCCAGCTTTCAGGATTCCAGACTCGGGTCTTTACCATTATGTCTCACTGCCTCTGAAGTCACGGCATCCTAGACCTGGTGATCCAGAGTAGGAAGGGACCTGAGACATTGTCCAGTCCGACTCTGATGAGGAGCCTGAGAACAGGGAGGTCAGTGGCTTTCCCAGTGTCACACAGATAGCTCACTGCAGAATGGCATTTGTATTCACATTGATGGACTCCAAGTTGGCATTCTTTCCAGTTCACCAATCCATCTCTCAAGATCCAACTTGTGTAACTCTGGGCTGGTTTGGAACTACATCAAGGCAGAACAGCCTGCCAGCCACAAAACATAATTTTAGGGAACTGAAAGACATATTGATCATTCCCCCAATTACTCCCTCCACTGATCTGCTAATGTTTTACCTTTTCCTCCTACCTGGCATTGAATTCTGAATATTAGATTTACTAAAGGGTTAGACAATAAAGGCAGGGGCATGGTCTGCAAAAAGCCACAACAAATACTTACTTATTAACTAGAAGCCAACTTCTAACCTTCTTCCATTAAAACAGATTAGTTTATTCCATTACCTCTCTTTTGCCTTGGGAGATGGAGTGTTGGTAGCAGTCAGGAGGCTGAGGAAAGGTGATAGGGAGAGGTTGTTTCTACCGGAACCCAATGCTTACTAAACCCTTTTCTCAAAACTCCCTTGTGGTAGAGCGCAATAATGCCAATATCCTTATTTTACAGATGAGGCAATGAAGCCTCTGAGAATGCTAAATTCCTCTTCTTTTTTTTTGCCACAGAGGCAGGGAGGGTCTGAGCTACAGGTGATAGCAGGTACACTTTAACTGTTCTGATCCCTGACTGATGGTAGCCCATAGACGCTGAAAACAAATTTTTGTTTTGCATAAATTTGTCAAGATCTGAGTTTTAGAGCCAGAAGGCACAGATGAGGAAATCCAGGATTCAGAGTCAGGGGATTGTATGCTTAAGGATCATTGATGAAGGGTTGGAAGGGACCTTAAAGCCCTCCATTTAGCCAGTCAGTCAACTTCACCCTGCCTTGTCTCATCTGTCCTTCCCTTTCTTTTCCTTCCCTTCTTTTTTCTTCCCTCTTCCCTTCTCCACTATATTACAAATTCTGTTAGAGCAAGAATAGTTTTGGGCTTTTCCCCCCCTTCTATTTCCAGACACATAGTAGACACTTCATAAATGCTCGTTAACTTGATTTTCCCATTTCACCTTAATAATACTTATAAGAGACAGCTAAGGGAGCACAGAGGCTTCATTTTGAGTCAGAAAAACAAGAGTTTAAATCTTGTCTCAAATACTTACTTACCTCGGGCAAATTACCCATTTAATCTCCTATAAAAAGAGACTTGATGGCCTCTGAGGTCCCTTCCAGCTTTAAATTCCTTGAACCTTCCAGGGGATGCCCTTAGATTGTGCACTTGGAGCAAAAACAGGACCTCGAGGATGAGTTTAGAAAAGCAAACATTTACTATGACTTGGGTTTGAAATCTGATGGCTGGGGGAGGGAGACAGCATAGTGCCTAGGTCTGCAGCTGAGAGGATTTGGCTTCAAATGTGGCCTCAGCCTACTTTTTTTGTTCTTCTGAAACTGAAGCATCATTCTTATACTCAATCTCAACAGTCTAAGTAATGCATTAATTAGAAATTTTGTACCTTTAGACTCCATCTCCCAGAATTTTTTCTCATCATCCAATTCCTTTTTTCCCTTTTTGTTTACATGCATCTTTATGTTACTATTTGTATAGTTCTTTAAGCTTCCTCCCTCACTCTTTCTTCCATGTGAGTGGCTTGGGTGAGCTCCTTCTTGACTCTAGCTTTTTAGTTTCCCTTTTTGCTTCAAGTTAAATCTAATAAATCTTATTAAATATAATATATGGAGTATTTTTGGATATTAATTTTTAAATCTATAGTAATATAATGAAAGAAAGGGGTATCCAACATTAAGAATTTCACTCAATTAAGCTGATAAAGTTTTAATGGCTTATATGAATTCTAGCTGTGTGACCATGGACAAGTCATTTAAATCCAATGATTTATGCTTTTTGTGGTGGCAAAAAACTGGAAAACAAGGGTTTGCCCTTCAATTGGGGAATGGATGAACAAATTGTGGTATCTGCTGGTGATGGAATACTATTGTGCTCAAAGGAATAATAAACTGGAGGAATTCCATGTGAACTGGAAAGACCTCCAGGAACTGATGCAGAGTGAAAGGAGCAGAACCAGGAGAACATTGTACACCGAGACTGATATACTGTGGTAAAATCGAATGTAATGGACTTCTGTACTAGCAGCAATGCAATGACCCAGAACAACTCTGAGAGATTTATGGAAAAGAATGCTACCCACATTCAGAGGAAAAACTACAGGAGTGGAAACACAGAAGAAAAACACCTGCTTGAACACTTGGGTTGATGGGGACATGATTGAGGATGTAGACTCAAAACAACCACACCAATGTAACTATCAATATTATGTAAATAAATCTTGATTGATGAAACATGTTAAAACCAGTGGAAATGTGTGTTGGATATGAGGAGGTTAAAGGGGGGGGGGTAAAGGGGAAAGTAAAAACATGAATCATGTAACCATGGAAAATTTTTCTAAAAAGAAATATTTAAATAAAAAAAATAAAACCGATGGCTTACCCTTGCCATTCTGTCTTACAATTTCTACTAAGACATAAGGTAAAAGTTGATAAAAAAGAAATCTGGTGGCTGCTCTTTAGAGCTAACTCCTTGTCTGCAAAGAGCTGATGGCCACTTGGCAGTACAGTTGTTCTTAGGGCTTCCCCTCTAGGCAGCCTGCTTTGAAATCCCTTCAATTTATCTGATATATTGAGCATAGCCAAGTCCTACTTTGAATGGACAAACCAAGAAGTGGCTTTCTATGCAATGAAAATGGAATGAAGGTGGGGTGGGAAGGAATATCATCCATTCCTTGACTCAATAGTACAGAAACTGGGGTCCTATTTACTCAAACTCTACAAAAATTCGATTTAATCCTTTTCTTTCCAGTCCCTTCATAATTGGGGATTTGGGAAACAGGAGCGGGGTTAACTAGTACACAGATAAGCCAATCTAAAATTGATATAAAGTAATATCTGGAGAGATCTAGAAAAGCCTAGTATAAGAGAGGAACTTAAGTTGAGCCTTGAAAGAAATTCAGGATTTAAGGTGGCCATTTTGTCCTGGAGGCAACAGAGTTCCTGAAGCTTTTTATTATTTAATTTAATTTAATTTTTATTCAGGGGAGTGCCTTGGTAAACTCTGTGCTGATGTCACAAAGATTCGTTTTCCTTTAGAAAGATTGAGCAAAGGAGTCACAGCTGAAAAAACCATAGAAGGCTCTCCATTAATTTACATCTGAAATACAAAGCCCTTAGCCTGGCATTCCGGGCTGCCCTGACCTTTCCAATTTTACCTTCTGTCACTCCCCTCGTGTTCTATTCTACAGTTAAACTAGACTTGCTATTTCCTGAAAATACTCTACGCTTTTCTACCTTAAGCTTTGGAACACAATGTACCCTCTCCCCTTGAAAGGCTGCCCACAATATATGCTTGTTGAAATCATAGATTCTTCAAGGCTTTGCTCAATGAAACCTCTCTTATGAAGTCTTTCTAATCCCTGTAACCCAAAGTCCCTTCTATCACCTCTGAATCCCTGCAATACTATCTTGGCTTCTCATGGACTTTATCTGATTTTGCCCTCAATTACAGCTATGTACATTCTGGATTTATTTCCCATCTGCTAGACTCTCAGAAGGCAGGCAAGAAGCATTTATTAGGCATTTACTATGTACCAGGCACTCTGCCAAGTGCTTGTGAAAAAAAGAGAAAAGAAAGACAGCTCCTGCCCTCAAGGAGCCTATATTCTCTTTTTTAATTGTTAAATTTTCTTTTTAATGACTATGAATTTGATAAGCATTAACAAACATGAAAGATTCCATATTCAAAGAAAAGAAAAAAGAGAACCACATAGGAAATTGTGAGTCTCCAATACATATGGCCTTTAAAATATATATATTTCAAATTTAACATGGTAATTCCAACACTCCTTTGCTTGACTAGTTCCCATTCTGCATTTTCTTTTGATCTCTTATTTATAGTTTTAAGAGATTCCTCAATGTTTTCTTTCCTTTTGTTTTGATTAATACCACTTCTTTTATTTATTTATTTATTTTCAAAACCCTCCTATTCAATAAGAAACTAATAAACTCTTTTTTTGGGAGCTGAAATAGTGGTAAATAAAGTCTGGAGCCTCAGAAGCAGGGTCAGGACAGGGATGAAGTATGACAGGCTTGGAATGGAAATGACCATGGGAGAAGGAGGCCAGGGGGCAGAGAAATGTTCTAAGGTGAAAAGGTTTGAGGTACTGAGGGAAGTTCCAGGATGAGAATGCACCTGATGCATGTTAGCAAAGCCAAAGATTCACGAGTAAAATCTTGAACGCAAGGACTTAGTCTTAGCAGATTGTAGTAAGGAACATGGCACAGACAAACATGGCGGAAGGGAATATAAAAGTCATCTAATCTCCTTCCCTCATTTTATAGATGTGGAATGGAACCTCAGGGAAATCATGGCTTTTGTGAGGTGAGAAGCAGCATGTTTCAGGAGAAAGAGAACCAGCCTTAGATGCAGAAATATGGAATTCTAATCCCAGTTCTCACCATTTCTTATCTGTGAAAACCACTGGGACTCTCCAGGTCTCTGTTTTCTCCTGCTAAAAAATGACACAGAGGGTTTCACTGATATTGAAGGTCCTTTCCTGAAGGAAATTTGTGAATATTGGATCCCTCGGGTGCTTCATAACAAAGTTGGTGTTCCAACCCAGCTCCACTGGCTACTGATCCAATCTTCTTTCCACACTGCCATGGACCCCTCTCTACTATCTTTATATCTCCCCCTAGTGCCTAGTAGAGTGCTTTAAATAGAGTCAGTACAAAATAAATATTTGATGAATGACTGAATAATTAAATGAATGAGAATTAGATCACATAATTCACTACTCTGCTATTACATTTGAAGTGTTGGGCTGAATTGATTAAAATAGGTATAGCACATCATCATGGGCACCATATATAAGTAGAATTACTATCCTCATTGATCTTTATCATTTAAAGGTAGTGAGGGACACATACAGGGACTTGTAATCACAGAATCACAAAATTGAAGAGCTAAAAGGGCCTTAGGCTAGTCCAATCCATGTAGTCCAATTCATGAATGAAAGGAATCCTCACTGTAACATACCCAACAAGTCTATAAGACCTCCAGTGAGGAGGCACCTATGCCATTCTGAGGCAATTTATTTCATATTAATAAAAAATACCTCATCCCCCATCTTAGAATCAATCCTGTTTATTGGTTCCAATGCAGAAGAGTGGTAAGGGCTAGGCAATGGGGGTTAAGTGACTTGCCCAGGGTCACAAAGCGGAGAAGGATATGAGACCAGATTTGAAGTCAGGACCTTCTGTCTCTAGTCCTGACTCTCAATCCATGGAGCTGCCTCCAGTCTAGTTTCTTCTTAAAGATCCCCAGTGAGGAAAAATCTTCCTTATTTTGAGGTAATCCATTTCACTTTTCAATGACTCTCATTGTTAAATAATTTTTCCTGATGTCAAGCTTAAATTTTTCCCTTAACAATTTCCTTTCATTGCCGCTTCTTCTGCTCACTAGGATCCTTTCTATTTGGCAGCCCTTCAGATATTTGGGGGAAAATATTATCTTCCCTGCAGTTCCGCCCTACAACTAAGCATTGTTCCCCAACCAAGTGTGATCCTCATCATGAAGACCAAGACTCCATTGTTATAGTTGGTTATCATATCTCATTGCTGACTTATACTCTACTTAGTTTGTTTATTTTCAGACAAACTTTTCTCTAACTGAGCTGCCCTCATTCTATGCTGGTGAATTTGGTTTTTAAAAATAATTTGATTTGATATTATTTCACTGAACATGCTCCTCAGTTGCTTTAAATGATAAAGATCCATGAACGTAGTGATTATTCATAAACAGGATTTGCATGAAAATCTATTGTGTCTTTCCCTATGGAATATCATCTAATTTGATTTGGCTCAATGTTCTAGCCTGTCTGGAGCTTTTTTTCTCATCCTTTGGTTCTGTCCCTGAGTGTATTGGTGATCCCTCCCAGCTTTGAGTCATTTGCATGCGCCATCTTTGTCTCATGTGCCACATCTGGCCCATCGTCATCAATAATTTTTCATACATTAACATTTCCATTATGTCTATGGTTCTACTCACCATGATATAATCAAATAGTAATATTAATAATTATCTTGGCAACTATGAATAATATTATTTAGCATCAGCAAACTGTGTGATGATGGATGGGCTATAAGAAATTGCTTGAGGTACACTTAGAGGGCAACATCAACATCTGGATTAAAAAATGGGGGTGTGTTTATAATAGACAAAAGGCATTTAAATGCATATGTACATACCGTTTATGCAAGCTCCCTCTTTCTTTCTTTTATATATAAGGAACTGTGGCATGACAAAGAGATGGAGAATCATAGAGTCCTGAGTTTGAATTCTACCTCTGAAAATTCCTATTTGTGAGACTGGGTAAGTCACTTAATGTCTGGTTGGCCTTCTTCACTTGGAAAATGAAGATAATAATAGCACCTACCTCAAAGGGCAGTAAAGAAAAAAATGAATTAACATTCGAAAAGACTTTTGCAATCCTGAATGCTACTAAAGTGAGAGCTATTAATAGTTTCTAATAGACAAAAAAAGAAAAAATGGGAGAATAAGGCCCTCCTCTGCTAAGGAGCATTTCAGTAGGTTCCTATGGCTTACTGGATAAGGGTTTTGGCAGGGTTCAGTTAGTTTTTAGCCTCATAGTCTAGCCAACAATCTGGCACTGACCTATTTTTTTCTACCCTATTCAAGTAGTCCCTTTTTGCATGTCACAATATTTTTTTGCTAAACTGGTCCATATATGATCCCATATGCAGAGAGGTCTCTGGGACATTGCTCGTGATATTCCCTCTGCCTGAAACTCCTTTTTTATTTCTGCTATTATCCTTCAAAAAACCTGCTTTTCAGACCACTCCCTTCATGATCCTACCTTAGTCTCCCAGTTAGAAATTATTACACCAGGCTAGCATTTCACATTGTATACTAAAATAAAGTCAAAATGAGCACATAATTTAGACATATATTTCTAAACATTTAAAAAATTAATTTTTAAATTTTTGCCTTTAACAAAACAGATTTAAGTCATTTTCAACTACATTTGTCTAAAAATATCCCAACTCTTCTGTTATAAAGTTTCATATACATAATGACTAAATATCTTATTTTATTAGAAGTATTTTCCAAGGAAAATGAATGAGAAAATTTCTTGGGAAAAGGGAAGAGTGGGGCCCAGATGACATAAAAAATTAGGGGATCATGAAAAATGTACCTGTCATATTTATGGATAAGAGAAGAATCTATGATGAAACGAGTTAGAAAGGATTACTGGAAGTAAAATGGATAGATAGCTTTGATTACTTGAAATTTAAAAGCTTTCACATAAACAAAACCAATGCAGTCAAAATCAGAAAAATAGTAGGAAATTGGAAAATATATATTCTTATATTATAAAGGCTTCATTTCTCACATTTACAGGAAAATGAGCCAAATTCATAAAAATAAAGGTCATTCCCCAATTGATAAATAATCAGATGATATTATAGGCAGTTTTCAGAAGAAGAAATCAAAGTGAACAACAATCACATAAAAATACTCTAATCATTGATGGGCAAACTACCACCCCTGGGCCAGATCTGGTCCCCTGAAATGTTCTATCTAATTATGGGACATTATTTCTAATCTGACTAATACAATGAGTAGGATACAATACAATGAAACTTTGAAAAAGTTGCCTTAGAAACAGATGGACAGATGGGCATTTCTTTTCCTTTGGTCCCCTCTTTAAAAAGTTTGCCCATCACTGGTCTAAATCATTATTGATTAGAGAAATACAAATTAAAACAACTCTGAAGTAACATCCCATAACCTATCATATTGGCTAATGTGACTTAAAATGAAAATGACAAATTCTGAAGGAAACATGGAAAAATTAGGACACAAATGCACTGTTGATAAAATTGTGAAATGGTCTAAACATTCTGGATAATAATTTTGAACTGTGTATACTCTTTTACATAACATTATCATTTTTGAATCTGTATTATTGCAAAGAGATAAAAAAAAAGTACCTACATGTAAATAAATAAATAAATCTTTATCTACATCTCATGTGCCATGTTTGGCCCATCATCATCAAAAATTTATTCATCAATAATTTATGTATATACATTTATATATATTGTCTATAAATATATACACATATATATTTATGGTCACTCTTTTATGGTGGCAAAGAATTGGAAATTAGGGGGATGCTCATAAATTAAAGAATGTTTAAATAAGTTGTGGCATATGATTGTGGTAAATACTATGCTCTAAGAAATGATGAAGGCAGTTTTAGGAAAACCTGGGAAGTTTTATTTAAACTGATATAAAATGAAGGGAGCAGAACCAGGAAACCATTGTATATACTAACAATAATATCTTAAGGATGATCAACTGTGAAAGACTTAGCTACTCTGATCAATAAATTATTCCAGGACAATTTCAAAGGACCTATGATGAAAAATGTTATTCTTCTCCAGAGAAAGAGAACTGATGTTCTCTGAGCGCAGATTGAAACAGACTTTTTTTAAACTCAATTTTTCTTGCTTTTTTTTGCAACATGGCTAATATGAAAATATAATTTGCAAGAGGTAGAGAAAATTTGGAATTTAAAAAGAAAGAAAAAGAATGTTGAAGATAAGTTACTGAAGCAAAAAAACACAGAAATTACTAGTCCTTTCTCTCATTTTTCACAGTTGCTTGGAGCCTTTATATTCTCTTTCTCACAAGATTTAGCATAAATTTGTTTGCTATTAAACATTTGTGTGTATATATATATATGCATATATATATATATATTGCATCCTATGTTTACCTCTTTGGAGGGTTGTAGATGTTCACAGAAGGGACCTTAAGTGGTTATTTGGCCCAACAGTTTTACTTTATAGATGTGAAAAACCAAGTGACTCATCCAGGGTCTCACAAGTAGTAAAAATTTAGACTCTGACTCCATATCTTACATTCTTTCCATTCTATTTCATTGTCTAATTCAAATATTCAATCCTAAACCTATTTGTTAAGTACTTATATATAAGGCACTGCTTTAGGCACTGAGGATTAAAGAAGAAAACAATGTTTTTTTTTTCCCCCTCATGGGACTTGTATTCTATCTGGGGGAAGGTGTGAAGAGGGGGATGTGTAAACATACCTATAAATAAGATCATTGAAAAGGGAGAGTCTAGCAATTGTTATTCAGTCATTTCAGTCATATCTAACATTTCATGACTTCATCTGGGATTTTCTTGAAAAAGTTCTGGGAGTGGTTTGTCATTTCTTTCTCCAGCTCATATTATAAAAGAGGAAACTGAGGCAATCAAGTTTAATGACTTTCCCAGGGTCACATAGTAAATATCTTAGAATGGAGTTGAACTCAGGTCTTCTTGACTACATCTGGCACTCTATGCTCCATGCCACTTAGCGGTAATCAGAATGTGAGATTGACTACATTTTTCCATAGTATGTAGCCTATGAACTGAGTCTTGGAGGAAGCCTGGGAGTCTAAGAAAGGAAGGTGAAGAGGAGAGCATTCCAGGCATGAGGAATAGCCTGGAAAAGAATTCAGCGTCTGGGTCAAATAAGCCATCTTATCAGCTTGTGAAGGATGGGAAATGTCAATCATGTTTTATCCTAGAAGGATATGTTTTACACTAGAGGAAATCAGTGAAAATTCTGGAGCAGAGGAATGGCATGGTAAGGAATGGACTTTGGGAAGATGATTTTTGACAGCTGGGAAGAGGATGGATTACAGAACCCATTGCTGAATGGCAAACTCCACTTCCCAAGAACCCACCTAGGGTAACAGTTTGCAGATAACAAATACTTTATAAAAGTAGCTTGTGAAAGGAATACATGACCAAAGGAAAAAAAAGTAGACCTTTTTAACCAGTTGGCTTTGGAAATACTTTGGTATTTACTCTCTTTCTCACAGTATTTATTTATTTATAAATCCTTAAGAAGAACCAAAGCACATTTAATGGTAGTTAAAAAAAATTAATTGCCACATTGTATGGATTAATTGTTGTACATTGTGGCACAGTGAGTAGGTGTGTCAATTCAAACCTTGGGCTCTGTCTGGCATTTTTTATCATTCACCATCTTCTGAATTGTACAAACATGTTCTTCCTTTGAGTGTCCAGCAATAGATTTTTATTCACTCATGAGCATTCCCTGAAGACTGAACTAAGATCAATGGAGAAAGACTCAAAATTAACCAATGTTTGTGATGAAAAGAAAAATGTCATTTTTATTGACCTTCTATTGGATAAGAATATCTGGATTCTGAAGGAAAACTGTGCCCCAGCTTTGATACATTATGGACACCAGTCTCAACTTCTTTAATGTTCTGTTCTCCCAAATGAATGGAAATGAAACGAGTAAGATCATAGATTTTGAGCCAGAAGGAATCTTAAAGATGATCTAGTTCAACCCTTCTATTTTACAAATAAGGATAAAAAAATAGTCCTAAGGAGGTATAAAATTTTAAATTAATATATGATATTCTAAGTATTTTATTTAATAAGATTTATTAATAATAATTAAAGTAAAAAAAGCTAGCTAACCCAGCCCTGGTTGCAAGAAAAAAGAGAGAGAGGAGGAAGCACTTACAGCAAACTATATACAAAAAACGTGACCATGAAACATGATGGAGAGATTAAAAGGAATTCTGGGAAATACTAAGGAATTTTGAGGTACATAATTCAAAAGTACTAAATCTCCACTTTTACAGAGGTCAAATAACTTGTCCAAGTTAGAAAGTGAGCTCTGATTCCATTTTCTGGGACTCCAAATTTAGAGGCAATGTGGGTTCAAATCCTACCTATGTTACTTATTAATTCTGTGATCCTGGGTAAGTCACTTAAACTATCTCATTCTCAGTTTGCTCAGTAAAATAAGAATATCAGTCATGCCTACCTAATATGATTGTTATGAGTATTAAATGAGATGACACATGTAAAGTACTTTGTAAATCTTAAGACACCCTATAAATGTTATTCATTAAAATATTAAGACAACATGATTTTCGATAGGTCACTTTATCTCTACTTTCTTCAGTTTAGTCACCTTTCAAATGGAAATAATTCTATGACTATAGCATTACTCAAGAAAGATATCATATTTAAAGTATTTTATAAACAATGATCTTTATAGATTTTAGTAATTATTATCCCAGCAAGACTCTTCAGTTATCTTCAGTAGCTCTTGACACAGGCTCTATTTAATCTTAGCCATTTTTTTGGTTTGTTTCTTCAACAATTGGGCATAGATGAACTAATTCGCTTCATTAATTTCTATTTGTAAGATATTCCTGCATAAGTCACCTACACCCTTAATAATTGGAAAGCTTTTTCATGTGTATCCTGGGAACAACTACAACAGCTTTTAATCTGATTAAGTCTATCTCAAATCACTCTAGGCTACATCAAGCCCAACACTAAAACTCTTTGAACCAGGACTCCCTCTTCTGGATGGCCCCATACATGATGAGTGGACCTTGTGTACTCTGACCGGAAGATCCAGCCACAGGTCACTCGGAGAGTTTACTGACAACCTTTGAACTGAGCTGCCAAGTCCAGCCTTACCCCACAGTCTTGCACTCCAAACAGTGATTCATTGTTTGCAGACACAGAGACAGCTGCCATTGTCAACTTGACCTTAGCCTTGAGCTTTGGGATGGTCAAGTGAAAGGTGCTTGAAGACCTGGCCATTTTCTCTAGAGTAAGAGATCCATCAAGTCACTTTCAAGCCTTCCACAAAAGCCTGGCTGCCATTTTCTAAGGTAGAAAAGTTCAGCCAGTTTCCTAGGAAGATGGAGTTGACACTGAAGACAAAGGGCTCCATTACTTAATTGAGCTTAATAAAATATCAGGAGCCAACTTTGCTGTGTTTCGAAATACTTAGAAGATTGAATAGGGGCAACAGAAGAGGTTGCTATCCTACAGGGACTCTTTGAAATGAAGACTGCATGGGATTTGACACAAAGGAGGGTTGAATAATTCTATTAACTTGTCCCACACCAGTGATGTTGCTGAGTTGGAGAGGCATTGTAGATGGTGTCAAAGCAAGCAAGAGCACTTGAACTGGAGTTAGGAGAAGCCCTGGCCTCAAACTCTAATTAGGTGTTAACCCTGATCCCATCACTTAACCTCTTTGACTTTCCCTCTTCCCATCAATAAAATAAGGATGATAAATAACAGTTGGAATGCGTACTACTCAGGGACAATGAGAAGAGAAAATAATTGTTGGCAAATGACGCAATTCTTTTAGGGAGGACTGTTAACAGGACTTAGTCCAAAATAGCTGCTCCCAGTGCCTGTATAACACATTGTCATGTCATTATTATCTTGCTTTTAAAAACAGAGATTCTTAATGACTTTTTTTTTTAATGTCATGAACCCTTTTGGCAATCTAGTGAAGTTTATGGACTTCTCAGACTGTTTTTAAATTCACAAAGTCAAATAAATAGGGTGACAAAGGAAACTCATCAGATTGAAAAAGTCATCAAAATCTTTTTAAAACAAAAATTAGACCCCAGGGGTTAAAATCCCTTGTTTTTGAATGGCACCTTCCCAAGCTTATTCTTAAACCTACATGTACTCTTTTTTAAAAATAATATTTTATTTCCCCCCACTTACATGTAAAAATGATTTTAATATTTTATTTCCCCCCACTTACACATAAAAATGGTTTTTAATGATTTATTTCCCCCCACTTACATGTAAAAATGATTTTTAACAAAAATTCTCTCCCTTCTTTTCCCTCTTCCCTCACTGTTTCTCTTCCTCTCCAAGATGGAAAACAATCTGATATGGAATTTACACTATTTGAACTCTTCAGTCCAAACAAACTCGACTATCTATTGTTGCCTAGATAAGACATTTCATCTCTTTCCTCCCTGTTTTTGCCTGTGTCTGGGATGTATGCCTTTCCCACCTATATCTGCTTCTCAGAACCCCTAGTTCATTTCAAAGCTCAGTTCAGATATCACCTCTTTTTGTACCATCTCAGTGGCTAGAGCTGGCCTTCCTCCTTCACTTAACACACACACACACACACACACACACACACACACATATATATATTTGAGTTGACATATATATGCATATTTTGTTTCCACAGAGACTAAAGACTCCTTGGGGAAGTCGATTTTTTTGTTTGTTCTTTTTTTGCCCTTGTATCTCCAGAAAGAAATAAGATTTTTTTTCTTTAAAAAGATGTCAAATAATGCCACTCTTTTTGCTTTTTTTTTAATTTTGAAAAAATTATTTTCATAAAATATGATAGCATGCAATGAGTTTATTTTGGTTATTTTAAAATAAGTACATATTTTAAAATGTTTCCATTTTAATTAGAAATTCTTCCTCTCTCTGTCTCTCCATTTTTCTGTCTCTCTTTCCTTCTCTCTCTTTCTGTCTCTGTCTCTGTCTTTCTCTCAATAGATAGAAACAAAAAGTCTTTGAGTTCCTGCTAACTTTGAAGAGTATAAAGGGGTCCTGAGATTTTTAAAAAAAATCTTAGTTTAGAGCCACACACAGAGATTATAGGGCAATAAGTACTCAGAGAAAGAGAGAAAACTATTCCAGGAGGGGCTACATAGAGGTGAGCTGGACTTAAATTCCTTATCAAATTCAATCCAAATATAATCCATTTCATTTCAATTCAGGAAATATGTATTAAGTAGCTGCTTTGTGCCAGGCACTAAACTAGGTATAGGATGATGCAAAAGTAAAAAAAAGGTTAAAGAATCTTTATTCTCCAAGAATGTTAGATTGGAGGCAGAGTACATTCCATTTTACATTTTACAATGCTCTCTCTTTCTCTCTGTCTCTGTCTCTGTCTCTCTCATACTTTCTCTTTCTTTCTCTGTCTCTCAGTCTTTTTCTCTCTCATTTAATCCTAAATTCTTCCATTATCCATAGATCTGATAGGTAGACTATCCTCTGTTCCTCTAATTTATTTACAATATCGTCCTTTGTGTTTTTATCTTATACCCACTTTGAGCTTATCTCAGCATAAGGTGTGAGATGTTGGTCTATTCCAAATCTCTGCCATACAATTTTCCAATTTTCCCAACAGTATTTGTCAAATAGTGAATTCTTCTCTCAAAATGTTGGATCACCCGATTTATCAAACACTGAATTACTAGGGTAACTTACTACCTAATCGATTCCACGGATGCCCCACTCTTTCTTAGCTATTCTCATATTGTTTTGAAGTTTGCTGCTCTGTAATACAGTTTGAGATCTGATACTCCTAGGTCCTGGGCAGGGCGCATTCCAAGGCTTGAGCAATGGTATGCATAGGATAAGTGGAGGATATAGAGGAATAAAGAATGGGAGGTGGTTGGAGAATGAATACAAAATCCAGTAGGAGGGGAAAGCTGGGTGAGGTCAGATTGTAAGGAATATTAAGTATCAGGTTTGAGAAATTTTGACCTTTTCCTGTAGGCATTTGAGAGCTATTGAAGATCTTTGAGGAAAGGAAAGTTTTCCTGCAGAAATAGCTACCCTTACAGTCAGTAGAGGAAAGACAGAGAGAGGGAAAGAGATCATTTAAAAAGACTACTGCAATAATCCAGAGATGGGGTGATGAGACTTTGGATTGGACTGATGACAGGGGAACTAAAAGGAAAAGGGCGGGTTAAGACAATATAAAAGGGAATAGAAAATGTTCATGATTGAATGATGGAAGCGGGAGACAATGTTTGGAAGGATGATAGAGAGGATTGAATATAATCAGTTCAAGCAAGTGAAAAGGAGGGATTCTGGACCAGACAAAGCTGAAGTGGGAGTCTAGATGGATCATTAAACTGAGATCTTATGAGGCTATTGAATTTCATCAAGTCCTGATGAGCAATCCTGGATTGTCTTGGATATGGAAATTCAATTGTTGGTTGGGTGTCTGAAACTAAACAGAACTTAATTTAAAGAGAAATGATTTTCTCTTCCCCTACCCACATACTTCATCCAGTAATGGGGCTCTGTCTCCATTTCTAGGGAGGGCATCCCTATCCTTCCCATCATCTGGATTCTTTTTTTTTTTAAATCCTCACTTTCTATCCTAGAATCAATATTGTATGTTAGTTCCAAGACAGAAGAGCAGTAATATTCACTATCAGAAATTTTAAGTGCTTATTTTAATATCTTTGAAGTTAATTTGTCTTCAAAGATAGTTTATTATACTGACTTTAATGTCTTTGATATTTTAAAATTAAAAAAAAACAAAACTCTTACCTTCCATTTTAGGATTAATACTATATATTGGCTCCAAGGCAGAGGAGTGAGGACTAGACAATGGGAGGTAAGTGGCTAGCCTAGGGTCATACAACTAGGAAGTGTCCAGAATTTGTACTCAGAACCTCCCATTTCTAGACCTGGCTCTCCTTCCATTGAGCTACTTCACAGTCCCCCTCATCACCCGGATTCTCAACCCAGAGTCATCCTTGCTCTTCATTCTTTCTTACTCCCCCAAAGCGAGTCAATTGCCAAATCCTGTCAATTCTGCCTCCTCCACATCCAGCCTCCCTTCTCTCCTCTTGTAAAATCATCACTCTCATTCAGGCCTTCAATACCCTCTTCCCACACTCTTAAAATAGCCAAAGTGGTCTCCTGGCTTCCAGATTGTGCCCCTCTCAAATCCATCTTTCACGCAGCTGCCAAAATAGTCTTCCTAAGGCACAGGTCTGGCTATGTTGTTCCTCTTTGTGTCAGGGATCTTCAGCAGCTTTCTGTGGCCTCCAGGATAAAATATGAAGTGACTTGGCATTTAGAGCCCATAACAACTAAGCCCTGGCCTCCATTTCCAGAATTATTTCAAATTACTTCCCTTCATGCAATTTCTATCCCAGCCAAACTGGCTGATTTCTTCTCACTGAGCTGAGCTTATATCCCCTGCCATATGCCTTTGGGCAGGCTCCCTACATGCCTAGCATGCACCTCCTTCTTGACTCCATCTCAGAGAATCCTGAATTCCCTTTCTTCAACCAATAAGCATTTCTGAGTGCCTACTATGTGCCAGATTCTAGGGATACCACATAAACCCTCCCTCCAGCTAGTTCTGGGCATGGTGAAGTTTTTCTGTGGTTGTCGGTGTTCTTACTTCATTTTGTCTTCTGTTTGCCTTTATGTTATATTCCCAACCCCTTCTCTCAAGGTATTACACTTCGTATCATTCCCATTTTACCAATGAGAAAACTGAGGCTCACAGAGAGAAACTGACTTCTTCATTTTCACTCAAATGAAATTGTGTGAAATTTCTGATTCTCTGTCCATCTCCTAATCCAGGATCATCCCCAACTCCCTCTCATCTGGTTATAGAGACGATCCTGGGTTCATGAAAGTGTGGTATAGTATAGCAATTTAGTAATTACTAATAATACATTACTAATTCTAAATAAGTAATTATGAATAAATAAGTAATTATGAATAAAAATAAAAATTACTAATAATACATTACTAATTCTAAATAAGTAATTATGAATAAAAATAGTTATATAGTAACATATAAGCACTAACAGACTTTTACAAACTGAAAAAACTCTCAGTATGTGCCCCCCAGAGCATGGATGCTTCCATACCACACAAGAAGCTGCCATCTGTTGTCTACCATGTTTTAAAATTAGCTATCATAGTCCATTTGGATTCTGATACACACTAGAATTTTAGCTGACCTTCTAACCACTCTTAGTTGTATAGAGAGTGGAGACCTGCATTGGCAGAGGGAATTTCTTCACCTGGGATTTCCTATACCAGTGAAATCACAAGTTTCTTCCCTATCCTCTATTCCTATCATTTTCTCAGGGAAAAAAAGAGGAAAACAGAGCCATCTTCTTCTCAGTAGAGAGGTGGGGGACCAGAGGTACAGAATGTTTTACATACTGCCAAATACATTCTATTGACCAATTATTCTTTGTTCCAGTGATTATAATTTTAGAGCTGGAAGAGACCCCTGGAGTTATCTACTCCTAATCATCCATTTTACAGATGAGGAAACGAAGGCAAAGAGAGGTTGAATGACTTGCTCAGAGTCACAAAGCAAGAAACTAAGAAACAGTATTTAAACTCAAGCCCTCTTAATCTAACCCAATAGTCTTTCCACTCTACTGACTCCCTACAGGACAGTGTTTCAGGAAATTTTCCTCATATTTAAAAAAGTACAATTAAAAAAAATCATTAATTAGAACACTGAAATATTCAGCTGAAACATTAAACTATCTTCTTTTAGGAAAATACAGATAAGAATAAAACTTTCCAAATGTCATCCTGTAGATAGGGAGCAGCTTGATGGCTCATTACCTTCACTATTTGGTTACTCACTTCTCAGTTGCCAGATTCAGTAAAAAAAAAGAAAAATATCGACACAGACAGCCTAAACCTTCCATAATCAGCCAGGAAGTGTGTGACAGCTCAATATTATTGTTTTTGAAGTTTCCAGGAAATTATTGGGTTTTTGCAAAACAAAACCCTTCTGAAAATTGGTTGGGGCAGGGGGGGAGGCGGGGAACACTTTCCTTCAAATGGCAAATAAGCCCTTCAGAGAACTCTTCCCAGAATGGTCTGCAGACCAGAGGATCCAACAAAGGATGATGCATCCCAGAGACCTTCTTTTATGAGTTTGCCAAAGTGGGAGGCTCTTGTGAATTCAGAAAGTTTGGGACTTTGGCACATGCTCTTTCTTGAGGAGCATTTCAATGTGCCCCCAGAGAGTCCGATGGACTAACAAATCGAGTTCTATGTATGGATTGCCGAAATGCCTAAGGAGATAAACGTGATACCTCTGAGCCACTCACTTAATGGCTAGACACACAAGCAGTTAAAAGAGCCAGCAGAAACATGGAACATCGAGCCAACTTACCAGTTGCTTTGTCTACATCATCCTTGGCTTGACTTTTTTTTTTTTTTAAACTAAATTGGGTACAAAAGCAAGATGTCTTGGATTCGAATAGAAGTGATGGGGAGGGGTATAAAGAGTGATGAATTTGGTCTCAGATCTTGCTTCTGTGACTATGAACAAATCATTTAATCTCTTTCAGTCCCAGTTTCTCCTTCTGTAAAATGGGGAGGAGCTAAATTACCTTACCTCTAGAGTTTCTTTTCATTTTATAAAATTGTGACCTGGAATCCGAAAAGACCTGATTTTGAATCTTGCTTCTAACACTTATTAGCCATGTAATCATGGGCAAATGGTAACTTCTTTGAGCTTTACTTTTCCCATCTGTAATATAGGGTCAACAACATCTGCTAGTAGTAAAGAACTAGTGCTAGAACCTGGGTTTATGAATGTCATAGGTCTGGGGAACTCCAGGATAAGGAAATTTTCTCACCAATTCAAGTAGGTATCTTTTCTACCGTTTCTAGGCTTAGAGAGTTACATATAGCAGTAAGATATTAGGTGATTGGTTCAGAAAGGAACATAGCCATTATGCCTTGCTGTCTCTTCATCAATAGTAACATATTCCACCATATGGATTCCATTTCTTAAGTTTCTTTTATCTCCTCCAGTGATAAATTTTCACTACAGTTGCATGAATTAATCTCCATCTTCCAAGGCACATTTTTTTCCCTTCATTAATGGCTCTGGTTGAGAAGCAGAACCAGATAATCAATAGAAGAAAAGGTGATGGAATTAGGAGGACCTAGGTTTAAGTCCTTGAGCAAATGATTCTCAGAGCCTTTAAGCAAAATGCTAAGTCTATATATTATATATGCTTTAACTTCAGTTTATTAATCTGTGAAATGAAGTGGTTAGACTGCACGAGCGTCTAGCTTCTTATGATGCCTGAGTTATTAAGCCTATTTCACTTTTTTTTTTTTGTGGTAAGGATAAAATGTGATTCGATGTGTTTTGTTATCCTTAAAGCACCCAGTTTTAGTGATTTTTAGGATATAAGTTTTTTTCTAACTATAAAATGCAGAAGAACAAAGAAAATGTTCAAAGTGAGATCATTTCATGACCAGAAAGTGGTGTTGAACACTAGGGTATTGACATGACTTTTCATTTCATATAGGACACTCTGGAGAGGAAAAATAGGGTAGTCCAAGAGGGACACTTTTGAGTCTTACATTATTGGGTCCAAATTTACCCCCTGGGCTCCCACTCAGCTAAGAAGCTCAGGCACAATTTTGGAATGTGGTTGAAGAGAATAGCATTCACTCAATCACCCACATGTCAACATTCAAGTCCAAAAGTCCATTTGGACAAATGGAAAGTGGAAGAAGGAAGAACCTTGAGCCTGTAGTTTATGGAGTATTAAAAAAAAACACAAAGAAACAAATTTCCTGTTCCATTGTACTACTTGTGCCTGGTGACTAGACTAACTAAAATGCAAGATTTCTGGACATCACCTTTTAACCATTGGGAAACTTTTTAAAATTTCTGGGTTAATTTTATATAATGGTTGCCCCAATCCTTTTAAAGATGGCAGTATTGGCTGACACTCTCTATCACAATTTGTGACCTTTATGCCACTGAACTGTGGGAATAACACAGAGCATTTCTGTCCCCAACAATGCACAGGGTACTGGTAGAAAAGCATATGGCCTAAAGGTTATTTTACACAAATGATAAGAAATTACTGCACAGCTGGAACTTTCTCATCCAAAGCCACATTTCTCAATGCAGAAAATTACAGCATAGGACAGGAATAAATCCAGGTTTATCCACACAAATCTCCCCTTTCTGGTTTGTATAAATGCATTTTTATGAAATTATTATTTTCATACACCATCAGTCACACTCAGGCATTAAGCCCATATATAAATATAACTCATGCGTCACACACAAACCCCAAATACATATAACTTAACTCATTTCTTCGGCATCCTAGTTATTCTCCTCTTCAAGTAACGTCATAATTCCTGAATTCAGAAATTGGCATCTGATAATTATGACACTGCCTTGTGCCACCTCCATTTAAATTTCCATATGGAAATGCCTATTTTAGTTGATATTTTTAAGTCCAGAATAAAATTTTGTATATGTATATATATATATACATATTTATATTAGAACAAAAAAAGAGAATTGTATGTGAAATTGTCATTCTCTATTTTATATAGCTTACTTTTCTTTTTTTAAGCATGCAGCAAGTTCAGACCATCTCTTTCAAATCTATCTTTATTACCTGTACTTCTTCCTAGTCTTCCTTTATTTTTTTCTACATATAAAAACAATGGGTTGCCTCAGTAGGGTCTTTGAATTTGGCTCTTCCAGATGCCAAGTCGAATCCTTTATCCTGGATGTTGCAGACACCAGTAGCACTAATCTTCACCAGTGACATAAATAGGAAGGCATCTGGTTTAAAACTATCTACCTAACTCCTACCTGTAAACTTCCCTACTATTTAATGCTTCCTAGGAAAAGAAGAACACTGTCAATCCTTACTAGCTAAGAACTTACCTCGATTGCTTACCAATCTGAAGGTCTCAACATAACACTGGCAAAGAATAAGATACTATTTCCCCTTTTATTTTAAAAAAATTCTTTGTTGCCAGGGTTGACTTAGAAGAATAAGAGATATAATTGGAAAGAAAGGTGATGTAAAAACAAAAGGTATCGATAAAAATTATTATTGTTTTTTAAAGACTAAGATGGATATAGGATGGGCCCTTGGGAAGGGGTTCCAGAGAGAAGAGGTACATCAATCCCTCAAGATGGCAGGCAATAATGCTGCTAAGCTTCACCTGTATCATTGTTTTTGGTTAGGGTTCCAATGGCACAGGAAGAATGGCCAATGGTCAAATACGATCCATGAAACCATAATCAGTTGAACCAATTTGCCTTACCGACATGAATATTTATTTTTCTCTACCATTCCTTCCCTACTCACCTCCACCCACCCCACTCCAAATATCAGGTACTATAAGCCAGCTCAGCTCTGAGGTCAATTATTTTCATTCCGCCATGTTTTATCCTAGTAACAAAAATATTTTGTCAGTGGGAAAATAGTTGACATTTCAATTATGTTTATGTTTCTGGCTTTCTGTTCTTTGCTAAAGAAGCAAGAGGAAGAAGTGGGTGTTATATTTGAAAATTGAGAGAAAAAGAATGGGAACATGTTTGAAAGGCAGCTTCTAAGGGAAAAGGAAAATCTAGCTCATTTCCTATTGTTCTGTAAGCACCAAATAAAGAACCTGTTGACCACTTAGCAAATATTATTTTGGGGCCCATCTTAAGAAGGAGTGGAAGGGGGATGGCAGGCATAGTAAAATGAGAATATCAGGGATTGGAAGAACACGTGAAAATTGAGGCAATGCTTTGCAAAACAGAAAAGCCTATGTACAATTTTTTTATTGTTGTTGTTATGATTTTAATGAAGATAAAGATGATGACTGTTTGATCTCCGCCATCTTTTTGAACTTCTGACTTCAGCTCAAGTTTTGACAAATATTTTGGAATATCCTATTCTTAAAAAGGAGAGAGGCAGCATAGTGGATAGAGAGCTGACTTTGGAGTTGGGGCACCTGAGTTCAAATCCTACTTCTGGCCCATAGTGGCTTCTGTGTGGCCCTGGGCAAGAGCCTTACTCTCTAAGGCTATCAGTTGATGGTAAGATGCCAATCTGCTTGGAGGGAGGTAACATCCTTATAGTGATGAATCCACTGGTCAATTAAAAAAAACAAAGCAACAAAACCTTGTTAAATCATTTTATTAGCATGTTTCATTTTAAATTATAATAAGTTATTATATATTCTGACCACAAGCCATCAGAGATCTAGAGCTGTGGACTTTTTTGCTTCTGTTTCTGAGGACCCAGCCCAGGACCTGGCATTAGGTTGAGACAACAAATGAATAAAAGAGAATAAAATCAGATTGAAGGTAACTGCCGCAGCTGACTAGGAGTTTAATTAATCTTGATTAGAAGAAGGTTAGAGTTCATATTAGGCTGCAAATTGACAAAGATACCTGAGAATCCAGAATTTCAATTATTCCATAAATAAGCATTTATGAACTCTCTGGCAAGATGGTGCTCAATTTCTGGTAGGTGGAAACCAGATTTGAAGGGCCAAAAAACAACAACAAACCCAACAAAAAGCAACCCATCAACAACTTATATCTAGGGCTAAAAACAATAACAAAAGAAAAATATACTCTCAACCCTACTTTTTTTTTTTCCCTCTCCAAGATTTTGTCTAACAGAAAACAAGGAGGGAGAACAGAGCCCTCTAGTGGAAAATCCATTAAGCACTCTGTCCTCTGTTCCAGCCCAGATTAGAAAGAACTCCCTAAGGAATGAATTTTATTTTGTTGATAGAATCCTCCAAGACTTTAAATCAGATTGCATGTTCAAGGATTTTCATCCTAACAGAAAATGACCAGGTAAGATCACTGTGATTTTTGCTAGAATTTTTTCCCCTTCTATTAAAAGCTGGGCTTATCTTGATGTGATTTGGATTTATGATGTGTTTCCTGTGTATTCCAATGACAAACTGGCTTCTGGAGAATCCAGATCTTGGAACGATAATGTTTGTTGCCCTTCATGTGAAAAGCCTGAGGTTTACAGCTCGTTCCAAGAATGTGCTTCCCAAGGAGGGATGGTTACGTTTTTCAAATACAGGAAAAGCCAAGCATTTATCATTGGATAGTCCTATTACTGATTCTCCTTCCTGAAATTGTTGGAGGAGAAATTGTTCTTGGCTCCAGATCAAATCTAGGGAGGCAGCCTTCACCCCAAAGCTGAATCATGGAGATGAGTTAAGAAGGTGTCTATTTCCCATGGGCTAACCTAAACCATTACTGAGTAGAGAAAATATTTCCCAACCATATATGGTGATGCCAATGGCCCCACTCCCTCTGACTAGTTCTGGGCATACTGAGTTTCCTGTCTTCCTGTTCTTGGAAGATCCCCATGCACCTATCACTGCGGCTTCCTCCAAAAGAACTGTTGTTTCTTTTTGGAAATAGAATGACTATTCACTGTTCCATTCTGAGCTGATTCACATTTAGGGTGAAAAGATCACAGATCTAAAGCCAGAAGCATCCTCAGAGACCATGGAATCTCCTCTCATTTTAGAGTTAAGGATGGATGTAGGAAGATGTTAAGTAATTTGCCCAAGGCAACAGTGATGGTTTGATAGCAGAGGTGCAATTTTGTATCTCCTATTTATCTTTAAACAGTTTTGGTATTGTATGGGATTTCAAAATATGAGGGTGTGGGTACAGGGCAAACTGTTCCAGAGCTCTTTTTAGACCAGAAGTGGGGGGCATAGTTGAGATGTGATTGAGTCTGGAGGGAGGTCAGGGTTCCCTGATGAGTCCAGCTGAACGCCCAGGGGATCTCCCAGGTGATGAGACATTGGGTGATGCTCCAGAGGTAATTGATTCAAAGAGTGACTGACAATCACAGGCTAATTGAAGATTGGGAATGGGTACAAGGATGATGGCTATGATGGAGGGGAAACCCTCTTAACTGGAGAGGTATCACTCTAAGTCCTTGAAGTCTGCCTCCTGGGGCAAGGGACTCTTGCTCCATAATGACGACTTCCCTGTTTTATATGACTTCATTCTGTAACCCTAATAATAATTATAGCCAGCATTTACAAAGCACTTTACATTTTCAATATGCTTTATATCTATTATATCATTTGAACCTTACAACCTGTGAGGTAAGGCTATTAATATTATTGTTGTTGTTCAGTAGTTTCAGTTATGTTGGGCTCTTTGTGACTCCATTTTGGATATTCTTGAGAAAGATATTGGAATGGTTTTCTATTTCCTTCTCCAGCTCATTTTACAGATGAGAAAACTAAGGCAGAGTTAAGTGACTCTGCCAGGGTAACATGGCTAGTAAAAGTCAGTGATTGGATTTGAACTCAGGTCTTTCTGATTCCAGGTCCACTGTTCTATCCACCGAACCACCTGGCTGCCTGTAGAATATTATTAATAAAACTATTATTATTATCTTCATTTTACTGAAGAGGAAACTAAGGCTAAGATGAGTGACTTGCCCAAAGTTACATAGCTAAAAAGAGATATTTGAATTCAGGTCTTCTGACTACAAACTCTATAATGATGCCCTTCCAGCAAGAACAAGGGAGAAGAGAGACAGTACATCATAGTGGATAGAATTCTGAGCTTAGTGTTAGGAAGATCTAAGTTCAAATCTTACCCTTTATGCCCATTATTGGTATGACTTCCGGGGAAGTCAAGGCTTCTGTACCAAGCACTTAGTACTTATCTGCTAAGTTCTAGTCCAGGAGTTCTCCATCTGACAATATTCTAGATCCCTGCATATTCAGTAAAGGAGGAAGAAGTGGCATTAGGAAATTAATATTGTTGGCTCAGGTCCTTTCTCTTTATGACCTTTTGCCAATTTGCCATCTTCCTTCCTCAAAGGGAAAGCTTTATCAAAATAACTGATAAACATTCTTCTGATGATTTAGTCTTTTGAATAGAAGTGCCAACTGAAGGGGAATAATTCCATCTTCTTATCAGCTAAATTGTGTGCATGATATAAGAAGATAAGTCAGCTTTGCAATAAGACACTTGCCCAGAATGGAGAACAACTTTTGCTGAGCAACTAATGAGTAAGAAATTTCATTTGTTTTTTAAATTGTTTCCTGAGGGGAGAGGCACAGAGGGATTGATTTTTTCCCTATTAAGTTTTTGGGGTAGCCCACCTCTGATTCATGTTGATTCTTTGACCTGGTGCAAATAACTTTGCAGTGTTCTAGGTGTCTTTCAGACTAAAGTTTACAGTGAAGGTGCCACTCTTCATTGGTAGAGGTAATTTACTCACTTAAGATTTCTCTGTATGAATACAATCAGATGTCTAGTTCCTAGCTCTATGCCATTTTCTTTTGGAGAGGGAGGCATATTTTATACAGATAAGGTTTTTATTTTATTTTTATTTTTTTAAACCCTTACCTTCTGTATATTGGCTCCTTGGTGGAAGAGTGGTAAGGGTGGGCAATGGGGGTCAAGTGACTTGCCCAGAGTCACACAGCTGGGAAGTGTCTGAGGCTAGATTTGAACCTAGGACCTCCCCTCTCTGGGTCTGGCTCTCAATCCACTGAGCTACCCAGCTGCCCCAGAATAAGGTTTTTAAAGAGCTGAAGTGGCCAGATGGTGATTTATCTGAAGGGTGATTTATTACAGAGATGACTTAACTCTATTTGCCTCAGTTTCCCTATATGTCAAATGAGCCAGAGAAGGAAAGAGCAAATCACTGAACTTCAAATGGAGTAACAAAGAGTCAGACATGACTGAAAAATGACTAAGCAAGAACAATATATTTGTGGGGAGGTTTGGGCTTGAGATTGCATCAATGTGGACTCCAGCTTATTAATTGTCATCTCTAATGGAGATCTGCAAATCATCCATAATTTATAGGCTTAGAGAATTGTCTGATGTGTCAAATGATAGAATGACTCACCTTTGGCCACATAGCACAAAGACACTGAAGGTGAATCCCAGTCTCTTCCTGATTCCAAGGCAGGTCTTCTAACTCTAATATCATGGGGCTTGTCATATATTTTTATGTGTTTTTTTATTTATGGTATACTGGTTAGGGATCAGATTTTAGAGTGAGGAAAACCTGCATCCATCTCAGACACACACTGGCTATAGTACCTTGGGTAAGTCTCTTTCTAAGATTATAACTTACAGATTGGGTACTGATTTGCAATGGTGGAGGAATTTTCCTCACAAGAAGTTGCTTCTACCAGTGACCAAAAACAAAGTCCAGCCTATGCTCAGGACCAAATCAATTTCATTGGAAATGGAAAAATCCAAAGTATATTCAGTTCAATGAATAGTGTTCTCAAAACTATCAAGACCAAGTAAGTCATAATGAGTTTGTGTATCTTGAATTTAGTGATTAATATATGCGTATAGACATAAACCCATGTAAAGAGATATGTGTCTGTATATATATTATACATGTATTCATGTGCACACATACACATATATTCCTGTTAGAAGATTGGTTTATGTACAGAACCTCAGAGCATAAAATTCCCCATTTCCAATATGTGCATTTATTTGAGGTAAACGATGATATATCTAACAATTTATTACAAGGGAACATTGGAGTAATTGATTCCAACCTGTCCATTTTGTTGTGAGCCTGTTAGGGCTTGTGCCTAAAGGCGATGGATGATTACAGCAGCCATCAAGGCTTACAAAAAATATCACTCATATCATCTATGCTTTAAAAGAATACAGAAAAGACTCCTCCGGCCCAATGGCTGAATGCCTCAGTACCATTTTGAATGGGTCACTTTAATTGCTACTTTAATTCACCAACTGATGGAGCTCCATTTGTGGTTGAGTTATGATGCCCTGGAGCTAAAGAACTTGAAAACGACTTGAGCCAAGATAGCCATAGAGATGCGTGGAGATTCTCAACCCAGAGAAGAGAAAATTTGGAGTTAGCTTTTCTTAGGGATTTGAATGGAAATTCAATGGACATGATAGAACCTGCAAATGCTCATGCTCATTTTTGTTGTTGTTTTTTTTTTTTGAATGGGGGCAAGGGTTAGAATTTTCAAAGAAAACCATACTTGTTTTTAAATTCATTTAGACCTCATTTGCAGCCTTCAAGTATGACTTTTTTTTTCCTGGTAGAGCTCAAGTGAAAATTCTATGGGATGATGAAGGGAAAATCTTTTTGGAGACTTGTGATTCATCTTAAGTGACGTAGTGGGTAAAGCACCAGGCTTGGAGTCAGAAAGACTCATCTTCCTGAGTTCAAATCTGACATCTACTAGTTTTGTGACCCTGGACAAGTTACTTAATTCTGTTTGTTTCAGTTTCATCATCTGTAAAATGAGCTGGAGAAGAGGACAAACCATTCTAGTATCTTTGCCATGAAAACTCTAAATGGGGTCATGAAGATTTGAACATGGCTGAAAACTACTGAACAATGTATTTTTAAAATAAAGTGACTGAAGAAGAAAAGAAGACACGAGTTAAGGTAGAAAAAGATTTGAGTTTGGCATCAGAGGACCTGAGTTTGAATCCTATCCCAGATAATTACTATTTGTATCATGTTGGGAAAGAAAATTAACCTCTCTGGACCTCAGTTTCTTCATTCATAAATGAGAAACATTGAAATAAATGATCTCAAAATTCCTTTCTAGCTCAATGAAACTAGGTTTTGTATGAATACTTTAAAAAGCTATCAGATAAAAAATACTTTTCAGATAATTTCTTCTGATGGATTTCACATGGGTTCTTATCCCATGTGATTTCCTTTCAAACAATTTTTCATAGAAGTTCCACTCCATACACTGAAATCCCTTCTAAGCTTCTTTGATATGTCAGATGTCACTGTGATCCACTTGGATTATGCATCTATTGTCTCTCATCTTCTATTTCTTTTCCCCACATCTACATTGATGTCTTCTGTTCCCCTTCTTTAGTACTAGTCATAGTATGTCCAGATATAGGCAGTCAGGTTATATCTGTGACTCATCTTTCAAATGTCCTTTGGATCATTTGTCAATTTTATTCTTCCCAGATTATGATGTTCCATGATTTACATTCATATAGCATCACTTGGACAAGGTTGGCCTGAAAAAGTTGAGGTGTCTTTTGAAACAAGGAGTTTTGGAGCATGGAAAGCATCGGTTTCTATAAACTACAGATCCCCAAATGGGATAAGGTCCACTCTTCTTGAACATAAATAGGGGGCAACTCATTTTTTTGTTTGTTTGTGGCTCCTGCTGTAGCTTGAGTTAATGGGCTTCATATTGAGCTGCTCCATGTTCCAGATAACAAATGTCATTCATTCCCCCACCACAATGTAGAACTTGAGTCCAGCCTTTAGCAAGGTTATCATTTTCCCTGCTCTGGTCCATATTTTTATTGAGACAAAAGCACAAATAGCTGCAGATAAAAGGTCTTATCCCATGGAATGGAATGGGGCAGAGGCAGGTTCCATTTTATGGAAGCAAGTGGGTGGGAATAGGGCTTGTCCAGTGGCTCTATTCAAGGACAAGCTAAGGAAACCTTTTTACTGATGAGGTTTTGTAATGTTTGGTGACTTAATGGAAATAGTACAATTTCATTTCTGAGTAGGGCCCTTTGCATAAACTCACCACATCAACGGAGATCTTTTTCATTTGGACTCTTTGATGGATATCATCCATGACACTGGCAAACAATTGAAAGGAAAATATCTCTTCTAGTTTTACACTTCCTTGAAGCCAGTACCCTGTGGATCATTAAACAGTTATCTCTGTAGCTGTATTTGTTGAATCTTATGTAATTTTAATGGGTGCATGGGAGACATCTTGTCTGAGTACAAAAGAATCAATTAAACAGTGGATATAAAGGGAAATGCACCCTGTTTAGTCAATTCAATTGTGTGCCTCTAAAGATGCAGTCTGATATGGAAAAGTAATCTCCAAAAGCCTGACTGTTCCCTGCTCTTGTTTACATTGAGGATAACTTGATGCATACATAAGCCATTTTCATAAATTTTTTAGAGAGAAGACAAAGCTAGCAAATGAGTCAAAATGGCTTTTAATGCTTTGGTTTATTTTATTATTTTTACTTTGGGTAAAATAATCATTCATGAATTTTTCTGTTGGAATCTTCTCTTTGAAATCAATTGTGGAAAAATTTAAAAACAGTTTAATCTTGGCATAAAATTATTCTTCTGTATATATTTATCTAGATGCATGTATATAGATATCATGTATAATTATTCTTCTTGGTAGGCAGCTAGGTGAATAGCTAATGGACGTGGAATTACAAAAGCCTCAGTTCAAATCCTGTTTCAGATACTTATTGGATTGGACTGTATGTAAGTCATTTCTCAGCCTTAATTTCTTTATCTGTAAAATGGAGATAATAAAAACAATGCTTACATCAAAAAGTTGTTGTAAGCGGGGCAGCTGGGTAGCTCAGTGGATTGAGAGTCAGGCCTAGAGACAGGAGGTCCTAGGTTCAAACCCGGCCTCAGCCACTTCCCAGCTGTGTGACCCTGGGCAAGTCACTTGACCCCCATTGCCCACCCTTACCAATCTTCCACCTATGAAACAATACACCGAGATTAAGGGTTTAAAAAAAAAGTTGTTGTAAGGATCAAATAAGGTGCTTTTCAAAACTTTAAAGTAGTATATATATATATACATATATATATGTGTATATATATAATAATTGTTGTTGTTGTCATTGACTTGATATCCTAATGAGTTGTTAACATTTTCCCACCTGGTATGTCAGATACTGAAATAATAGTGTCTAAATGTAGAGGTTCCATGATCATTGTCAGTGAAGGAAAAGAATATTCTGGAATGTCTGCTCCATTTCTTTTCAGTCTTCTTGTCCAACTTTGATTTCTTCCAGAAATATGCATCTTGCATAGTCTGTGTACCAACTTCAGTAATGTTCTTTTTCACTGTTTTATGGGAGTGGTACTGCTGCCATTTTCCATTAATTCCCTTCTACATTGACACTGGCCACCATTTCTCTTTACCTGGCAAGGAAACAATGTTTGCTAGATAATCTGATTTCTGGGCTCTTTTAGTCATTTCATTGTGGTGACTGTTTTCCATAGGCTAATTTTTTTTTCTAAGAAATGGTGATGCTACCAATATATTTACTTTTATCTATTTAATTTTCTTCTCAATTGATTTAGATAGTTTGATTTGGGTTTATTATCATCACACATCATATCTTCCCATTTTTTTCTTCCTTCTCATTTAGAATTTAATTTGATCCATGCTTCTTGAAGATTTAATTGTATACAAGTGACTATTTCTGAAAGGGAAGCTATATCTACAACCAGTCGCTTTCTTCCTATCTGTTAAATATTGTTAATGTTTTGTAACTATTTTTGGGGCCCTGACAGAGAGAGTATCTTTTGATTCTTATTAATGAAAGCATTCATAACCATGAGGTTTTAGTATTGTCCATAAGATTGTTGCTCTTGTCAGTCAATCAAGAAATATTTCAGTGCTGCATATATACCAGGCACTGGAAATTCAAAGAATATTTTTAAAAGACAGATCCTGAATCACTTTTCCATATTGATTTTTCTTCCTTTCCTGTGCCCACTATTCCAATACAGTCTCTTAGCATCAAGGTAAATGAATGGTCTCTACAATTTTTTCTCTTTTTTTAAATTTTTTTTTTATTTTAAACCCTTAACTTTTGTGTATTGACTTATAGGTGGAAGAGTGGTAAGGGTGGGCAATGGGGGTCAAGTGACTTGCCCAGGTTCACACAGCTGGGAAGTGTCTGAGGCTGGATTTGAACCTAGGACCTCCCGTCTCTAGGCCTTCTCTTTCTTTTTTTTTAACTGCTTTGTTAACTTTAATATATGTTGGCAGAAGGCTGATGGCAATAGAGGAGTATTCCCTCCGGCAAGTTAACTTATAATCTGCAGTGATTGGCCCATTGGTCCATTTGTTCAGGTTCAACCTGAACACTGAAAGACGTGATGACCCAAGAGTCTCATGAATTGGTATTTTCTGTTCTATGGTGGCAGAGAGGGAGGACGATAAAGTCAACTTGCCATGTCCTTTATCTATTTCTCTGATGAGAATCTGCTAGCTACCTTTCAATTTAGCCACAACTTCTTTATATTTCCTTTTTTCATTGATAGTGAAAATGTCAATATAGATCATCTAGCTCAATTGTTCCATAAATATGAATTCTTTCTATGACACCGAACAAGTCATGACTGCAGTCTTTGACTGAAGACTTCCAGGAAGAAGAATTTTCAATTTCTTGAGGAAATGTCATTTTATTTTGGGAGAATTCTAATTGTTCTTAAGTTTTTCTGATGCTAAGTTTGTCCTTGATACTTCTAGTCACTGTTCCTACTTCTTCCCTCTAGAGCCAAGCAGAATGAATGAATGAATGAATGAATGAATGAATGAATGAATGAATGAAAAGGCATTTATTAAGTATTTAGGGTGTGCCACTCATGGACGAATGGACGAATCTAGATAGTCCTTGCTATCAAAGAGTTCATACTCTAATTGGGGAAGATATTATGTTAAGGAAGTTCAGCTGCAGGATAGATGACAAGACCTGGAGGTCCTTAAGCTACAGTGCCAATGAATTGGTAGGTATAAGAGCTAGGGTACATGGTCAAGTCTAAAGGACCTTATTGGTAGTTTCACCTAACTTTTTCATTGATTCCCCACATATACCATCATATCATTTCCATTATTACCTCTTTGCCTAATCTGATTCATTCAATTTCTTTTTCTTCTCATATTGTTATTGCTAGCATTTCTAATATTATGTTAAATAATATTGGTGATAATGGGTATCTTTGTTTCTCTCCTGCTCTTATTGGGAAGGCTTCTAACCTGCACATGTTTTTACAAGCTAAGATAGGGGCAGTTGAGTACAGTGGATAGAGTGCTAGGTCTAGAGTTGGGAGGACCTGGGATCAAATCTGGCCTCAGACATCTTCTAGCTTTGTGACCCCGGGCAAGTCACTTCACATGAATTTCTTAACCTTGCCACTCTTCTTTCTTAGAATTAATACTAAGAAAAAAAGGTAAAGATTTTTTCCTTTGTTTTGTTTTGTTTTTAAGCTAAGCTGGTTGGTGAGTTCAATGTCCACTTACATCCATCTCTTCAGGACAATTTCTCTTATTTCATCTTCGCAACAATTGCTTCTTGTTAGGTCTCCAAAATTTTATCCTTGAGACATTCTCATACTTTCCTATGCCTTATAGGATTTAAATTTTTCTCAGAAATCTTTGAAATATAGCCTTTCAATGTTTATAATGAGTCTAACTGTTTTTATCTTTCCTTTCTCTAGATTTCACAAAATTCAAGATGGAATTGTCATTTCTTTCCAAAGGTTTCCATCATATTCATTGCACCAACAAGCTCTTCTTTGATGATGGAAATAAGATCTAGAATAATAGTGAATCTCTTTGGCTTCTCCACCATTTGAAGGATGTAATCATCTTTAAAATCAATGATTTTTAATTCTTTCTCTTTGGCAAGAAAGAATCTTTGGATACATGGATCATATATATCAGATAAGTGATTCAAAGGTAAAAGCCTTGCCTGTCAAAAAGAAAGTGTGGATTTTATTCTTAGGTTACATACATACTTTTTTAGAGGAAGAATGTTTTAAGGATAGAGCCCAGGATTTGAAGATCTGAGTGCAAATTCGACCTTAGCAACTTAATGAAGGAAAACTAGGTCAATGAATGGAATATTGCACTTAGTATTTGGAAGATCTTACTTCAAATCCTTCCTCAGACTCTTATTAGCTGGGTTTGACTCCTGAGAAAGAAATCATTTTGCCACTTTCAGCCCAAGTTTCTTCATCTGTAAAATGAACTGAAGCTTAGAACTCCCAAGTTTAAGGCCTCCGCCAGCCTCATCCTTCATGGTAAGTGAGATCACAGGTGTGTACCACCATACCTCATTGCCACATCTTAACTTTTCAATGTTGTCATCTTAAACATTTTTCATAGTGAATGAAATATTTATTTGGCCAAAAGTTGAAGACTCCATTATTATTATATGATGCCTTATTGCTTGAGATCTATTTCCAGGACTCTCTGCTAATCTCTCTCTTTCCCCACCAAGTGTTCTGCAGTAGTTGCTAGTGACTATAATACTTATTTTGTCTGTTGATCTTCACATGAACATTCTCTACCATCCTTGTATCATCTGGTTCTTGGATTTTCACATTAGTTAATTTTTAAAATATAAATACTTACTGAACTACACTTTTACTATTATTTATGAGATGAAACAATGTGCAAAATATTGAGTCTAAGGTCAGAAAGATCTGAGTTTGAATTTAGCCTCAAACAGTCACCGTCTATGTGACCCTGGCCAAGTTATTTAATGTCTGGCTAATCAGTTTTTTGTTTACAATATGGGGCTGAGCAATACCTACCTCATAGGATTTGTGTGAGAATCAAATGAAATAATGCTCATAAAATGCTTTGAAAACCTCAAAGTATTATATACATGCTTATTATTATTACTATAGAATATGAAATACCCTTCCCTGATCATGTTCTGGTAATGGTTCTCATTACAACAAATCTCATTAACTATTTAACTTTTCTGCACCAGTGTTCCTAATTAACAATCTTTACCCCTATTGAGCACATTTATTTGTGTACAGACATATGGGTTTTATTGTTGTTTCTTCTTTTGGATTTTTGACTTTGGCAAATCTCTGCACATCTCTACCACCATTTTAGAAAGATGTACTCTTTTCCATCAGTCATGTACTCTAGTGATCTCTTCTCTTGGTACTTTTTTGGGTCTCTCAGGGTTATGTTTTGAAGTTTTCAAATAGTCTTTCATCTCATTTGGGGCTCCTAAAATATTTTGAACTATATATATTGTGAAGAATGAATCAAACTCTCTTTGTCTATAAATCAGCAGTTTTTAAGTTAATCTTAAGTTTTATGGTACATAAGTTTTTGATTGATTAATTTAATTGATAGACTGATTGATAGACAAAGAGAGTTTGATTCATTCTTCACAATATAAATAAAATAAGTATTGTTTCCATTTTACAGAGAAGGAAGTCCAGTCAGACATCCAGTTTTGTCAGAGGTAAGTTTTAAACCAAAATATTCCTGACTCTAAAATCAATACTCTACCTACTCCTCCACATTTATGTTTTTGGATAGGATGATGAAAAACTCAGCAAATAATACATTTTAATACAGAGCTCATGAAGCCTCTACACGCTTGAAGACACAGCAAGGATTTCAGTGGGGTATAGATAAGTCTGTGATAGGCTGAGATCTTCCGTAACCCCCATTCTTTACTCCTGACTTCTCTATTGTCATAGGGTTGGTGTGTATGTCCCAACTCCTAGTCACAGATGACCTTTAGCTCTGAAGACCCATAAGTAGGACTAGTGTCAGAGGAGTCTACTGTAAGGAGATAGTGGAGGAGAGCCACCTGGTGGCCACCGAGTTGCTCAATAAATTTTGAAAGGCTGAAGAAAATCAAGAGAGAATCCTAAAGCTAATTGTATTATTAAAAGCTCAAAAGAGAAATCACAGCCTGAAGTGAACCAGAAAGATGGATAAAAGGCCACCATTTCCAGTATGCTACAACTTGACCATTAGGGTGCAGTCAATACAATTTAAATTAGAGTAGAATCCCAGAATGTTACAGGAGGGAAGGACTTGATCTCCTGGTTTTTCAAGTTAAGAAACAAAGGTTTAATGATCATCTCAGAGTTGCACAGCCAAGTCAGCACCAGTCTGAAAACGTTAGTCTTTTGGTGAATCATTCAACTCTAACTCATAACAACATATCTACATTACTATTGGAAATGAAACTTCTCTCCAATAAGCATTCCTGAACTCTTTAAAGACTGAAGGACAATGGTTTTAAAAGAAGAGACCTCAAAGATCAATGAATCCAACCCCCCACATGGAAAGATGAAAAAACACAGCCTCAGAGACCTTAGAAGACTTGCCAAAAGACCCTAAGTAGCACAACTGAGATATCTTCCCAGGACCTGATTCCAAATGCAGTCCTTTTTTATTGCACCATGATGACTTATATTGTGAGCCAGATAGTCTTTTAAATAGGAAAAATGCATCCAGATTCAACCTGAGTGCAAGAATCTCATGAAGTGGTTGCATTATTTGAATTAGAATTGCATATTTCCATTGGATTGCAACCAAAGACTATATTTTATATCACTATCACTTTTAATAGTGTACATTGAAATCCATGCAGCTACTTCATGGGATTAACTATTTGCCCTAATCTGGACCAACAATATAAAAATCTTTGTATTATTATAGTTGGTTTTGCCATATGCATGATTATGAAATGTCAGTCTTAGAACTTTCACAGCAAGTATGGAAAAGGATTTCACTTTTAGTTAGTGATATCCATATTGTTTTTAGTTTGTGACATTTAAGGGATAAAGTATTTTAATACAGATTTCTTGTTTATTACCAATTAGTCAAATATTTAATGATATGTACCTGGCCTTGAGATTACTCAGTGTAGTAAACTCCTAGAAGGAACACTTCCTCCACAAAGGTAGATAAGTCACTCACCTGTAATTTACAGTATTAGAGAATTGTCTGGGACACTGAGAAATTAATTGACTTGCCCAGGATCACACAGAAAACATATGAGAAACAAAACTTAAATGTACCATAGTTCTTCTTGATTCTATTGTCAACTCTCTATCTGCTAAGTGATACTGCTTTTTGATTGCTGATAATTATAGTGATATTGACAATGGCTAATATTTATAGAATGTTTTCAGATTCAACTGAGCATTTTGTCTGTGCTATCTCAGTAGCAATACCTGGTACCAAGGAGTGCTTTCCGGCTTACAAAGTGCTTTCCAAACTTTAGCTCATTTGAACCTTATAAATGGCAGAAGTATAGAACAATGAGAAAACCACAGCAACAGGAGTTGGAGGACCCTAAAGTTGGCATTGTAGCCTAGATATTTACTTGCTGTATGACTTGGCACAAGTCAAAATCTCTTTGAGCTTGAGTTTACTCATTGGCAAAATACATGTGCTATCTCCCCCACAAAGTTGTTGAGAGGAAAAGGGCTTTATCTTAAATTATCATAGCAATATGAAATAGCATCACCATCATCTTCATTCTGTCATTTGAGATAGTTTTTCCCAGTGTGTCTGACTTCCAGAGTCTCCCTCCCTAGACTTGCTTTCTGTCTCATTGTTTCTCATATTGACATATTTATGT
Organism: Gracilinanus agilis; assembly: GCF_016433145.1. Lineage (NCBI taxonomy): Eukaryota > Metazoa > Chordata > Mammalia > Didelphimorphia > Didelphidae > Gracilinanus > Gracilinanus agilis. The sequence continues at coordinate 668,327,974 of NC_058132.1, read as the reverse complement.
ACATGTTGTCTATTCTATTAGAATGTGAGTTCTTGAGTGCAAAGATTGTTTTTATCTTTCTCTGTTGTCTAAGCACTTGTAATTACTCACAAATAGTAAATGCTTGTTAAATTGTTTTATCTATCTATCTATCTTTCATCTATCTATATATCTATCCATCCATCCATCCATCCATCCATCCATCCATCCATCCATCCATCTATTCATCTATCTATCTATCTATCTATCTATCTATCTATCTATCTATCTATCTATCTATCATCTATTTATCTATCTATCTATCTATCTATCTATCTATCTATCTATCTATTCATCCATCTATCTCTCCATCCATCCATCCATCCATCCATCTATTTATCTGTTCATCTATCTATCTATCTATCTATCTATCTATCTATCTATCTATCTATCTATCTATCTATTCATCAGGATATGTACCCATATATATCCACACACACATACATACATATATATGTACATGTTCACATGCATACACACACACTAGAGCATAGCAGAAAGAGCGCTGACTTGAAGTCAGCAAGACCTGGATTAGAATCTTACCTCAGGTGTTTAAGAGCTGTGTGCCCCTGGCTAACTCAGTTTCTCTCAGGCTAAGAATCTTCAGTTGTAAAAGGAGAAGACGAGACTCAGTCACCTCTGAGGAGTTTCTTCCATCTCTAGGTCTGTCTTAGGAAATTCTCGTATAGCAATTGAGCTGGAAGGAACCTTAGAGGTATCTTCTAGGCTAATATACTCACTTTATAGATGAAGAAATCAAAATCCACAGAGGCACAAATTACATGAAAAAGTTTCAGAGCCAGAAGGGACCTTTAAGGCCATCTAGTTCTAAACTCTCATTATGGAGATGAGAAAGTTATAGAAGTCATTAAAGATTATATGACTTGACTAAGAGGACATATATAATTTTTGGATCCCATTCCTCCTCAAAGCCCTTTGTACTCTTTCCACAATATCATAGCTAACTTCTAGCGCTATCACAATATTGTATTGTTTTCTGGCAAAAAAGAAATAAAATCACCTATATGATTTCCATCTTTTCCATTATAAGCCTTCTTGGTGGATGCAGTTTTAAAATCTCTCTGCCACCAGATGGCAGTGCAGCCCCATGAGTAACCTCAGTTTCCTACTGTAGGTAAATTTCTTCCACCTATTATAAATTAACAGATAATTTCAAAAGCTAAACAGCTGTAATTTTGGTGAAGTTATTGGCTCATAAACTACAAATGACAAGTTGCACTCAGATCCTTCTACAAAACCCTCAATCACAGCTTTCAATATTTGCACAATGCTCCAGCCAGGATACATTTTTTTTTTTCTCTCTCTCTCGTTTTCATCATTTTGTGGTGTGAAAACAACTTCACAAGAACACGCCACAGATCATTTCATGCATGAGCTATGTCGCAAATTTGATCCAAAATAACTCTTGCTTCAGTTTAGCAAATTACTATGTGATAACATATTCAGTTCTAGAGTTTCATAGTTTTAGGAGAGAGGCTTTATTCTCTTTCCCAACCTGACTAGTGGGGTCTATTGTTAGCTGCACTAACATCCCTTAGGAGAGATTAAAAAACAACTTCTGCATTTGTTGACCAAGGACCTCGCTTCTCCAGGAGACTCTTGGTCTATATTTGTCAGGATGTGGGGAAGTCTCAGTGACTATGGTGAACTGAGAAGAACTCTGCCCCTATTTTATTCCATTGTTCAATCTTACATTAACTTCATAGTCCATTTTAGGAAGAAGTAGGGTTAGGAGTCTCTATCCAGACTTTCTTATATTATCCTCTTACTAGCAATTCTTAACTGGGGAGGTGGGGTGGAATTGTGAACTTCAAAAATCTTGATAACTATTTCAATAGGAATTTTAATAGAATTTTGGTAGAAGTTTTAAAAATTTTCAATAGAAATTTTAAATAGAATTTTGGTAGAATTTTTAAAAAATTTTCAATAGAAATTTTGATAAAATTTCTGTAGAAATTAAAAAAAATTTCTGTAGAATTTTTTAAAGTTTTCAATAGAAATTTTTTTTTTAACCTTTGTACTTTGGTGTATTGTCTCATAGGTGGAAGATTGGTAAGGGGGTCAAGTGACTTGCCCAGGGTCACACAGCTGGGAAGTGGCTGAGGCCGGGTTTAAACCTAGGACCTCCTGTCTCTAGGCCTGACTCTCACTCCACTGAGCTACCCAGATGCCCCCTCAATAGAAATTTTTAATAGAATTTCTGTAGAATTTTTTTTAAGTTTTCAAAGGAAATTTAAAATAGAATTTTGGTAGAAATTTTTTAATTTTTCAATAGAAAATTTTAATAAAATTCAGTAGATTTTTTTAAAGTTTTCAATGGAAATTTTAAATAGAATTTTGGTAGATTTTTAAAAAATTTTCAATAGAAATTTTTAATAAAATTTCAGTAGAATTTTTTAAAAATTTTCAATAGAAATTTTAAATAGAATTTGGTAGAAATTTTCAATAGAAATAGTATTTCAATCACAGTGGTTTCCTTTGTGATCTGGTGTGTTTTATTTTATGTATTTTCTGAGAAGGGGTCCAGAGTCACTTCATTTCATTGCCTGCTGGATACTCTCTAAGACTTAAGCAGTAGATCTGTGTTGGTGAAGGGGGTTCTTGACATCCGTGTGGGGAACAAAGTCTTGACTCGATCTCAAATAAGATAATTCCCACTTGCTAATACAAGTGGTGTTTTTTTCTGTGTGACCCTGGACAAATCATTAGACATCAAACTCTTGATAGAAGAAGCAGTCAGTGCCAGAGTTGCATTTTACTTGGAGTCAAATCAAGACTATCTCTGGCAACAGCTGTGTTTCAGGGCAAGTTACCTGGGAGTCTGTTTGCTTCTTTGTAAAATGGGATTAACCATACCTATAGGACATCCCTCTTAGGGTTGTCACGACCATCAAATGAGTTAAAATGTAAAGTGATTCGCAGATCTAAAAATGACATCAAAACGATAGCATTAAATAGAAGCAGTATTCCAGAAAAGATTGGCGATAAAGTGCTGGTCAGCGACATTGGCTGAAGAGATCTGGTGCAGGATAGCTCCCTCTAGGCTTTAATTCTCAAATGTCCCATTATTCCTATGTGTAGTCCATTCTTGGTGATCTGTGTCTGAGCCAGATGCAGAGAAGCCAGAGGATTGGGATTATTCTTACAGTGGCAATGAAGTGGCTCCCCAAACCACCTTTTCCAAAATAGCTTGACACAAAGGCTACTATGTGCGGCTCAATGGTAGAGAATGACAAACCTGGAAACATGCCCAGCCTGATCACTGGACCTCTAGTGGCTGCCCACATCTGCCTCTGTGGAGAATGATGGGAGCTGATCTGCAAAAAGTCTGCTCACAAAAGAAAGGAGAAAAGCAGGCAGAAATTACCTTCTTCACAGAATGTTCCTGTCCATTCAGCTGGGCAGGTACAGGCTCCACTCACAGGGTCACAAATAGCTCCATTCTTGCATTGACAGCTGAACCCACACCTCAGACCAAAGGTCCCCTCTGGGCATTCTGCACACAGACAAAAGGATCCCTGGGAATTACACTGTCAGCTACTTCCCAATAGCATATCTAGAGTGGTGAGGGACCAGAACCCTGATGAAGTAGCCCAAAGGCAAGGATCAGGGTCTCACTTGATCCCCACAAATGCAGGATAAAGTGACCAATCACAGGCAATTGGGAAGATGTTAGCCAAGATTCTGATGTGGGTAACATGTGCTTGACTTTATTGCCACATGTGCAGGGACAATGGGAGCCCCGAGAGTTCCCGGAGAGGCTACAATGCTTGCCACAACAGCAATGCAGGCTACAGTTTCCGAGATTACAAGTCCCCAGCTCCTCATTTGGGCTGATGGGCTGCACTCGGTGTTCTAGAATTTTCTATTTGCCCCACATCCTTTGAGTGTTTAACCTGCTATGACAGGTGAGTAGTAAGTAGCATATTCCTTCACCTCTTTCCCATGGGTTCTTCTTTCCTGTTTTTTTTTCCCCTCCTATAGCATTATTTTTTTAATAATAGGAAGAAATTAACTTTGAAACAAATCTCAAACTTGGGGAAAGATCCACACTCGACACCCACACACACAAAGCAAGTCTCATCTGTGAGGTTATCTTAACAGCCTGCCTAAAGTACCCATTAGAGGCTTAGGGAACCTCTCAACCATTCACTGTCATCTTCCAGCCAAGTAAAACTGTAAAGACAATGGTTCAGCTTTCTGGCCATTGTTCTCATTATGGGGAAAAAGAGGGCTCTCAATGGTTCTTCTTGAAGTATATAGAATAAGTAATTAGAAAAAAATCAGGGAATAAATCAGAACAAAAGTTTCCTTCCCCAGGTACAGGATGGTTATGTTTTTGCTTTTTTTGACATGCAATTTCATTACTTGCCAAGTGAAATTAGACAATTATTAAGCAATAACTGTGTCAAAAACGGTGCTAGTGGAAGAGAAATAGAAAGACCCAGACCACAAGGAGCCCCCCATCCAATGAGGAAATTCCATGCAAATAGCTACGCAGGTTTCCTGATGGAAATTCCCTCTGTCATTGCAATCAATCAATTAATTATTAAGCATTCATTAAAGTCCTATTATATGCTAGGTGTTCTAGATTCTAGAGAAAGAAATACAAAGAAAGATGTAATCTCTATAAATTCATCACCTCTAATTCATGACCTTAGAGTGTTGCTTGTGACACTGAGAACTCATGGTCTTATATCTAGTTTGAATAATTAAATAATTAATTAAAATTATTAAGTGATTATTTTGTCAATGTTATTTTATCTATTCTTCATGACTTCACTTGGAGATTTTTCTTGGCAAAGATCCTGGAGTGGTTTGCCATTTCCTCCTCTAACTCATTTTACAGATGTGAAAACTGAGGCAGATTGAAATGACTTGCTCAAGGTCGCAGAGGTAGGAAGTGTTTGAGGCCATATTTGAAATCAGGAAGATGAGTCTTCCTAACTCCAGGCCTGAGGCTCCATCCACTGTGGTGCCTAGCTGCCTCATTCAATGCTTTCTGTGTGCCAGGCACTCTGCTGTATGTTAGAGGCAGGGCTGGAACCCAACTATCTCTGATCCCAAGGTTGACCTTTTAGCCACTACATGATATTCCAAAGAGATTTTGCCTATTTTTGTTGCTGTATTTATTTTTGTTCAATTGGTAACCTTTAGGATCACCCACTATATTTTTGACTTGCAACTATGTATTTGCATTAAAAGAGTTTATATTAAAGCGAGAAAGTTATCATTAGCTAAATACTAGTTTCCATTAGTCAGTTTGGAATTTATGTCTGAATTAAGTTATTTCAGTCAATCCAGCTTTGCTCCCAAATTGCAATGGAAAGTTTTGCATGACTCAAAAATTGTCTCTATTTCTGAATGCCAAGCCTGAAGCCCGTGACAGCTGCAGATGTACATGGAACCAATAGTGTTTGATAATTAAAAAAAACCCAACTTCCCCAAATATAAGGACTGGCATGGCATGCAGGACTTGAGGATATAAAAAAATGAACACTGTGGATCTATCAAGAGAGAAAAAAAACAGCACAGACAGAAGAGAAACTATTCCCTGGAGTAACTTGTCCATTAATTAACAAGCATTTATTAAGTATTGATCACAGAAGAGGCACTGTCCTGGGTTCTGGGGATACAAAGACAAAAATCAAATAGTTCTTTCCATTCGGGAGTTCACATTCCAGTGGAGATCTTGACATATGCACCACTAAGTGGATATAAAGTATAGACAAAGTGTTTTGGGTGATGGCCATAGAAACTGGGAGGATGAGACAAGACTTCATGTACAAGTTGGTGCTTGGGTTGAACTCTGGAAGAAACTAGGAACCCTAAGAAGCTGAGGTCAAGGAGTCTTGCATCCACTGTAGACATGGAGGACAACCAATGGTAAGGATGCAGAATTAGGACAGTGAGTGCCTTGCTTCTGTGATGAAGAGCAAGATGGCAGTTTGGTTTGAATGAAGGGAGTAATATATAACAAGGATGGGAAATTAGGCTGGATTCAGGTTGAGAACTGCTTTAAATGATAATGAGGAGATTGTATTTGATCCTAGAGGCAATGACAATTTAAGAATTATGCAGGACACTACATTTTTGCTTCAGGATCCTTTTTGTTTTACAGGGTGACATCTATGCCCCCATCTAAGTATGTGATATCACTCTTGGTAACTAGTATCCACCCTCAGCTCTGTGTGATTGTGTTGTTGTTGTTGTTTTTTTTTTCTCAGGAATTAATTCCAACATAAAATCCTTCCTTTTCTTTTCAGCTGCTGGCAGCTCTCTTCCTTTGGGTATTACTCTATATTGATTTATACATGCTTTACAATTTTTTATCTGTATACAGGCTGTATCATCCTAGTAAACTACCAAGTCCATGCAGGTGGAGCTTTTTAAAAAAATAAACTTCAGTGTCCCCAATGTATAGAACATGTCCTAGCAAATAATCCCCACAAGTTGATTTTTGTAAAACAGTTCAGGGTTTACAAAAATCTTGAACATATATTACTTCTTTTTATCCTCACGAAACCCTCTGAAGTAAGTGCTATGATTTTATCCATTTTAGAGGTGGGAAATTGAGGCTGAGAGAATTTGACTTACTTAGGGTCACATTGCTAGTAGGTATCTGAGGCAGGATCTTAATTCGGGACTTCCAGGGTCTAAGTTTATCCACTGTGCCAAATAGGCAGTATAATTAACACTTGCATGAATTGAATTGGACTGGAACCCCAATGAGGCACCCAAGCAAAGATTACAGGTGACACCCTCAATGTTCAGCTCTAAATTAATATGGAAAAAGGCAGAATATTTATGGAAAGATCTAGAATAGTTTAAGAATACCACATTTGTTGTTTTGCAGTTCATCCTCTCTTCTTCCTTTTTCCTCACCTTGGATCACAAATCTTGGCTTTGTAGCATATGAAAACGGCCATGGCATGAAAAATGCTATTTTGACTTAGAGGCTTGGGGTGAGAGGTTGGGTGTGTGTGTGGGGGTGGAATAAGCAATAACTCTCTAAGGGCACTTATCAAATAGCCCAGTTTCATGCAAATGTCCTGATAATAAAAAGCACAGGAGAGGTATTCCTAAAGATGTAAGATATGCAGGCAGAATTATTTATAAGCCAAATCATTCTGAAGCTGCCCATGAGGCATCAGCAAGCCTTTAAGGGTCCCATATGATCAGTGCTATAAGTAGTGCTGGAAACAACATACCACTGTAATAAACCATGGGTAGCTATGGGAGCAGGCATGGCATTTACTCCACCAAATGGGGTTTATTTTTCCTCTGTACACTCCTCTTGGTAATATAAGCCCCAGAGTGAAGTGTGCATCTGGATTTATGGACTAAGTGACATTAGGGGCTCTCCACAAAAGCCCAAGGATGATAATCTTTGCAGTGGCTTGCTGGGTAGAGAAATGCAGCTAGTCTTGACATTAGTCACCACCATTGGTGCTTATTAAACTCTCAATAATAATAAGAATCATTTCTGATGGCAAATTCCAAATGAACTCACCATGTGTGCAAAAAAGAAGGCTAGATTCCAGATGGAGCACTAAGCCAATATTTTTTTTTTAGTGGTACCATCCATTCAAAAGGCTTTGTGGACATTTTTCCCCCTCCCTCCCCTGGTTCCTGGATCCCTTTACAGAGTAATTATTTGGCCACCAAATAGAGTTGAGATTATCATCCTGTGAGTAGGGAGAACTTGAAATTCAGTAAATCCAGAAAATTATATTTTCAGTAGAATGAAGTGGTGTTTCAGGGCTCCAAGCAAAAGAAAGGAAAATGGAGAAAAGGATTGAGAGGGAATACTTCTGTTATTTACATCACTTATGATGAAGAGAATTAAAAAATGCACAAAAATATCAAATATCAGCATTAATCTAATGATTTTTTGGGAGGGGGGAGATTAGCCAATAATCTAGAATTCTTCATTGCTCAGTGGTTTTACTCGTTCTTTTGTTTCAAGTGCCAATGAATAAATTCACATTGGATCAGAGATTCTAAGACCATATCTCACAGTTGCCCATTAATAGATCCATTTAGTTTTTAAATAACACCGAGGGAAATACCTTTAGGAACCTAAAATTCCAGAGAGGTATAAAGAAGTGCAAGATGACTCAAAATTTTTCTTATCATAACTAAGGCGATTTAGCATTTGCTGGAGACGCGGTAGTGCCAATATCATGTTAGCATCTGCTTCAAAAGATATAGTAGCCAAGTGTGATGGAAAGAATTATCCCTTTGAAGGTGGAGGAAGTAGGTTCATATCTTGGGGTAGGCAATTGCTACCTGCGTATAGTCAGGGAATTTGCTTCCAAACTGGACTTCAATTTCCTTATCTGTAAAGTTAAAGGATTAACATGAATGATCTCTAACTTTCTGTTTCAATCTGTGATGTTATGATCCTTTCTTTTTTTAAATTTTCTTAAAAATTTCATTTAATAATGGACTTTAACTTTAATTCTTATTCATTTTTAAAATAGGAAAAAATGTTCTGCATCAGCATTTCTTTTCAGTGTCTGCATATCTGGAAAGGACTTTCCTTTCACTTCTCCCTCCTAGAATTCTTACCTTTCCTTTAAAGTATGGCTCAGGCATTGCCTCCTGGAGGATAATTTTCTGATCCAACTTCTTATTTCTCTGTTGCCTATCCCCATTCTTTAGAACTCTCCCCCTCTAGAAATGATTTTGTACCTACTTTGTTTATTTATCTATGCTCATTTTGTAGCCCCACCCTCATAACAGAATTTAAGCTCTTGTAGGGAAAGGATCTTTTTATTTTTAACTTTTAATCCTCAGTATCTAACATATTGTCTTGCATGCAGCTGGCATATTCATACATATATATATATATACACATATATATATATATATGTGTGTGTGTGTGTGTGTGTGTGTGTTATTTATGTGGTTTGTGTGTATCTAGATCACACAAATGCATCCACACATTCAAATATTAAAATACATATATGTTTATGCATATACATGTACAGGTATGTACATTCACATTTATATGTATGTATATGAGTAAAATTGGATCTCTGTACCAAATGGGAATGGCAGCCTTTCAATATAACTTCCAAAGGGAAATGAAATGAATCTCTTAGTATCTGATATTTTCGGGGAAGCGCCATTGCTTTCTACCTCATGCAGTGATCGTATGTAATGGCTTTAGACGTCGAGATTCCTGTGCTGGCACTTTATCTAAATGGGAGGTCTAGTTGAAACCCTTGTGACACTTGTTTCTAGACTTTGACATTAGAGGAAGGAGTTCAAAGGAGGAACAGCCATTAGGGGAAAGTAGTGGGAAGATTAAAAGTGGTCGAGTCCATGGGTGGTTAGGAGACCCAGATGAAAAGTGGGCTGAATCATGAATAGTCAAACCCTACAGTCACTCTTTCATCTTTCATTCGTCCTTTGAACTGAAATCAACCTCAACAACTGAAGATAAAAAGCACCCAAAGACATGACAAGTACCTTTAAATTACCATGGACAGTTACTGACTGTGATCGGGTGTTGCAGGACACTGTGTTAAGTGAGCAGACACAACACCCAACAGCTCTTTCATCCTCCACACTGAACTCTAATTGCTGATCGAGCTGCTGGAGCCAAACATTATTGAAAATAACTCGGGACCCAATAGATTGCACACTCGAATTCAAATGGTTGACGAAGACCAGCATGCTTTGGGAAACGGATCTCCCTCAAAAACTGGGAACTCCAAAATTCTAGGGCACTTCCTGAAATGTAGTCTCCAGAGGAGAGGGGCGGGCAAAGGAAGGACCCGATACCAATTGGGCGATCCTTTCCGTTCCCGGGCTAGATTCTCCACCCCAATCTAATGTGTGCTAACTTTGTTTGGTTTGTTTTCCTATGAAACTGGCTCCTCAAAGACATGGGCTGGTAGGAGTCACAATCATTATGGTGCTTCATGCAGTCACTTAAGTATCACTCTGGCCAGTCTGCAATGACCGGCATCATAAAGCAGCAAAGAAACACACAACGGATGTAAGAATAAATTTTACACTTGAGGCAACAGGCAGCTTTACATTTGAAGATGCAATAATACATCTTACCATACAGATTTATTGAACGCTATGTCTTGGAAACAAATTCCACTTCAAAGGCGAAATGATTCCTGATGCCAGATGGACAAAAGAAAATAGACATCTCTAACTGGCAAAAACCTTCCATTCACTCCCCAGAATTTGAAGCAGGAACACAGCTTTGGGCTTTTCAATCAATTTCCCTAAATGGCATTTAAAAAAAAATTCAAGAAAACTGGCACATTTATGAAGGAATGATGCAGACAAAAGAAATATCATTCAATCCTACTTAATGGATGAAAACAAGCTAAAATCTTGAGGCTTACTATCATTTGTATATATTACGATGCCATCTATGTTGCTCAAGAATGTTGTTTTTCTATGTAACTTTTGAGCAAATGGTAATTGTCTTCCCTTCTATCACTTAGAATCTTTTTTCTTCAAAAGCAGTTCAAGTGCCACACCCTAAAGGAAATGTTTCCTCAATTTCTCTTCCCTCTATTTATTAGTATTCTTGCCCTATTGAAATAAATTGACTGCTTTTCATATATTCAGTATTTATTGATAATATATGAGTTGTTAATATATAATACACAACATTATAATATTTAATATATAATATAATATAATAGTTAATATATAAGATAATATATAAGAGTTGTCTCTCTTCCACTCACACATCCCCTAGTAATATATAAAATCTTTGAAGGTGGGGACTACTTTCTTTCTGTAGGTATATAAGGGCTTGCCGTAGAAACATCCACTATACCTATCTAAATATGTTATTTTAGGAATTTCTCCATCTTTTTGTATCTACCTTGGTCTATCTGTTTCTCCTTTTGCCATTGTTGTTAAAGATCAAAGTTTTTCTCCTGCTTCCTACTTAGGAAATTTGCACATGGAAAAGCACTTCAGATGGTTATCTATTGTCTGGGTAAGTGCAGGACAATGACCCTGAACTTCAAAGCCCCTTAGCCTTTTTAGCTTTGTCATTTGCTTCTGTGTCCCTGCCAAAAATTTTCAAATTAGCCAGGCATATTCAACTGTATGAACCATCTAGATTGTAAATGTTTCCCTAGAGATGATAATTTGTATTTCCAAAATGTTTCCCCAGCAATTCCTTCCACTTAATTTTTAAAAACCTTTGGATTTTGATCAAAAGTATATATTTTTGACCACTAAGAAAATACCTTCAAAAAATTTAAAAAAAGTCTTATTTTTTCTTTGCTATTTAAAGATTTTGTGGGGAAGCACAGTGAGCTATTCTTTTAAGTTAGATACAGGAAAACCATCAAAGTCTTTGACCTCAAAATTGGCATGAAAATTAATCTTTATTGAGGCATTAATATATTTGTCATAATTTTAAAGCCTTGTTAGGAACCAATCAAGATATTAAAATATGAAAAATTAGCTCTGGGTTGATGAATAGAATATTTTACTATCTTGTCAGGTATATACTGGATGTGAATATTTAATATGGTGGGTGTGCACCATGGCATACACCATCAATCAAATGCACCCATCCTTTTTTTTCTCATATACTTTAAAAAATACCAACTGATAATGCATGCTTCATTAAGGAAAAAAATACTTTAGGCTTTAAAATTAACTTAGTAGAGTCTTTTGATATTATATTCCACCAAATAATTTTTCCTTCCCTCTGAGCAATCATTCATAGAGGAGGAAATGGGCTGTGAAACCAAAGATAGTACAACATTAAGAATTTACATCAGACAATACAAGAATCACACAGACTATCATCTGTGTGCCATCAATAGCTCAAAACTCTAAGTACAATTGAGTTAGCTCCATCTGAATATTTTGACAGCATTCTATCATTGAAATCCACTCAAATGTTTCTTTTTGGGAAAAAAAAGAGCAAGATTCAGATGAGTTGAAATTCAAAGAGAGCATAAATATCAAAGTAATGTGTGAGATAGGTTGATAATTCAATGTATTTGGTCTTAGATTTTAAAAGACAAAATGACATATCTTGAGATGTCAAATATGATCCATGTGCAATGTGGCCAGAGGAACATTATCTTCTTGGCTTTTCTTGCTTTTATATCACAATTTTTCAACATCAGGTTGCTCTGCTCTCAGTTGTAACATTCAATAAAATGGAATTTCCTGTAATATCTAGGCTTACTTATTCTTGTTTGAGGACCTGGGACAATTTCAATAACATTATAAAACTTCTTCCTCAAGATTTTGAGTTCCAGGTTGAGCTTCCAAAGTATCCTAATTATATGGAAATGTTAACAAAGGTAGACAACTAAGAAATCTGTGCTCTTTCTAGCTAAGCTAAAATAAGCCAAGTTAAGCATTCAGCAGCTTCATTTTCTTCCTTTCCTCACATTCAGACAATTGATTAATGATGACACAAAAATGCCATGAGTAAGACAGACAGTACCTGAAAATAGTAGGAAGATATTTCCCCATTTCTTCAGCTTTACTTGTCTTCATTAAGGAAGAAACAAGTGAAACTACATTCAATCTAAGCAATGTTGTCTGAGAAGTCAACTTGCCCTTCTTTTCTTTCTGCTTAGAAACAACTATTATGTTCAATCAAGCATTTAAAATTGAGCAACTTCAGGCTCTCTGAAAATTGATTAAATACACATATTTGAACTGATTTCTTTCTCATTCAGCCATCGCCCATGGCTTTGGACAATTACCAAATCAAAATTCCCTCCTATATTAGTTGTGGACCCTGACTTTAAATGTGAATGTGGAAACAGGAATATCATGGAAAGTTAAAAGTTTGCTCACATATTATTGAATCACATCTGAGGCATTTGGAATGAGGAAAATTGAAAGAAAAACTGAAGCTGAAGGACATGTAGAGTTGGTACTTGGATGTCTCTGTCGCCATGTTTGTTACTGAGTATTACAAAATCACAGAATTGCAGCTTTGGAAGTGATGTCAACAGTTAGCTAAGACAAGACCTGAAGAAGAATTCTGATAAACACAAAACCAATCAGACCTTTCCTAACCTTTGTCTGAAGACCTCCAATGAAAGTGAGTTAATTCTTTTTTGGCACAACCCATTCCATTTTTGGATAGCTTTAGTTAGGAAATTTGCCCTGGCATCAAACCTGTACTTTTCTCTTTACTACTTTTACTCATTCCCCCTAGTTTTGTTCTTTGGGATCAAATGGAAAAAATCAAGTACTTCAGATGACTGCTGTTATTACCGCTCTGATTCTTTTCACCAGGCTTAACATGCCCAGTTTCTTCAATCAATCCTCACAAGGTATAGATTAATTTTTTTTTATTTTAGGTAGGATTGCCAGTTTATTATATTTGCTCTGCCCAGCCATGAACAATTAATATTTCTTGAATTATTTAGATCTGACTTTATTTGTGTAAAAAGTATTTTATAGTTATGTTCAGTTAGTTCCTGGATTTTTTTTGACCTAAGGTATTTTGTTCTATCTGTGGTTATTTTAAATGGAGTGCCTCTATCTCTTCTCGCAAGACTTTGTTAATAGAATATACAGGGTTCCGGGTTAAGATGGCGGCAGAGTAAGAAGCAGCTCTTAACCTCTCCTGACCGAAACACACAAAACTCCTCAAGGGGACATAAAAACAAGTCCAGACAAACGGAGGAACCCCACAACAGGGCACAGCGTGGAAGGTATGTGGAATCGAGGCATTTCCAGGCTATAAAGGGCTCTCACTAAATCGCAGGCTGAGCAACCGCCCCACCCCCATCCCCTCCACACACAAGATTTAGAGCTCTGAAGCCAGCTAAAAAGAAATAGAGCAAGTTTGGGGCACCCATCGAGTCATTGGCAGCTCCAGGGCCTGTTCCTGAGAGCAGCAAGATCTAAGACCCCAGTAAGCCAAAGAATGCAAGCGAAATCTGAGTGCCAGAGCAGAGAGTGGACGCTGGGTGCAGAGCGCAGGCTGAGAGGCTGAGAGCACAGGTGTGGGCGGAGGCATGGGTGGAGGCAGACACAGGGCGGAACTAAAGATCTAAAACCTGAGTGGGGAACCAGTGCAGACGGTATACGACTGTGGAAGCAGCACCCTGAGACTTGTAAAGGAACCTCCTGCAGAGGATGAAGTAAGGGGGTCCACCAGGGGGCTTGACCTTGGAAAAAACCAGAACTCAGACCTCAGGAGCCAATAGACTGCGGACAGACACTGAGCGCGAGGATAAACCTGAGAAGCTGCTGGGCTAAGGATGGCTACCCAGACTCAGGAAACTCAGAAGAGAAAGAATAACAACAAGAAAAAGAAGCCTATAACACTCGACAACTTTTACATAGAGAAAATCCAGACAACCGAGCAAACAGAGGAGGAGAACAAACAAGCATCCGGACCCTCCTCAAATAAGGAAAATTCCTCACAAGCTATGGAAGAGTTCAAAACTGAGATTTTGAGGAAAATGGAAGAGATCTGGCAAGAAAATAACTGTTTAAAAGGTAAAATCTTGCAATTGAACACCAGAAATGACCAGATTGAAAAGGAAAACCAGAAGATCATGGCCGAAAACCAGAAGATTATGGCCGAAAACCGAAATATTATAGCCGAAAATCAATCCCTAAAGGCTAGAATTGAGCAATTGGAAGGTAATGATCTCTCAAGACAACAAGAACAAATAAAACAAAGTCAAAAGACTGAAAAAATAGAAGGAAACATGAAATATCTCAATGAGAGAGTGACAGACCAAGAAAACCAGTCTAGAAGAGACAATTTGAGAATAATTGGTCTTCCAGAAAAACCAGAAATTAATAGAAACCTGGACTCCGTACTAAAAGAAATTATTCAGCAAAATTGCCCTGAAGTCCTACAACAAGAGGGCAATATAGACATCGAAAGGATTGATAGAACACCCACTACATTCGACCCAGAGAAGAAATCGGTTAGAAATATTATCGCCAAATTCAAAAGCTTTCAAGCAAAAGAAAAAATCTTACAAGAAGCCAGAAAGAGACAATTCAAATATCAAGGAGCACCAATCAGGATCACACAGGATCTGGCAGCCTCCACGCTAAAAGACCGTAAGGCTTGGAATACAATATTCAGAAAGGCAAGAGAGCTGGGCCTGCAACCACGGATCAACTACCCATCAAAATTGACTATATATTTCCAAGGGAAAGTATGGGCATTCAACAAAATTGAAGAATTCCAGGTATTTGCACAGAAAAGACCAGGGCTAAATGGAAAGTTTGATATCCAACCACAAAAATCGAGAGAAACATGAAAAGGTAAATAAGATACAGAAGGGAAAGAAAGAAAACTT